>NC_092648.1:12422500-13022500 GCF_032118995.1 Asterias amurensis | reverse complement strand
TATAATAAGCTTTGTCCATTCATTAGTTACCCCTAAAAAAATACATAGATGTATTTTAAGTTGTACCATTACCAGGAATTAAGTGAACACCGCTCTGAGGCTGTACTATCGAAATGTCGAGCAGAAACCGGCGGCTCCCCTCTTCTTCTTGTTGATTGTCCAGTAAACAAACTTTCGAGACTGCTCCATATCGGTGGAGGGGTACTTGTCAAAACAGGTTTTAATAACTAAAAAGAAAAAAATATATAAGTAAAAACATAGCATATAAAGTGTACTTGACTACAATAATTACCTGTCAAACACCTTTCTTTGAACGTATTGTTTAATTATTTAGGATTTAATAATGTTTTGGTGTATAGTTCCAATAACCTTTCACCTGCAATAATAATGGTTTACTCCAAACATGGCAGCCTCCATTCTGGTAAGTATTGTGTTGAGTTGTCAGAAAATGAACACCATAATATCTTCTTATGGCCGACTTATTTCACTTATTTGTTCAATCGAAACAAACACCATACTTGCCAGCATTATTTACATGTCCTTTTTTCACAATTTCTGTTAAGTTTACAGCTCGTTTGAGCATGGTTTGCGTTGCTAGAAAAAAAGTAAAATTTAGAAATGGCTGCCCGGCCCATCCCACTATAACTTAACACTGCCCACTGCACTTTCTCATTGTGCAGCAGCAGACGACACGCAACGTACGCAAACAAATATGAAACGGAATCATATGAAACATTTGGAAAGGTACAGATAATCGAAAAAGTTTCCGTATCAGTTATCACGGCACCACTTTTTCATTCGGTATGAAATAATATATCTCATTTACCTCAATATTGAGATATTATATCCCTTTTTGTATATTTTAATAGGGGAGTAGTCTACTACGAGTACAATATCGACTATAGTAGTAGTACAGTACATGTGTAGTACTATGAATATGATAGTAACTATGGATTAAAATATTGAACAAGTGGTGGCGCCATACAGAAAGTTATCAAAATAATCTAAGAGGGGCTAGCAATATCGGACATAACCACCCTCGCCTAACTAAGTCTCTCCAGTGGGTAAAATCTTTTTGTGTGTGTACATTTCATGAAAACTTTCACTTCAGAGCTGGCAATCGCATGATGAGGGAGCATGGTAGTATAAGTAATAAGACACCTGTCCGTCGGGCAACTCAACTTTCTGACAACTTGACAGCTGGTACAGTCTTCAACCGTAGACAAGTCCACTCAGGATCAGGCTGAGCATGCCGAGTGATTTCAGTTACAGTGTAGATCAGTCATTCACCCATCGACTTGTCTTGGCACTCTGTAGAGTTGTCTCACTGATGCGTCAGTGATGGCTTGTCGAGCTGTCGTGTTGTCTGACCAGTCGAGTTATCTGAACATTCGAGTTGTCAGGTTGTTGAGTTGTCCGCTGGATGAGTTGACTGATGTCCGTATCCTGAGCGCTGATTCGCTAACCTTTTTCATGTTGCTACAGCGAGCAGTTTTACCTCTTAATGCTTGTCGTGATTCACAATCAGTTGTGGTGGTGCTGTGAGCATTAGCAAAGAATACTGCATTGACCTAAAGACTACTCATTGTGCTTGCTCATCGACAACATCATGGGGCAGACAATATTTTTTGAGCAAAATGTTTCATCAAATTACACAAAAAGGACGCGCACATTTTTTAGTTAAGTGTTCTCAACAAATGAGCAACTGAGGGAAACATCTAAACATAAAAACTTGGGTTTCTGTTCAGAAAATGATTTCACCGTTTTTGGAGAGACTTAGGGGTAGACCCAGTTACTGGGGCGCCGGACTCCTAATATTTGTTTACATGCAAAACTTTGGGAATTACATTTGTAAAGAAAGGAGTACAGTGCCACAGTAGCTGGATGTAGTTGACCCCATACATGTAGTGCTGATCGGACTCCCTCAATGATGATTGTACGGAGTATCGGCACTATTTATGGGGCTCTGATCCTGTATAAAGTGTTACCTTATTTCTGGCCTGACAGTCCAGAGGCTTGCCTCCGATTGGGGAGGAGGGCTACAGTCGTCTTAACTCTATATGTCCATGTTTTGTTATGGTAGTGAACTTTTTATTGCATAAAAGTCATTGATATTGTTGTTTCATTACAGAAAAGATGTTTGGCCTGCAGTCAAACTAGAAGAAGAACAATGCAACATTGTGGGAGACAAGGTGTAAGGAATCTATGGGGAATGATCAATTTTGTATTCAATAAGTAAGTTAGTTGTACATTATTTGGGGTTTAACAAATACAAATTTACTAGAGCGGGATTATCTAGCAGTTGTTGGCAGTATCCCGTTTTATAGCTCGGACCAATCAAAACCCATATCCAAAATCATTGTATCCAATGAAATCACTGGTTCTGAAAAATCCTTGCAGATAAAGAGAGGGAACCAGCCGTCGATTTCACCAAACTCTTCCTAACTTAAGATTAATCTTAGCACTTAGGACAAGTCCCAGCCCTGCACTGTAGCATGCAGACATTAAGATTAATCCTAAGCCAGGACGGGTTACTCGTCCTAACTCGAGATAGGATTAATCCTAGCAATTCGTGAAATCGGCTGCAGTCTCCTTACCTACTAAAGTAGCAAAGCTCAACATTGCACTGGACTGGTCAAGTGAGGGCAGTATTTAAAACCTGTGACTGCAAGTCGTTCAAGTTAAACAATCCTGTAAAATGTAACTTTATGTTATTTCTTCTATGTTAGTTCTTGCATTGTAGCAGAATGAAGCTTCACCTATGACTTAAAGGCAGTGGACACTATTGGTAATTACTCAAAATAATTATTAGCATAAAACCTTACTTGGTAACAAGTGATGGGGAGAGGTTGATAGTATAAAACATTGTGAGAAACGGCTCCCTCTAAAGTAATGTAGTTTTCGAGAAAGAATTAATTTTCCACGAATTTAGTTTTGAGACCTCAGATTTAGAATTTGAGGTCTCGAAATCAAGCATCTGAAAGCAAACAACTTCGCCATGACAAGGATGTTTTTTTCTTTCATTAAGTATCGCGCAACTTTGACGACCGATTGAGCTCAAATTTTCACAGGTTTGTTATTTTATGCATATGTTGAGATACACCAAGTGAGAAGACTGGTCTTTAACAACTACCAATAGTGTCCAGAGTCTTTAAGCTCCAATATATATCAAGAATAGCCCTTGTCATACAAACTTGTGGCATCCCTGCTCTTATAACCAACCATGAATAAAAAAATTAACTATTAGATACCAAACAATCAAACCAATCAAACCTTTGATTTTTCCTTGTTATTACTCTTTGTCTCTCGTTAGGGTGGATTACTCGAGGATTAAAGAGCTTGGGCCAGATCAGGCAGCAGCAGAATGGTTGGTACGCTGTGGGGCCGTTGTCAAATTCAAGAATATGGATAAATGGAGTACAGACTATAATTGCTTGCCCAGAGGCACTTCAGGGCAGTTCTTCATAGAAGAGGTCGATGCTACTGACTCGTCCATCATGCATGTTGGTTTTGATTACTTTAGTGAGTATTTCGCTACTAGGGACTGGACACATTTGGTAACTACTCAAAATATATTAGCATAAAATTTTTTTTAAAATGTGCGAAAAACCATTGTGAGAAATGATTCCTGCTGAAGTAAGGTAGTTTTTGATAAAGGTAATTTCTCATTAAAATGTGTGCATCTGAGAAAGACTTCAGGCCTGAAGCCTTTTTTAGGTATCCGACTGAAAGCACACAAATTTGTGCATCAAGGTTTTTTTCATTCATCCTTTTCTTGTATCTTCGATGACCAATTGAGCCAAAATGTTCACAGATTTGTTATTTTATGCATGTTGGGATACACCAGGTAAGAATACTGGTCTTTAACAATTACCAAACGTGCCCAGCGCCATTAACACTTTTTAGGTTCCGTCTTAGTCACAAAAATCATCACTCATCATTCAATGGCAGTGATGACGAGGAAATCATGACTTAAGATTTAACATTTGAAATTATTTGCTCTTATCTATTAAACTAATGTTTTATACAGTTGGTGTAAACCATCTAAGATCATTGAAGTTACATCACTGCACCTACCTTAAGAACACTTGCCTGGGTCGTCTTGACATTCTCAAAGACTCCTTAGAAGAACTACAGTTGAGCAGCTGTGGTGATGTGACAGATGCTGGAGTGGTGTCCTTACACAAACTGATGTAAGTTTTCAAACAACCATTAAACCTGCCTTTTTTAGAGACAAACAGAAATTTGGGGAATATATTGGGCTTCTTATTGCTTGGTTAACCCTTTCTTGCCCCAAACAAAGATGGGGCTCCAGAATGTGACTGAACACAAAAGAATCAGAAAAGATCAAATTTAGGTCAAAGAGAGAACTTGTCGGGGCGGTAATGGGTATGTTCAGACAGCGTACTAACTTAGACCCGAACCGGTCTAACTTTTACGAGCAACGGGGGGTGGTCGTAAAAATAAAAACCCATTGCGTTCAGACAGCACAGAGTTAAACCCGATCCGGTTTATCTTCGGTTTTAAGAGGTCAAAGTAGACGCGACCCCGTTGCTCTAACATCCGGTTTTATTCATCAGATTCACGCACCGAGTATGCCGAGATACTGAGTGCCCCATGCCCTGGATGATCAGACAGGGCATAATTATTGGATACAAATGGCCCAATCGAACGCGGTAACAGTTTTACCGTTGGGAGGATATGGGTACTTAAAACAAACATGAACACGACTCGAAATTATTTTTTTGAAACAAACAAAATACTGATACAAACCGCCGAGAAAACTCACCAAAATATTGTCCATATTCCATGAAACAGAACACGTTTCATTTTTGTGTTTTGTTTTATACCACTGTTTCCAATTTAATAAATACTTTTAGTTTGTACTTCAATCGATTGGAAGTTGCGATCTCTCAAAAGCTGGTGCCGCGATTTTTATTCCGATTCGTTCATAAACACAACTACACACGTGCAAGTTACGTAAATACATGTACTTTGCAGTATTTTCCCAACTTCCCAACAACGTGGTGATATTGCTGGCGTAGGGAATTTCCCCTACATACAGCCTCGCGCCCACTGCAGTTCATTCTCCTAGATTGAAAGTACAGCACGCTAGTAACGGTGACGGCAATAGAAAGGCACATCCACGGGATCGGTGATGGTAACTATGGGATATCAGAGAGTGATCACTATGGGATGGCAGCGCTCTACATGTGAGAAGCATTACAAAATATGCTTCTTCGCTGCGCTCGTAGTATACGCATGGAAAACAGTTTCAATTTATTGTAGGAAAATATAATTTTGTTTCAGAATTTAATAAATCATGGGCGTGGGCCTGTGTTAAACTGCATACACCGATCGAGAGGGTTTCGCCAACTCGGTAAGCGGCAAGAAAGTAACATAAATACTCGGTGCTTTTCAGCATCAGAGGCAACAGAAACCGTATACAAGCACTCCGGGTCCCGGGCGTGTGCATTGAACCACACAATGGGTCGTCCGTTGTGAGTTAAAACCGGATGTCATTCTGTCCACACGCAGTGTTAAAAGATAAACCCGAACCGGTTTAGACTTAGACCGCCTCGCTGGACGGTTTAAGTCTTGGGGTTTAAACCCGATCCGGTCTAACTTTATTTGCGTTCACACGCACAAAAGTTGAACCCGAACCGGTCTAAGTGGACTTAGACCAACTTTAGTACGGCGTGTGAACGACCTCAATGTCTGACTATTTTATCACCAGGATATATACGATCAGATTACTGGAGACCATGCCAACAACTACAGCGTGCTAAATATGCCCCGTTACGTCACCCGGATTGTTGAGCACTCTCAGATTTCTGAGACCTCGACTACATTGTGCTGAAATGCTCAGTTGCATCACCTGAATAGTTTTGCACGCCCGGTAGCTGAGACCGTGACATCAGAGTCAAGCTCTGGTGTTTCAAGTCGTGGTTGTTGCTCTTTTGTTCTTGAGCAAGATGCTTAATTACAATTGCTTTGTCCTCCGGATTGAACATTAAGCCATACGTGTAATCCTGTATACTAGGATTGGTAGTGCACTTATCATGAAAGTTTCTGGTTCATATTGCTGACAAGTTTTGTCTTGTGGAACATGCTGGAAGTAATTCATGGGGATCCCGCTCTTTCCAGATAGCTGCAGGGAAGGTGTGGAACGGTCTACCACATTCCATCAGAGCCATCCAAACAAACACTTTCAAATCAACCCTGAAGACCCATCTTTTTCAAAGACATTTCAGTAACATTCACTAGACATCGGAATTTGTTCTTGTTTTTTGCACTGCTGGAGAACAACCAAGGGGGAATATTTTTATTGGAGCAAGCGCCATGAGCACTTTTTGTGGATACCGGCGCTATAGAAGACGTCATTATTATTATATTATATTGCAAGCACCCGTGTTTACAAGTTTGCTTAGGCTTGCGAGTTGCAGTAATTAAGTTCACTTAAGAGGCATCCTTGGTTTCATTACCTGAAACAATAACTTTTAGTGATATTGCTAAATTCAACATCTTCTCTGAACGGCTATATCTTCAGGCCTACGGGTCACAGTTCTAGTTGCTTCGGTTTGCTAGGGTCCTTTGATTCTATTACCAGAAAGATTAAATAATAATTCAGGGGTGACAATTGGTTGTTTTCTTGACAGAAACCTCAAGCATCTCTTCCTGTGTGACTTGCCTGGCATCAAAGACATGGACAGCATACTGAAAACCCTTGGGACCGCTCTGCCTCAGTGTGAGATCAGATATCTTTCCTTAGAGGGAAACAAAGATCTTAAGAAACTGGGTATTGATAAGGAATCCTTCAGGTGAGAATAGTTTCTGATCTAATGTGTATACCTTATGCACATGATGTCATAAGAGTAGGACGCCCTCACCTAGAGGTAAAAAAGTGACCGTTTATTAGCCAAACCTGTGCGCAGCGAATACAGATCTGTGGGTTTTTTGTATTGTTTCGTCATCATTTTACCTCCAAGATGGCGGTTGGATGACAACAATGCATAATATATTATCTTCAATTAGGCGTGAATATTTGGTTTTGATTGGTCGATCCATAGCAACAAGGAGTTCATATAAATTCAAAGTGGCGTGTTTGCGTTGCATGCTGATCGTCTCATGCATTTGTTTGAAGAATTCGTTATCACAAGCGCGCTCGTGGAATACGGAAAAATATAGCAGTTCTGCTTCCCATATTTAGCTATAATATCGCACCATGTCACAAAGGTCGTTGTCTATGGACTTTTCTTGCCCGTCTTATGCTATAATGGTGAACGAGGTACAAAGTGATGCAAATTGCCCATCTCTGCCCTGTCTGTTTTTCCCCACTGGCTGTTTCTGGCAGGGTGTATCGTGGCAATCTGATGGTCCACTTATGAAAACCATAATAGCATTCAAGGGCAGATCCAGACCAAAATTTGTTTGGGGCAAAATCTGTCCTAGATGGAGTATGCAAGCGCTGATGGAGTGCAAAGCCTTTTAGGCGTGGGGTTCGGGGGTGGGGGGTCATATAGCCCCAGTTGGCCACCCCTTGATCCGCCCTGGGTTATATTAAAGTAGACTTTATTGGTAAATGTTAAGTTGTTTTGTGTTATTATCATTAGAAGTATTTTGTGTTTGCTTGTTTATTTTTATGTTGGTTGGTTTGTTTGTTTTGGGGGGTTTTATGGAAAATTATAAATCGTGCTGCTGACTTGGTCATTTTCCTTAATAATTTAGCTTCTAATTTCAGTTCTATTGATATGAGAAAACCTGATGGTAATAATAGGAATTTGTTGATACAATATAGTCGTCATTGTAGTCAAACAGCCCCCCCACCCCCTTTTCGATTAGATCAACGAAACAGAATGCCTTTTTAACACTTTTGTTGGTGTTAATTCTACCAACCAGAGTTGTTTCCTCCTTCTTGGTCTAAATCCTCCCAAGTCTCAGTTTATAACATTTGTCTTAGATTTATAGGTCTTGTCAACTACATTAAGAACACACTAGAACACATTGTGTACTTTATACTCTTTATTAGCAAAGCAAATGTACATGCCAAATTCCTCGTCTTGCTAACTTATTTACAGCAGGACTAACTGTAAAATTAGATACTTGTATTTGCAAACAATGCTTAAAGAAAAAAAAACAGCAAACATCAATTTTGTTTCCAAATACTTGCATTTTTGCTTGGAAGTTAACTTTTAAAAATTAAAGATTGGCCAGTTGGTATGATATTAGTGTATGGGTTCCAAACAGGTTGCTTACTTCTTTAAACAAAATTACATCAGCAAATGTTAAATCTGCTTTTCGATCTGGAGAAATATTTTAACATAACAAGATGTTTTTAAAATTCAACCTGTTCAAAATTTAACACAGAAAATGTTTCAGACAAATCTTTACTAGGATAACTGAGTAAGCTTTCCGATAATATATAGTTGTCCAGAAGTTGTCAGTTATCCTACTTCGTAAAGTTGCAAACTCATCCAGATGCCTTCTCAGTTTTTCTTTACCTTTTTTTCTTTTCAACATTTTTATTGTTTTTGTGCATAAGCGGGAAAAGTGGATGGATCCAATGAAGATAATCAAAACAGTTTATTTTTGCATTTTCTGTTGCGTTGGTTCGTTTGTCAGAGTGCGATGTACAATTATCAGAGTGCGTTGTATAATTATCAAAGTACAATACACCAGTTTTGATCTGGGGTTCATGTTTGTAAAGTCAACTCATTTACATATGTACATACAGTAAATGCCAAACAATGTGACATTAGTAAACTCCATTTTAGTATGATCTTTTTATCAGTATATAACACAGGATGACATTCCTGTATTGAGTTTGTGTGCATGTAACCAATGTTTGGATATTGGTATGATGCCCATGTTTTAATTCAAGACATAGTTACACTTACAAACTAAGCATGAAATAAGTATTTCATAGATCTTTATGAATAACATCACAATTAGATCCTAGTTTGAAAGTGAGGCATCATTTGTTTTTGTTTTTTTACACAAAACTTAAACAAACATAAAACTATTCTTTCACTAAGCAAAGTAAATTCAATGTTTGAATCGTAAACTTGATACGACAATTAAATATATGTTCAAATAACAACTAAATTTATTATTATTTTGATTTCTTTAAAAGGTTATCTCTAATTCCGATAGAATTTAACATGAACAGAGTATTATTTACATCACAAGCCTACCACCCACCACCTAACAAAATAGTAGCAATTCATTTGTATTTACAATCTGTATTTACACAACAATTGAAAACCCAACGCTTGCGTAAAGTTTTGCTGCATAAGATCTGGGTCCAATTTCATGGCTTTGATTACCGCAGAATTCTGCGCTTACGACTCACAAAATCCCAGTGTTTAAAGGGCGCTTTAAGTACTGAATTCTGCGTGAAGCAGATCCATGGGTCCAGAACCTTTCAAAGATTGACAAAGCAACTTTTATATGTGCCCAAACAGCAAACATTTAAATTTGAACTTGGCTCAATGCCAGGATAATGAACATCAACAAACTCTTGACAAATTTGTCTTTCAACCTTAAAAAGAAAAATTTTTTGTGAGGAAAATTTCACTTAAAAAGAATGTTCTATTCCTTCAGGCTAAATTTAAAACTCAACCATTATACTACTGCTTACAATCGGACTAAGAATCATATAAAGTCTGTAGGGTTTCCATCTTTCACTTGAAACATAAAAAAGTTGTGCAAAATAGGTCAATTGTAGAAATGCAGATCCTGATGCAATCAACTGGAGCAGCCAGTATTTCTGTATACAATGCGTTTCACAAATCAGTGTTGGTGTTAAATCAAAATATAATTTTGTTATCCCTAATGGATTTATTACATCACTTAAAACTTTTGCGGTATCAGCTGCTATAATTATACGAGTTGTACAAGCTTTGTGGGTTGAAAACTAACAAAAGCATCTTGTGGATTGACTTGGAAAAGCATTTAAAAATGCTTACAACTACACATCAGTGCAAGGGTGAAATCTAAATCAAAGTCTCTTATTTTGCTTTCCAACATTTAGAAATAAGATACACTTTAAACTGTACTAAATGTTTGCAGTACCCACTCTGCTAACTACAGGATTTGAACATGCCGTTAATTAGAAGAAGCTTTATTAATTGCTTCTCTTTTAAAACAAAATGTGGCAAAAAACACAAACCATAACCAACCACCCCTGTCCCCATTCTCTGTGCTAGTTTGTCTTGAAAGCTTATAAAACTGTACTATACACCACTCGAGATCTCAAACTTAAGTTGACAAGAATCCATCATGACCCATGTCCGGCTTAATTATCAGTCCCAACGCCCCGCTCCTCGAATCCGTCACTCTCAATGATGAGCGCCCTCTCCAGAATAATACGTCCCTCCTTGTACCGCTGGTTGTCCTCCGTGGCAAACTCATACATCCAACCCAGCTTGGTGTCACAGTTTTTACAGAAGACATCGCGGACCATGTGGCGGCCGGTGATCATCATGCGATCCTGGACGTCGCTGTAGGACAGATTGACCACCTTGTTGAATAGGTACGCTCGCCCAGTTGATCCGGTGAACCGGGTGGAGATGAGCTCAGTCCTGTTGGTGAGGTTGCTATCGCAGTTGGCGCAGGAGAAGAGGCGTGAACCTCCCATGTGATCCAGAAAGATTCGCCCCATCTTGAATCGTCATGAGAGCGTCTTTGTATGTTGATGCTGCCGAGGTAAAGATACCAAATGTATGTGGTTATTTTACATTTTATACAATGACTCGTATTTATGTTTGAACAATTTCTTAGCTGTTTGTATTGCGGTGCTGTACTTTAAAAAAAAAACTTCTGTGGTTCGTAGGTGTCAACTTTTTAAAAGGAGTACAACCCCCAGTTACTGGGTTTAACTGCATTTACCATCATGAATGAGCAGACCAAAAGCTAGCTGTATTTGCAAGTAAAAAGGGGGTCCCTAATAAAGCAAGACACTTTAATAAAAGTAAACTTTTAATTAATGCTCCACTCTTTCGATAGCCGATCCTTTGGCCACAGGGCCCAGTATGATGTATTAAAAAGCTAGTATATGCCATAATGTATGTTGTTATATGTATGTGTGTCATTCAATAAGCAGGGAAAGGTGTTAAAATACTGAAATAGCGATCTTTTAATTTGAAAATAAGCTTAATTTTACATGTTGATGAGTTTAAATAGTACCAAATCTGACACAGCAGTAAGTTGCTTAGGGTTAGCATGTTGCTTAGTTAGTATAACCAAACCAAAATTTAGCACAATCTTTAATCCTTTCTTTATTACAACAGCATTTTAACTTTTAAGCATAAACTTATTTTGGGTAACCCACGTACGTGGCCTTGTATTGGAAAGTGGCAATCGGTTTAGTGTCGTCGGTCAAGTCGCGTACCACCACATCACGCAGTGACTGTTAACTAATTTTAAAAACAACCAAATACTCGCTCCGAATCTATCAAAGTTAACGGGACACTACACATGTTGAATACGAAACTGCCTACCTTTTTAGTATATTGATTATTGTATGACAACCAAACTTTATCTAGGAAATCGTCTGCTCCAAAAGGACTAAAAAACGTAAATGCGCGAAATCTCCCTCCACTATGTCTGGTACCTCAATGTTTTGTCAACGCAATACTACGTAGTTGAGCTTCGCGGGTTAGAACCAGACTGTCAGAATCAAAACAATCGATGACGTCAGATTTAAAGGACAGCATTTTACGCTGGTACGCTGCAGCTGACCGTATCAGTAATGCCGTGTTTCGCTTATCGTAGTACCATCGCGCTGCAGCGTAATCTTCCTTCGTTCGTCGTAGATGGCGCGCCAGGGGGGGGGGGCGTGGCACTCAATCGTTCAGGGAAGGTCACAGTTACGCTACGATGAAGTCAACTTCGTGGTTTTAAAAGATATTTTAATGGCAAGTTCATTAAATGAATAATGAACTTGGAATCGAGGTGGTGGACAATTGTTCGGGTTGTTAAAATATTTTGTAAGCTGCCACGAGTGTAGATCTTGCTAAGGCTAGGCCAAATTGGTCATTTTATAAACTATATATGCCTTCATCCCGGCTGAAACAAAATTTTACAACTAAAACAATACAAACAAATAAACAGACAACCCTACTGATCCATTAAACTAACTTAATCAATTGCAAACGGCGATACTGGAGTTCAAACCAGCTTAATCAGCCCCATTCCCATCCCAGCCGCTCCTCTCCCAGCCCCGCCCACCTCTCAAAATGAACTCGCACCTCAAAACAGGACCAAATTTCATAGAGAAAAAGGTAGCTAAGCACAACAAAATTATGCTTACCAGAATAAGAATACTATGTCAAATGTACAGTCTATGAGTGGTATCCTGTTTATGTTCGCTTAGCAGAAAATGTTTAAGCAACATTTTCTGCTTATAGCAGCTCTATGGAATTGGGCAAACCAAGCAAAATAATTGGGCAAACCAAACAGAATACAGGTGTATTTTTTAATCATTATTTTGAACGGTTTGTTGTTTTCAACACCATAAATTTGTAGTCCCTGGTCGTGTCATAGTCAACCCCACCTTTGTATACTTTTGTATACCAGCACCACCAGAAACGGTTGGCTTTTCAATTTGCATAAATATACAAGGTCGTAATTATTATTATCAGCATATGGCGAAGTATGTACCATCATTTACAACAAATTATGTCACTGCACTGCCAGCGAGTGTTTGACGTACCAAGTGTCGTTTTCTGCGTGCCATCATGGTACAAACTCTTGATATAGAACACTAAATCAAAATGATTTCAGAATAAAAGAAACGCTGTATTTGGAGGAGCGGAGATTCAAGGTAAGTTGTTTAAACTTTTGAGCAAAAGGTTAATATCGTAAGCATTGATTGGTTTGATAACTTTTGAAACAATGCTTTCTGGTTATAATTGAATATTGAATATTTTGCATACCCTGGGATTGAATGTAACTTGATCAATCAAGTTGGTTATTGAATCTGGTGGTGTTAGTTTGGATTTGTAAATCATCATCATCCAACGAATTTTCCCTCTTTTTTCAATGATGTCGAACTAGTTTAAATTAATAATACTTGAAAATTAATTACCTGAAGATTTTTGTTCTTAATTTTTTTTCCAATTACGGTCTTATCATTATTTTAAATTGTACCAAATTGGTATTTAAATTGGTATAATGGTAGATTATAATGGTTGTCTGGCGAGTGGGTTGTTTTTACGGGTTGGTCTCGGGTGGTTGTACAGCAGTCTGGGGAAAAAGACAAGTTTATCATTATGCCTATTGTTAGAATCTGTTGCAATCAACTTTAGCATAATACGGCTGCATTTATCGACTGATATAATTGATTGCTCCACACCCAGGAATGTTGCGCTGGTGTTGATTCAACCTGTTTACTACACTCGAAAGTTCACCACAATGTGTCACTGCAAATGCTGTGATAGTTGGGCCCATTGCTGGAAGTATACATGCAGGCTTGTGGTGGCCATTTTATGCCTGCCATTCCTACTCGTCATCAGTTTGGTCGCCATTCTCGTGGCGATTATCATTTGCCCTTGTGAGTTTTGTTCGAATCTTTTTGAATAAAAAAATATTCCCTTTTGGTAATTTTGGTCGCGACTTTGTTTATAGAAAACCTGTTTTATTATTATTATTGAAAAAAAGTGACCTTTGAGAGCCTATCAGAAAAGTGATCATTGACATGGATATTAAAAATTACAATATTTTGCTTTTAATAATAAAGTAACCGGTGTTTAGAACAGTGCATTATTGAAAGCAGTTTCATTTCGAAATGTACTCACGGGTGCCAAGTGGCGGATTAAACGATGTGGTCGTTTTAGGGCGGGGCCTATACCACAAGACAATTCAACATACAGCGAAAAGATGACCATCCAGTGATATAATAAAGCTCAAAATAAGAGTCAGGCAAGAATAATTCCAAGTGCCGCAAGTTGCGCCCATTTTAAGCCACATCTTTTTTTAGGTTTTAAAATATAAGGCCCCAAATAAATAACATGCCGTTGGTATAAGACTAGTCTTTACAGTTGGTGTATCTCAACCGATATCAATGAAAGAACTAGACATTAGGTGTTTGTGAACAAACACAAAGCTGTTCCGTGTTCTTTTGCTTGGATTATGTGCTAAAATGACCAAGGAGCCTATAACTGAAAAAAAACTTTGAAAATGTTGAATAGTGTCTTGAGTTATGGTGCCACTTCCGGTTGACCCCAAAGTAGAGGTTGACATGGGGTCACGGTAACCTAAGGCTAATCTCCAATGCCCAAGGGGTCTAAAACTGAAAAAAAGTTTTAAAATCGGTTGAATAGTACTTAAGATATGGTCCCACTTCCAGTTGACACGGAAGAAGAGGTCAAAATGAGGTCACGGTTTTTCCCAACAAATTTTAAGTCCTAAGGAGTCTATAACTGAAGAATTTGTTTTAATCGGTTGTGTAACTCTTGAGATATGGTCCCACTTCCGGTTGACCCGGAAGTAGAGGTCAACTTGATGTCACAGTTTTTCAAAATTAGTGTCCATGCCCCACGGAGTCTTCACTACAGTGTAAAAATTGGTCCTGCACTTCTTGAGATATGGTGTTGCAAGGATTTTCAGTCACTCGTCAATAGAGGGCGGTATATAAGATAAGTGGTCCCTAGTTGAATAATGTAAAAACTTGCATTTGACTCAGGATTGTTTGATTTGGTTGGTTTCTTGAGTTCATGCTAGTATCTTTAGAGTCCATTGCCATGTGACAAACTACTTAATGATACAATCCTTGTATTTGGTTGGTGGTTTGATGTTTGATCTTGTTCGAGTGGATTTTACTGAACTCGTAACCACCAAACTCTGGACCTACGATCACCATTTTCAGCTTAATGTGCATGCGCGGAATAAAATGTGCGAGCTTGGAAGCACACAAACAAAAGAAATCCCTGCTAAGCAGTGTATTTTGCTTGACGTAAGCGCAGAATTCACTGCTTCTGCTAAGCACTGAATCTTTGCTTCCAGAGCAGAGCACGACATTGGGCCCATTTGCACAAGATTTTTTCATAAGGTTTATTGCGATTCAGAACCGCAATGCATTTTGGGGCGGTTACTATGCAGTTTCTACGACTCGCGCTCGCAACGCCCTCTCTTGAAATTTTGCAATTCGCGATAAAACCTTAATAGGCAAGTTCCCATCATGATAGGCCTTGGTGACTAGTGTAATTTACAAACTCAACAAATCGCCCCCTCAAACCCAACTACGACGCTTGTCGCGATAAATTACGGATTCTCAAGACTTGTGCCGCAAAGTGTTGCAAGCGCACGTTATATTATATGTTGCGAATAGTAAGAAGCAACACAACCAGTGTTTCACCAGACAGGTAGTCGGGACAATTTTTGTAGTCAACGTTTGAGCACGATTATAACAGAGTAGAGAAAAATAGTAGTCGCGACTCAAATAATAATTTGTAGTCGTAACTCAAATAATAATTTGTAGTCGCGACTTTAACACTAAAGCACACTAGTCGCCCCGGCCTACTTTTGCACGTAAGTAAACCACAGGTATTATCCTGAGATTGCAAATTAAATTTTTAAGTCACTGTTGTTTTCAGTTTTGCAGGACTTGAGCACAATTAGTCAACTGTAGCTTTTTTTATTGTGAATTGTGACGCTCAAGAACACATTCCCTGCTGAGCTGTTAAATACGCTTAGCGTAAGCACAATTCCATGATTACGTAAGCGATGCGATTCTTTCCTTTAAAAGCCATTAGCCCTGGACCAGACTACACTAAAGATTTTTAAACACAAAAAGCAGCTAAACACAGCAAATACAAGTACAAGTTGTGAATCAAGGTATTCTGCTGATCTGCAATTTTTTTTAAAGCAAAATGTTTTGCCTATTCATTATAAGCAGCTTTATACAAATGACCCACTCAACCACAAGAGAAACGTCAGCATAATAAAATCGCTGCTTTTGTATTCCTGCCAAAGAGTTTTTGTATGTCATGGTATAATTTCTGAAAAGAAAGCGAAATACTTGAATTAGTTTAGGCAAATGGTCCCCGGCGCAAACAAGGTGACTTCACCCGTAAATGATTCAAAATCCCTGGCGTTCTATTTTCGTCGTTCACGCTCGTCGCCTGAAACGAAGCCGGTCAACTCGGTCCCAAACCAACTCGGTCCCAGTCATATGTTGACAGTTTTTTCACTAATTTCTCAAAAACTACAACACCACAGCAAGTAATATGTTAAGGGAAGCTTTTAACTATCATTATCTTCAAACTGTTTTAGTTTAGTGTAAATATGTGGACACGGTGGTGTGTCGTCGTCGTCAAAAACCCCTATTCAATTGCGCACGTTCGTTAAACGAAAACCCTATGCCTTCGTGTACGTCCAGAACTCGGTTAGGAAACGAATAAAAGGAGAATTTGCTGTGGTCCAGAACGTAAGTAGAAAAACAACAAAAGGACCCTTGAGTAGACTTCTCTCAAGAAGTCAAAACTCATGATAGGTACATACTGAATTGCATTTACCATACAGAATGTTTAACAATAACATGGAAGCGACTGCATCCAGTTGTATTCAAATGCGTATACTCATCTCAAGAAGTCACAACTCATGATAGGTACATACTGTATGGCATTTACCAAAGAGAATATTTAAGAATAACATTGAAGCGACTGCATCCAGTTATATTCAAATGAAGATTACGTGGTTAATTAATTAAGATTTTAATTTTGTTTTGCATTTAGAGTAAAGCTTATGTTCTAAGCTACAATTTGGTATAATAAACTCACTCTTTCGTATTATGGTTTGGGAGATTAGGCTTAAAGAAAAAACGTGTACAAATGCAATGGGGTTTTGGCGAGAAACAAAGAATAATAATAACTAGACATTAGGTGTTTGTGAACAAACACAAAGCTGTTCCGTGTTCTTTTGCTTGGATTATGTGCTAAAATGACCAAGGAGCCTATAACTGAAAAAAAAGTTTTAAAATGTTGAATAGTGTCTTGAGTTATGGTGCCACTTCCGGTTGACCCCAAAGTAGAGGTTGACATGGGGTCACGGTAACCTAAGGCTAATCTCCAATGCCCAAGGGGTCTAAAACTGAAAAAAGTTTTAAAATCGGTTGAATAGTACTTAAGATATGGTCCCACTTCCAGTTGACACGGAAGAAGAGGTCAAAATGAGGTCACGGTTTTTCCCAACAAATTTTAAGTCCTAAGGAGTCTATAACTGAAGAATTTGTTTTAATCGGTTGTGTAACTCTTGAGATATGGTCCCACTTCCGGTTGACCCGGAAGTAGAGGTCAACTTGATGTCACAGTTTTTCAAAATTAGTGTCCATGCCCCACGGAGTCTTCACTACAGTGTAAAAATTGGTCCTGCACTTCTTGAGATATGGTGTTGCAAGGATTTTCAGTCACTCGTCAATAGAGGGCGGTATATAAGATAAGTGGTCCCTAGTTGAATAATGTAAAAACTTGCATTTGACTCAGGATTGTTTGATTTGGTTGGTTTCTTGAGTTCATGCTAGTATCTTTAGAGTCCATTGCCATGTGACAAACTACTTAAGGATAATATCCTTGTATTTGGTTGGTGGTTTGATGTTTGATCTTGTTCGACAGTCCGGTACAATGCCTAATCAGGGAACAATTTTCTCGTTTTGGAAACATGTATCCTGATCAGGAAACATTCATTCTCCAGTACACTTGTCTCCAATTATGGAGACATTCAAAATGTTTCCTGATCAGGAAACATTTGTCAAAGTTCATAGTGTCTCCAAAATAGGAAACACTTCAAATGTTACCTGATCAGGAAACATTTGTCAACATTCTTAGTGTCTCCAAAACAGGCAACACTACTAACATTTCCAAATCAGGAAACATTTTTCATCTTGTGTAGTGATTCTAAATCAGGGAACAAATAGTATCCTGATTAGGAAACATTCCCCTTCAATCAGGAATTTCTTTCCCTATAAAATAATTTTAAAATCTTTATGAAGTGCTCCAGAATGCCCAAGAATATATAACTAGATAAAAACAAAAATATTATAATAACAATTATTAATAAATACCCTGGATGGTTTTAAGTCTCTGATTGGTCAAAACCCGGTCACGTGTGGGAGTGCTAACGGTGGTATAAAGACCGGCTTTGGAAAATAGCGAATAAGTGGTCACTAAAATCAGCACACCTTGTGTAAACCTTGCACGTTGTACTGTATGGCATGCTTATTTATATCCATGTTAGTTTCATTGCAACTTCGCGCACTTGCATTGGCTCACAGCTAAGTCTGGTACAATTTATAAATTCTTTTGGTTATCTTTCAGAAACATGTCAATCTCCTGCATTGAACTTGTTTCTTTTTGCTCCCCTAATTGGACTCAACCTTTTTTCGCAGGTAATTGCTTACCACAACCGCTAGAGCTTCTCTCATTTGTTACGGTCGAAGATCATTTTTTTAAGCTGCTCCTTGTCTTTGGAAGTACATGTATCTTGTGCAAATTTGCCAGGCTACATGTAGTTCTTTACACTATGTTACATCACTGTTTAAAACTCAGCTGATGAGTATGTGTCACATGTACATAATTACTTGTAAGGTATCTTTCACACTCATATTTAATGTTCTTTTTATGCGCTTATAGGCTTTTGCACTATTTGCTCTCTTTCTTGAAATAAGCAGGCGAAAATCAATCACATTTCGAAACCCGTGCAACGGAATGGGGACGATATTTCCATTTGTCTGTTTTATGTTTGTTTTCTCACTCTTTTCATGTTCCAAAATGAAGTCTCCTTTTTATAATTTTAATTGAGATGAGTGAGAGTATTTTTTGGCCTGTCACTGTCAAACGCGGCATAGTCTGATGATGACAACTACAGAATGTTGTTTCTTTTTAAAAATGTGTTCACAAGAAAGAAAATACATAATGTCATCGTTAAAATGATAACACAATTCAAACAATTTTACATACAAACATTTTCTTTTTATTTTATACAAAAATCTCACATAAAGTGCTTACAAAAACCTATTATTACTATTATTATTCATTAAACCTACATGTAAATTATGAATTTCACAGGTTTACACTTAAAAACGCAAACACAATCTGAAAAACTGAACAAATGTTAATGCTATAACATTTACATCTCTTTAAAGTATAAAATTTAACTAGCTGAAGTGTTTTTGATTTAAGAGTTTGAAGAGTTTATTATTAGCATGAAACCTTACTTGGTAACGAGTAATGGGGAGAAGTTGTTAGTATAAAAGATTGTGAGAAACGGCTCCCTCAGAAGTAATGTAGTTTTCGAGAAAGAAGTAGTTTTCCATAAATTTGATTTCGAGACCTCTGATATAGAATTTGAGGTCTTGAAATCAAGCATCTGAAAGCACACGAGTTTGTGTGACAAGGGTATTTTTTCTTTCATTATTATCTCGCAACTTCGACGACCGACTGAGCTCCAATTTTCATAAGTTTCTTATTTTATGCGTATGTTAAGATACACCAAGTGAGAAGACTGGTCTTTTACAAAGACCAAAAGTGTCCAGGGTCTTTAATTTCTTGATTGGAAGATTTGGTTCACAACTGACTTTCAACAATATTAAGTCAAAACATACTAAAATTTGACATTGGAATATCATTTAAAACAGCTTCTGTAACTGAAATGGTAACTTGTTTAACATGCACTTGTTCACCGTTTTAATGAGGTTTTGTTGGGTCTACACTTCCGATTTTTTTGTAAATATTGATTAAAAAATCAGGCCCAAAACTAAAGGTTTTAAAAAACTAAAAACACTTCTGCCGCTGACGACGCGTCGAAGGACAATGCTTCAACGTCATTTGTGGGAGTTTGCTTTGTAATACCTCCACGCTGCAACAAAGCGGCTTAACAAATTGGGGCTCCCAACTATGACCTTTTGCGAGTGATTACGTAACAGAGCTTGTCTCAAATCTCTCAACCCTTGTTAAGGGGATTCAAAATGATTGGTTTTTTTACACAACTAAAATCTATTTATAATTATATGACTCAATTTCCTTATTCATTTAAAACATTTTAAATGAAATTCAGTAAAGTTCACGACTTGACATTTTGTTTCAGAAAAGGTAAGTTAATGAGCCAAAACATCCCTGTACAAAAATATACAGAATGAAATTAGAACTATTTAATCTTGATATAGCCATAATACAAGTTTTACTCAGCATGTATTCTACCACAGTAATAACTAAATAACTTGTCATGAAAAAAAATGTATATATTTCAATAAATACCTCACTTAATGTTTATCTCTCAAGGCAACAAAATCCAAAGATTTTTACAAAATACAGCTGCTTTTGGCTATTACCGATACAAACACAAAACCAAAATTACCTTATCGAAATAATCATCAGACGTACAACTTAAGTGTTCAGTAAAAGAGAACTACTTAAAGACACTGGACACTATTGGCAATTGTCAAAGACTTGAGTCTTCTCACTTAAACCTGTGAAAACTTGAGCTCAATCAAATTTGCAAGGTAATAATGAAAGAAAAAACAACCTTGTCACACAAAATAATTCACTTTTAGATACTTGATTTCAGACCTCAAAGTCTAAATTGAGGTCTCAAAATAAAATTTGTGGAAGGTTACTTCTTTCACAAAAACTATGGCACTTCAGAGGGAGCTGTTTCTCACAATGTTCTAAACTGCCAACTTCTCCCCATTACTCATTACCAAGTAAGGTTTTATGCTAATACTTATTTTGAGTAATTACCAATAGTGTCCACTGCCTTTAAAATATAAAACTAAAAATGAAATGACTTCAATGGTTCTCTGTGCAAAGAAGGAATCAAATGACATCTGATACGAATGTACAGTAACTGGTTAAAGTATTTTATGAATTTAACCACATACAAAACAAAAACAATCATGTTCATCTTTTTATGTACAAACTAAAAATGTGAAATTTTACATTGAGAACTTCTGAGAACTACATCAATTACAGATGACCATGGCATTTGATGATGTAGAAGCTTCTCACTTAATATCGATGTCATACAGACTTGAGTTTATTTAGACCATGATACTTATTTTTCCTAAAAAATTGTTAATGCCCTGATTATTTCGACCCTAGCAGAGTCTTTCTCGAAGGCTAAAAAAGAAATGCTTTTTTTTCTTTACATTTGTGTTAGATAAGAAGCTAAAGTAACAGCATTCCTTTGAATTCAACATTTTGCTCTTATAAATTCAAATAGATACATTTATTATAGATCATGTAAGTTGAAAAAGGAGATATGCGTAGTTTAAATAAACACCATCAAGCTTAGGCGGAACCAGACAAGGAGAGAAACAGTTACAGAATATCTCTGTGAGTTTTAGTGAACTCCACATACTTCTTTTTGAGGTTTACCAAATTTGTACACGTGTACCTCAAAGCTCTACCCTTGTCTAACAACATTGTAAAATCACAATCAAAAATATAGATTGAAGGGACTTCTTCAACTTCCTCTCTAGCAGGCCAAATAAACCTTCCAGACTTTTCCCGTACAAAATTTACTCTGATTTTATTATCAGAATTGATCACCAGTATTTGGCCCAAGTGGAATGATTTGTGATATGCAACAGCAACCCACATACCTTCAGACAAGTTGGGTACTGATACAACCTTGGAGATATCTGCCATTTTCTCAGCAGGTTTGTCTGTCCCGTTTGTTGTTTTGTCTGTTACTACTGGCATGACTGAGAGGTTTTTTTGGGGGGGTTTGTTTGGCGCATTTCGGGGTTTTGGGACAGTCTTTTGTACCGACTGTTTTTTCTTCAGCTCAGTATTTGGTTGGTGTGGTGGAAGAACTTTAGAAGTGGATGCAACTTCAATTGTAACAGTATTGGTGCTTGAGGAAGCACCAGGTGTTCCCTTGTCTAAGGCTTCTGTCTCGGTTGAGGTTAGAGCTCTTATTGGCAAAGAACTCTGCATGAAACTTGGGAAAAGTGATGCTTTATCAGACTCAAGAGGTCCAACACCCAGGTCATCATCTTCCTCCTCATCATTGCTTGAACCTTCCTCAAACTTTTGAAAAAGCTCACAAGACTTCTTACATCTCTTGACTCCATCCGTCTCAAATTGCTCCACCAGCTCTTTCGAGCCACCATAATAGGTTTTAACAGCCAAGTTCTTTCTCTTTGTTTTCACAACAAGCAAGACTTCAGCCCCAGTTATTTGCCAAAGTTCATGGGCTTTTTTGAAAACTGTCCGTTTGCGCTTCGACAGAGTTGACCTCTTGGCCTTGCTACCGCTTGCAAGTCGCTTCGGCAGGACAGCCTTCCTGATGGGGGGGCGCCTTCTGCTGGTTTCTTTTGCAGCTATTCGTGGTGAACGCCTTCTGTAAATATAAATAAATAAATTCATATCAAAGTAATGTTTTTAATCCTGATCCATGAAATTTTAGAGATCAAATTATTAGTTTTGTGATGCACTCTTTTTAAAAGGAAGGATCCTCATGAATGAGCCAAAAAAAGTCTCTAACAAGTCTCTAAAGTGCAGAAATTGCCAGAATAGTCTACCTTTTCCTCTCTACCAACTCATACTGTGATCAATACCACATTACTTTTCTTAAATAAAAGTTGGTCTTAATATATTTAAGTTGGATCATGTGCAAGCCAGTTGTACTGCTGACTGCCCAAGGCATACTAAGTGATGACAATAAAAAAATATGCCGTTCACTCGAAAGGAGTACATTTTCACAGAGTTTTGGTGGTCACAACTTGTTTGGGAAGTGACCATTTATGTTTTGTGATGTACTCATTTTACAATAGATGGAGTCCTAATGTGTGCGAGGAACAAATTACAAGCTAACTATCCTCATATTAAAATGGTGTAAATTACCATTGCATTAGATACTGTCCATTGCAAAAACATCTCGTGACATCATTCTAAGAAAAATGTCAAGGGTCACTGCATTTATGTACCATGATGTTTTGGTCCATAATTGAATTTTTGTGAGAGAAATTTTAAACACAATCTCATTGTTATTAAACAACTACATGTACTGGATCTTTAAACAAGGAGGAATCTTTTGAAAGTCAAAGTGTGGCAATCAAGGCTATTTTAATGAAAGTCAGGACTGAACCAAAACAATTGTTGTGACAAATTTTTCTTAGATTGATGTCATCAGATGTTTCGGATGTTGGATTTACACCATTTCCATGTTAGGTTAGAGACTTGTAATTTGTTTTCCCAATCACATAAAACAAAACTGAATTGGTCACTTCCCTTACTGTTTAATCCTTTCAGCACCAAGTTATTTTGACATAAACAACCACTGGTGCCCATATTGTTTGACCACTTGTGCATGACACACATTCTCACACAACCTGACAACAGAAAGCTTGTGTTCAAAGTTTGTTTTTGCAAACTCTGTTATTATTACCCTGAAGATTCTATTTTAGAGCACAATAAGTAAACAAATTGTCATAATTATTGAATTTCATTTAATTGCATTTCAATAGTTCAAAATTTGTTTAAATCCACCAATAAATGTGCAAGATCTTGGTCGTTTTCCCCTAGTGTGTTCTGTAAACCCAAAACAAATTATGGAGCTCTGTAGTTGTTTGGCGTCTCGGATCCAATTGGAAATGACTTGTAATAGCAACCTTACTTGATTTCACTACTATTGGAAAGATCCAATCTTTCCCCAAATCTAGGCCATTTAAAAGCAGTGCACACTGTTGGTAATTACTCAAAATAATTATTAGCATAAAACCTTCCTTAGTAACGAGTAATGGAGAGCTGTTGATAGTATAATACACTGTGACAAACGGCTCCCTCTGAAGTGAAGTAGTTTTCGAGAAAGAAGTAAGTTTCCACAAATTTGATTTCAGGACCTCAAGTTTAGAATTTGAGCTCGCAAAATCAAGCATCTGAAAGCACACAACTTCGTGTGACATGTGTGGTTTTTTTTTCTTCATTATTATCTTGTAATTTCAACGACCAATTGAGCTTACAGGTTTGTTATTTTATGTATTATGTTGAGATACACAAAGTGAGAAGACTATGTCTTTGACAACTACCAATAGTGTCCAGTGTCTTTAAACACCAATGGTCGAAACCAAAAAAAGTGTCCGCCGTAATGCATCTGGAACGCACTGTGACGATACCATCATGCAATGAGTAGGTTCTAAAGGCCTTTACTTTGGGGGGGGGGGGGTGTTTACTGCTTTTTTTGTTGTTTCATTACTTATTGTTTAGGAATAGAAATAATAACTGTCTGTAATTTACGACTTGTACCAAGATGACTTTTCAGAAGATGCCATTAAAACAAAAACTACTTTTCTTGCCGTGTTTAGCACCCCCTGCATTAAAATGACATATTCCTTGTATGGTCCAATAAAGACAACAAGGTGGACAGTACTTGTCATTACTAATGTACATGTAGTTTGTGGTAAAAATACTACAATTAATTATATATACGACTTTGTCAACTGATAGAGGGTGATTTGGGTACTTTATGACTCCGTAACATAGATTTAAGGATTTGTTCTTGTTCGGACATTGTTTGAAAGTGCAATTGAAATGTGTTTTGTTGGCACTTGCCAGAAAATCTTGTATGTTTACTTTCTGCACACAGAAAAGAAGGATTATAATAAAGAAAGATTATACGTAGTTTTTTTTACATACATTATTACATGTAAACAAGTAACTTCAAGAATATTCTGAAGATTTTTGCACTATCAATGTGACCGAGTTGACCTGGGCATGTGTTGGCTCATCATATTGGATCTAATTATATAGAAAAATCCCTTGAATATTGACCCTCTAAAGGGATAATACTACTCTACTCAGATGGCCGAAAGAAGAAGAAAAAATTGAGCCTTATGATGGGAACTAAATACCGACAACTCACGACCCCTCATGACAACAATTTTTAAATGCACTTTAACAGAACATTTCAACATAGTTCAACCGTTAAATATATGCACAAGATTCATATGCGCCGAAACTATTTTCAAACTATTGAAAAAAATGTATTTAATTAAAAAAAAAAGTGTTTTTACCAGAATTTAGTAACAAAAGGTAATATCCGCCATGTTGTCTTTCGACGCACTTGGACGATTCTGTTACACCGCAGGGGGCGAGGGAATTTCTGAGGGCTGAGTTTTTTTTTTTCACTTTGGTTTTAGCTGCTGATTTTTTTCTTTCTTGTTAGCTAAGCTGCTACTCTGGAATTTGAATTATGTTCAAATCTTCTGTTAAAGTGCATTTAACAATTGTTGTCTTTAGTTGTCGTGAGTTGTCGGTATTTAGTGCGACCGATGAAAGGAACACGTTGCCCTGGATCGGTCGAGTTGGTCTTTGAAAATCGTTCTATAACCGTTTGTTGTAAAATGTATATGGTTAGTTGTAAAAGTAGAATACAATGATCTACACAAATATGCCTCAAAATTGCGTGGTTTTCTTTTTACCCTGTCGACTAATACGGTCGGCCATTTATAGGAGTCAAAATTTTTACTCCAATAAATGGCCGACCGTGATAGTTTGCGATGTAAAAGGAAAACCACGCAATTTTGAGTGATTCTTGTGTGGATCATTACATTCTACTTTTAAAACATCTTTCTAACCATATGGATTTCATAACAAACAGTTTCAAACACTTTTAATAGACCAACTCGTCCGATCCAAGGCACTGTGTTCCTTTAAAGACACTGGATACTATTGGTAATTGTCAAAGACCTGAGCGATCTCACTTTGTGTATCTAAACATACGTGTAAAACAACAAACCTGTTAAAATTTGAGCTCAATCGGTCGTTAAAGTTGTGAGATAATAATGGAGAAAAAAATACCCTTGTCACACTAAAAAGTCAGATGCTTAATTTCAAATTCCAAATCTGAGGTTTGGAAATCAAATTTGCGGAAAATTACTTCTTTCTCAAAAACTAGGTTTCTTCAGAGGGAGCCGTTTCTACAGTGTATTATAGTATCAACAGCCCCCATTACTCACAACCAAGTAAGGTTTAATGCTAATAATTATTTTGAGTAACTACCAACTACCAATAGTGTCCACCACTGCCTGTAACATACAGCAATATCGCCCGATTTAAAGAACTTTAAAAACTGTACCTTATTGCTGGAGATAGTTCACGTAAACGCTGAACAGGGGAAACATCAGTCTCGATGAAGTCATACATGTCGGTGGAACTCACTTGGCTGCTTGAGGGTGATGGGGTTGAGCTCATCCCCACTATCTTGCACAGATTTGACATATCATCCATATCCAAGTTTTATTGGGTTGGAGCACAACAACTGTTCAGCCAATAAGAAAGTAGACAGTATGAAGCCAACTGCTTGCTGTTTAAAGTTTGACAGAATTGTGTGTGCTGGCATAAATTTAACCCGCACTTATATAAGGAGTTCGGAATTTCCCGCTCCACATGAATTAAGCTGTGTTAATTCTGTGGTTGAGGGTAGCTGGAAATAAGACATCAGGACACTGATCACTGACTCAGATGTTTATTGATAATTATCAACTTTTTTCCAGCTTAACAATTTGGACAGATGTTCACACACTGTACAAGACCCCATTAATATGAAAAGGGTTGTTAATTATCAATTAACATCTCAGAGTCAGAGGGGTCAGTGTCTTGCCATCTTGTTTCCAGCTACTTTTAAGCTCTCAACCACAGAACACAACTTCCTGTGGACCACAACTGTTTATAGGTGGTCAAATCTCTCGTATGAATACAGGAAACAGAGGAAAGTTACAATTCTATTGTAAAACATAAAGCAGTTAAATTTTTAATAAAATTGGGCATTCTTCCCAATAGCAATGACTATGATTTGCTCTACCTAAACTCATACCTAATTAAATGTTCATATACTGTAACTACTTTGGCAGACAGTCCTTAATACCAAGTTTGGAACCTATTTACATATAATTTTATAGCATAAAATAACCTTAAGTGTTTGTAATGGTTTTTTTTTTAAATTGTGCTGTCAGTCTGTATCACATTGAAATATGTATCTAAATGGTGTTAAAAAGCTGGTGTTGATATAGAAACATGTACTTTCAAAACTCATTTGTACAAAAATAATTTGAGTGAATTTCACTGATTGGTGGAAATGAAGGATCCCAAAATAAGGAGACTACAAATGCCATGCTAACTACTCAAACTAAGAATAATCGCTCCACTAAAGTTGTTTAAAATTTGATTCAAAATTTGAGAACTTTATATGATTCCACCTTGGTTCAGTGAAAAAAAAAACTGAGAAATCTTTGGTGAATACACTGGGCTTCAGATGAACACAAGTGACCGTGAGATTAAAGGCCCCACAGGTGTCCAAATTACCTGCAATTACACATGTACGTGTATATGTGCACATTTAACCATTTTTCAATGAATATGTTTTCTAAAAAAATTCAAACATAAGTTGTTAAAACAAATAATACAAATCTATGAAAGTACATGTTGGCATATTTAATGTAAAAGCCTGCATTAGCATAGACAAAAGAGCTACACAGTGTTTACCTTTCAAATGCCCTGTGCTAAGTGTACATCAAGTGATGACAAATAAGTACTAATAAGTGTTGACACTTAAGCCTACATGTACATTATACATACCTTTTCTATGGATAGAAGATGTCAGATCCCCAGTAGCTTGGCAGGATCCATGTGCAAAGAGGTTCGCTCTCACCCGTTATTCAGTGAACAAGATCAAATTGAAGATGTTGCATTTTTAGCATCCGTCCGAGGGCACATTGTTTTCAATACGATGAGTGTTCATTTGGCGATGGGCATATACATGTACTAAAAGTAATCTGTTCATAGATAAATGTACACTTCCGAACTAAATCGAAGATTTGCATTTTTATCATCCGTCCGAGGGCACATTGTTCATACAATGAGTGTTCATTTGGCATTGTCCATGTACTGAAACTAATTTGTCCATAGATAAATGTACACCTCTGTGAATGATGTACAGTTATATGTACAATTTGCAACAAAATCTTCACAGTCACGTCTTTAGGCACATGTCAAACTAACAACTTAGAGTTCAAAGGGAAAAAACATGAAGTCATGCATTTGCGTACGGTAAACACTGTATTTACAAAGTATTGCACGACCGTTTGACACACAAAATTAAATAAATTTATGAGTGCAGTTGAAGTACAATGGCAGGTTACTTGACCAAAAACTATGGACATCATAAGTCAGCTTTAATTGTTGCAGGAAGGGCAGTAAAATATATACTTGTAAATCTTGTACAGCGGTAGTAAATAAGATTTATCTAGCTGTGATTATTCTACTTCATTTCCAACTTCATCTGTGCCAGCATCCTGCATGTCCTGGGTGATTTCTATCATTTCTATTGACTTAAAGAAGTCAATGTATCCCTGTTTGTTCCCTTTCTTTACATTTTTCCATTGCTCAAGAAGGTAGTCAGTTGTTGTTCCATGTGGAAGATGATTAAGTATTTCATTGATGGAGCCTGTCAATGATGCTTTGGTGACAGTTCGAGACTGAACTGTTATTTCTTCATCAGTTGAGATAACATACACGATATCCTTTGGTGGGTGCATGGTTGTGTTAAGACAGGTTGTGTACATTTGTTTGTTCCTTAGTCCAATCGCAGTGGTGTCCAATAGGTTGAGTTTCAGCTTTTTACCACCCAGAGACTGGAATGGAAAATCTGCTTGGGGGTTCAGAAGTATTCCAGATTTACGTATAAGGCAACGACATTTCCTTATCTCTTCATCATAGGAGCGAATTTTGGGTGACCCAGATGACGGATCAGACAACCCCATCCTCTTGTGCGTAGCAGTCCTGACGTTCTCAAGCTCGTGGTAGTTGCGGAAAGCCAGCATCCAGTCATCAGCTGTGGGAACGCCGTTGACTAAGATAGATTTGACTTTTTTGTTGACATTTTCCAACACAAAGTCCAGTCCTTCACCACTTCTGGTATTTCCAGTAAAACTGAAGGACTCATTGGTAGAAACCAGTTCTCTGACATCATCCGAATAACAAAATCTGTCATGGGTGTCACATATATGGATAAATTGGTATTTCGGGTGATTTCTTGCATACCAAATTGGTGAAAACTTCTCCTTACCTGCCATGATTAAGTTGTGGTTGTTTTCCCGCAGCCCGTTACGATAGTTGAATATTGCCTGGTTGTAGACAAATGTTTGTTCATAGATGAACTTGTAGTTTGGGTTTCGTATATTGTTCATAGCATAGGCAAAGTATCCATTCACTGTACATGGCAAATGGGTGTTGAGGCACTTCAGGACATAAGGCCGCAGCAATTCATCGGCTAGTGCTCCCCTAGCTATGCATATCAGGTCCCAAGCCTTGTGATTGTCACTGCATTTCTTTACATACTTTTGGGCAGTGGAACTCTTAAAACCGAGCTCATTTGTGATATCTGCCATGAAAGGTGCAAAGTTGATTTCCATGAAAGCTTTTTTCATGTTCATTTCAAAGTGTCCATGCCCAATCCGAAGTACAACCCAATCAAATTCTCTTTCCAGAAAGCTGTCTTCACCTTGATGAAAATCTGCACAGTGGCTTGACTTCTTGCTGTTTCCATACACCGATATATTACAAAGCTTGCAGGTGTATGTCTCCTGGATAATGTTGTATGCCATAGTGAAAGGCAGGCCATCCATTGTCAGGAATGTCCATTTACGTTTACCGGATCCATATTTGGATATTCCAGCACATCTTCCAACATGTCTAAGCACTTCTGTAATTGTTTCATAGGAATTTGGGTTAACAAATACTGGATCAACTACATGTAGTTGAGGTGACATTTGTTCTTGCTGGGAAGGAGCTACTTCGGCTTGATTTGGGTTATTGTCATTGCTTTTTGGATGTTTACAGGCAGGTTCAACCACTTCAGGATCAACACGAAAAGAGTGATGCCGTTTACTATTATCACGCCTCTTTGTGAATAGCTCTCCATGACTTTGAATGTTTTTCAGATGTTTTTCACCACAACTTTCACAGGTTGGCTTTACCTTTCGCTTGTTTTCTGCAGGCTTTCCTCTTCCACCTGTTGCTCGTGTCCACACTTGGAACATACTTTTAATTGTACTATTGGTTTCCCTATTTCCTCATCAATTGTATCTGTCCAGCCACTAAGAGTACCTCGTTGTTCCTCTTCAAGGTAATGAAGACGCTGTCTTATGTACTTCTTTAGCTCAATATTTGCAGTTTTGGAGCAGTCCTCATGGAGAATATCTGAGTGCACTGCATCTAAGCCCTCTTCCATAAACTTACTAGAAAATGATGACGGAATTAGCCAACTCTCCTGTTCTCTTGAATCTGGAAGTCTCATGGCAATAACACTAGTTACAATACTCATGGGAACTTTTCGATTTGCATAGACTCGCCATGTTTTCCCCACAACTTGTTCATTGTCTATAGCCACAAATAAATCACCTTCCTCGGGAAACACAACAGGACCAGTTTTCGCCTGAGACTTGAGCCAAGTAAGTATAGATGATATTCCTCCACCAGAACTTGATGCACTGCTCATGTTGACAGCAGCTTTGCTACCAGTGATGGAATAAAGCGTTAAGTTCTCAGCAAAAGATAAAGTTGATATAAACTTTCCATATCGTGCTTTGTAAACAGAATCTACTGCCTTTGCTTGAGCATACAAAGCCTTTGTGCTTCTTTGACGACTTGCTGAAGTAGACTGAGTTGCACCATCTATAAAGGAACTTATCACTGGATGGCGTTTGGAAAGCCATGACTGTGCTGATTCATACATCATATTGTTAGGAGTATTATAATCACCAGATATTGCCACAGCATCATCATATACTTCACTTGACACAGACTGACCAAGTGCATCAGCCAGTTTAAGTTTTAATTCAACTGGTAAGGTCTTTACAGCAGATGTCAAATCACTAGCACTATCAATGCATTTTTCTAAAGAAGCAATCTCCACAGATGTATTTATCTTGTTTGGAGTTGGCCTTGATGAGCTTGCTGGTTGTGAAGTATCACATATAGAACAGGAGATGTCATCATGCTGATGAAATACCATGACATCAGCTTTGAATTTGCCTTTTTCATTATTGTCCTTGTTTATGGAAAACTCTCGTGCCGCTCTGCATCGACATTTGTGACAAAGCAATGTTGGATGGATTTCAGGTGTATCTCGACTAACTTCGACCAAAAACGAAAAGTAAAGCTGTGCTTGATGATTTTTTGCTGCAACAAAAGGTCTGGCATGCCTTGATTTAGTTTGACCACAAATTCTGCACAAAGTGTTCAATATCGATTTATGGGTCTCCATTTTCAAATAGCCACATAGAAAAAAAGACTCCTGTGCACGAAGGAAAAAGGAAGTACTCTCTAATGATGATAATCATTTACCTTCCCCCCAAATTGGGAAGAGAAAATCACAAAAATGGAGTGGATGGCTGCATGACGAAACTGCTCCACAGTCGACACTCAACAAAAATTGGATGGTCTACACGTAGTTCATAATCACAGTATACTACTTGGACATCCTTAAACATCCCACCGTGCTAACCATCATAACCTTTTAGAGCTTTTCAATTTTTGTCGGTCCATGCATGGCACAAGTACTATCCCTATTGAGCACAAGATTTGCAAACATTGAATGTCATGCAGTTTGGTCATAGCACGTAAAACTTCCTGTTTACAAATATTAAGTTTTATGGTTGGTTTTTTATTTGCTCATTAAAAACTTTGCTTACATTACCAAGAAAGATCCATTAAATAAAGAGGCCAGAATACCACATCCTGTTGTCCTTACTACAGAGAAAAGACCACTCACTCACACCTTCAAGAACATTGATGCCAGTGGTGCTCTGTTAACTGCAGAAGGCAAATTAACTGTTCTATTAACCCATTCCTTCCACCTTGTCTTACCCAAGTACTGTAATGATCGACAACGTAAACACTCTCACTAAAAAGGATGTGAAGTTTTGAGTTTTGGGGGCCAAAATTCCAAAATTCTTTAACGGGGCTTACCTTAATAAAAAGCGTTTGTAACTGTTTGTTAAAAAAAATGGATAGAAAGAAAGATGTTTTGAAAGTAGAATACAATGATCCACACAAGTATGCCTCGAAAGTCTGTGGTTTTCCTGCAGTAAAAAAATCCATTAAAAATTGCCAACCGTCTTAGTCGACGATATACATGTAAAAGGAAAACCATGCAATTTTTAGGCATGTTTGTGTAGATCATTGTATGTACTTATCAAACAGCTTTCTAACCATTATGTATGCATTTCATAACAAACCGTTTAATTTTTTTTTTTACCAACTCGTCAGATCCAAGGCGCATTCCCAACTTAATTTGTTCTTTAACACTAGATTTCTTCACTAAAAAATTTGCTTTATTTAGGGTATATTTGTCTTCTTTAAAAAAAAATATATATATAGTAAATGGTCAGACATTTTGACAATACAGCAGTGTCTTTCTCGAACGAAGGCTGAATGAATGATAACTGATAAGGCTAAATGAATAAGTGTAGCAGAAGCAGTCGACAATGAATAGAGAGAAGGGGGGCAGAAAGCTTAATGTAAACAGTGAATTTTTAAGAAGTTGGTAAAACCACCATGTAGGTAGGAATTAGGCAGACTACACAAAAAATATATCTTTGGGGAAAGGGAGAAGGCAAAGAAAAAAGATTGATATAAGTCATTTCCTTCTTGGGTGTTCAAACCAAAGGGTTGAATGGTCTGGAGGTGCCAATCTACATGCAATTTCTCCCTACTCAGAAAAACTCCATGCTGACCAATAGCTACCTCCATGATAAGAGCAAGGCCTCCCCGTCCTATGCTTAGATAAACAACATAACTGTAAAACTGTGTCAGAAACTGAGTGATTTGTAAGATTGTATTACTGTAATACTATGGAGGTAGAAATTTTACTTCCTCCATGGTTATAACCACCATGCATAAGACAAGGAATCATGCCAACTGCACCTGCAATGTATAGTTGAAACAAGCACTAAACACTCATCAAGAGACATTTTTACAGCGACAGATCCACAGGCCTCTTTCAATCAATTTCTTACATGACTTACAGGGCATTCAAGGCACTGGACTAATGTGTTTATTGTAAGGAAACATTGTTTGATTATGGCTTGCACTTTGCAAATTTAATGCGCAAATTTAATGCATTCAAGTACACATGTTCTTGTTTTCCCTGCAATTTAAACTGTGGGCCACCATCAAGCACAAGTTGAGAAGAAAATAGTAAACTTGTTTCCTACACTGTCTGAATACTAAAGGTGTACATGTAAATGCAAGCTTGTCTCAAGAGCCAAGCTCCTGTGCATACATGTAGATTATGTTGTCTACTGGAAGCCAGTAGAGGGTATGCAAGGCAGGATGGGGTGTCAAAGATTAGGGGGCACTTATCCCAAATGCATATTGAGATGGTTGTGACAAAATTGATAAACAGCCACCCTTTCAACACCTGTTTGTACGTGTGTGCCATATGGTACTTATTTCCTAGCTACAGTTTTAGTGACTTTGAAGAGTTTTTGTTGATTTTGTAAATGTTTGTTAACTATTAAAGACATTGTACACTATTGGTAATTGTCAAAGACTAGTCTTCACACTTGGTGTATCTTAACATATATGCATACAATACCAAACCTGTGAAAATTTGAGCTCAATTGGTCGTCGAAGTTGCGAGATAAAAATGAACTAAAAAACATCCTTGTGGTTGATTTCGAGATCTCAAATTCTAAATCTGAGGTCTCAAAATCAAATACATGTACGTGGAAAATTACTTCTTTCTAGAAGACTACATTATTCAGACGGAGCCATTTCTGACAATGTTTTACACCATCAACCTCTCCCCATTACTCATACCATATAAGGTTTTATGCTAAAAAGTATTTTGAGTAATAACCAATAGTCTCCAACTGCCTTTATTTAAAGCCATTGGACCCTTTCGGTAAACGGTATTGTCTAAGGCCCACACTTTGTGTATCACAACTTCTATATCAAATAACAAACCTGTGAAAATTTGGGCTGAACCGGTCATCAGAGTCGGGAGAAAACAACGGAAAACCCCACCCTTGTTTCCGCGCGTTTCGCCGTGTCATGACATGAGTTTAAAATAAATCCGTAATTCTCGTTAACGAGAATTTATATTGTTTTGCTGTTTTCTCAAAAAGTGAAGCATTTCATGGAATAATATTTGAAGAGGAGTCTTTCACCTTCTGTAAACCCTGTAAGTTATTTGTAAATCTGTGAACTTTAATTTTTTTTCTGAACCGAAAGGGTCCAATGGCTTTAATGCAAAACCTCACATGTTATTTCCCATTCACTATTGTGATATTCATGAGTTCTGCTTTCGTACATTGTTATTTGAACTATTGTTCTTCATCCTATATGTAGATGTAGTTCTCTATTGTCGGTAAAATTGAAGTAGAGGCTGAAAATTGTGCTCTAAATATCAAAATTAGTCTGATTACAGTCAACATAAATAAACTCAAACAAACTGGCATGTGAAGCATTAATGATCATTCTTACTCAAGCTGAACCTTGTTTATAAGAACATTTCATGAAATACAACACATTTTATTTCTGTAAATAGAGATGCTGCATTTTTGTCTCAAAAACAGGTGATGGGCCTGTCATCCTACCCTTATAATGTAGGTGGTGTGCTAAAAATGGTTTGAAATCAAATAGTACCAAACAATGAACTGTTTTTCATTTTATTTTATTTTTTTCTGATCTTCTCTATCCTACGGAAAGGGAAAGGGAAAATTAGTATTAAAACCAAGCAGTTTACCAATGACTGCTGATCATGTTTTTTTAAGTTGAAAGGAACTAACTCTATTTATCCTTTCTTAAACTTAAAACGAATTCACTCTATAGATCCCTTGCACTGGCGGTCAACCACCATCCATGCAACCATCCTGTGAAAATTTGTCAATTTTGGAGCCAGTGAAAACAAAAGGATGGCTTTATTCAGGAATTCTGCACTGGCAATTAAAATTACGACTGCAGTTTTTAAGATTGTTGAAATGGTTTCTTGAAACTAATCATTTTTCCCAATAATTGTCAGTAATGTTTGTTTGTTTGTTTGTTTGTTTTGTTTGTTTGTTTGTTTGTTTGTTTGTTTGTTTGTTTGTTTGTTTGTTTGTTTGTTTGTTTGTTGGCTTGTTAAAAAGAAGTGCCAGATTTAGGCACTTGTTCTCAAACTTGGAACATTCTGATTCTGAATATTATGGCATAAGACTGTAAAACTGTTGGTAAACTGCATGAGGTACATGTAGATACATGTACATGTAGTACAGTGGGCTACATGCCACCCACATTAGATCATGCTTGATTGAAATTCAGCTGGTCTTGCTCTCTGGCATGTGTGGCACTGGTAATAGTATTCAGGGATTTGGTTTCAGGGACCATCATAACCATACCTTACTACAGGGGGGCAGTGACTGTTAGTAATAGGTTATATAATGGAGCTCTGTGGTCAGGCAGAATAAACAATGTACAGGGGCCTATCTGTTAAAACACAGGGATGAGGCTATAACGGGCATGATAGATATTTTGTGTGGACCACAGGATCACACTGCCTATACTCAATACAACTTTACCAAGATTATAAACATAATCAATTTTCTTTCAATTTTACTTAACGCTCAGATTTTGTTGAATTACACCTTACTTTTCTACTGCATGAACTATCTTTTCTGATTTCTTTGAAATTTCTGTCACTTTGTGATTTAATATTGATCATAAGTTGCGATTTCTGGAAAAATTTAAAATAAAGCCCTTTTCACATGGCCAAAATGTAGCCAGGGTCCCTTGGTACAAATTTTACGAGCGTGGATTGTTTATTTGTTATCACCATGCGTGACTGATTTTGTGAGCTTTCCTGCTGCAAAGTTAAAAAACCAACAACCTGTGTGTGACATGACAGCGATTTGACGAATTGGTAATCCTGATCACCTTAGTTGGACAAGATAGCACCCACAATAGCATGCGCTGTATGGGCATTTTCACCTAGGACGTCGTTCAATAAACAAGGGTTCTTTTCACACAATGATGTAGCCCACGTCCTGGGTCAAAACTTCCGCTAGTGTAAGATTTTGTCATTAGGTCCGGACCTCTGACAAAATGTAGCAATGTTGGACAAGATTTGACAAGGGACCCTGGACACTCCAAAAAATGTTTTCCTTTCACATGAGGTGCATTTTGTAATTCTTACAACCATGCTACAATTTAGCAAAGGACCCTCGCTAAATTGCTCTCGTGTGAAAGGGGCTTTAGAAGGCCTAGGTGACAGGGATGAGCTTGTTCAGACTTTTGGCTGAATTCAGACTTTTTATGTTGGCCTGGTGAAGAAAATCAGACAATATTTGTTTCCATAAATGAAGAAATCCTGCTCATTGGTCTACTTCTCTTGTGCTTTGGATACTGTTATAAAAAGCTCCTACGTGTAGAATTCTACAACCCCAGGGGTTACCAAACGGTAGAAATGCCATCATTTCAACATACCTTTGAATTTGTATCTATGTTACTTTTTCATTCGTAATTCTTGACAGACTTTGTTCTGATGTGAACTTGGCAAACTCATTATAGCATGGGGATTTCCTTTTAAAGTATATTTACACCTAAATACTTCTGGTGTGTGCAAGGGGTAAAGTGAAATTATGCATGTAGCCGTGTGCAAATAGACCAGGAGATGAGAACATTGTGATGATTTTGATGGTAATAACATAAAAATTATAGGTATACAGTATATGGCAAAACCATGGTCAGTCGCATAAGTTTTTCCAGTCAATTTAGCCAATTGCCCTTTTGGATCACCTTTATTGTATGATCAAAGTCCATTCTCTTATGATCATGAGTTTGTCTCTATCCAATGATGATTAAGATCAGATGAAGGAATTGGAATGGTTTACGAATAGAGTTATTACAATTGGTGATGCCAATCCAATTAAACAATCAGATTTAAAACCCATAGGCCTACCAGTGGATTAGATAACTTTTTATTACGTCCATGATCACCTTGTGCACACTTCTTGAAACTGCAGTAATGATTAAGCCTATACATGTAAGTGTGTCACTCTCTTCAGTGTCTACACACCATCCACATTTAGTTTGTTGAAAGCACTACCTTCTACATTACATGTACCTCCATGCTTGGACCAAAGAGCAAGAAAATCTGCCCAAATGTGCATCGAGCCGCCAACCCATCACAATGCCTGATCAAACGTATTTATAACCGCAATGATCTGCTTGGGGGTTTTCACAACTCGTTTTCTCAATAAACACATTGTCAAAATCACAGGCATATTACTCGAGTGGGATTCAATCAGGACCCTTGCAATTCTAGAGCAGCTGTTTTACCAACTAATTGCCTGGTAGCTAGAGGCAGTTTTAATCCTATATTTTAGCAGTGGGCACTGCAAACGATTTAAAAGATGCTACATTTACATCAGGGATAAAGAATATTCATTTTGGTTTTTACCCATATATGTACATACACATTTATCAGGGACATAAGGTGGGGGATGTGTGTCTGGTGCTTGGAAGCAGTTGCTCCAAGCTCCAAGTATGTGTGTGTGTTGGTCACTGAGTGAGTGTCCCTAAGTTGGGTCATGGTCTGAAGGTCACTTGATGCCATCAGTGTTGGGTCATTAAATCCACTTAGTTCAGTAATTCAATTATTCATTGTTAATGTGGTCTTTCTATGGGCAATGGGCAAAGTGAGCTTGCTGTGAAATTGCTGTGAACACCATCACCCAAAACTGAGTTGCTCAACAGAAGATGTTCATATATTACATCATGCTTATGACCCACTGCAGAGAGCATTCAACAAAAAATTAAAAGTTCTATAATCTACAATCACAGTTGTTGCAATGGCCAGCCTGAGGTGAAAGTATGTAGGGCAAACATTTACATGAAGTCTGATAACTTGGGTGTAGATTGCAAAGGCTAATTGGCTTATCTTGTCAAAGCCATTATTCTCCACTCAGGTGGCAAAAAGGGGGTATGTTTTTGTATAACCAAGGTTGAACCATGGAGGTATGATGCTTGGACCAGAATACAAAACTTTAATATATGTTTCTACATAAAGATACCGTGTTCTTTCAGAAATATTTTGTGTAAAAATATATATATATACGTATTTTATATGTATTCAATTGGCCAGTAGCTACAAAATGTATTGTTGCGAGTCATCTAACACATCTGCTAAAACAAAGTACAGCAATCAACTTACTGCAGTGATCCAGCTACAGCAAGTAAACAAAACAACAACTTGAAAATACTATCAATCATAGACTTAATGTGTTAAAAACAGCAGTCGTATCAAGTATCATTGGACTGAAAGGTCAAAATGGTAAAGTTCATCAACAAGAAATGTTCAGACAAACAGAATGACAACTTCAAACAGCAATAACAACAAAACTTCAGCAAACAACAAATTCTGCTCCCGGTAGAAGGTAATTGTTTGTGCTTCAAGTAGTTTGAGGTAACCAATGGATTGCCATGCAAACACAAAAAGTGCCCCTTTTTTCAGTCCTCCAATCGAATTGTTTCCAAGATAGAAATCTATTTTCATAAACTGTGCAACCTAAATTTCTACATGTACCAGCTTGCTTGCTACATGTACACAAATATGTAGTAAAAGGCGCAGAGCCACAGACAGCGAATCACATCTGTTCAACACAAGAAATTCCCTTGCAACATTTTACTCAATTTGTGAACTACTTTTGCTAAATGTTTTAAGTCAGTCGACCTTGTACGGTTCTTAGGTAAATATGTTACGCTTTCTAAAACTATCATTTCTAGTTCTTCATGTGCAGACCCTGGTACGACAACACCACATCACAAAAATCAGTGCGCCATCCTTACTTTGAAGTCAAAACTTTAGGCCCTATAAATAGTTTTTAATAACAAAATTCTATAAAATTTCTACCCAATTCGCACTATATTCAAAATTACTACTACAAGAAAAAATTTGTTTCCTAAACAGGATACATGGCACGCATGTTTCCATAAATGGAAACAATCAGATGACTCCAGATATGGAAACATCAAGATTGTTCCCAAATCAGGAAGCAATTGTAATGTCTCCAGAATTGGAGACGGGAAATAGTTTCCTGAACAGGGAACAATTTGTGTGTCTCCAAAATTGGAGACACTTTGCAATGTTTCCAAAACAGGCAACATCCAACAGGTAAAGTAACTGTGTTTCCTTTTCAGGAAACGTTTGTTTTAACCCATCTGATTGTTTTGACATGCAATTTTTAATGGTCCATAACTTTTTATAGCAATACATAACGATAATGCATCAATTTCGTACTTTTTCTTAACGGATGACTGAATAATTTGACAAAGCCCTTAAGCCGTTAGGCCTTGCAGACCAAAGCTATGATAATTTGAAGTTTTCTTTGTTGAAAAATAAGTACGTAAAATTAGTAATATGTAAAGCAAATATTTTATTTTCATTTAATAAGTGTCACTCTGTATTATTAAATTTCAAAAAAGGTAATAATAACAATGACTGAAAAATTACAAGCAAAACATGTATTTTGTGATTTGCTTCCTGTTTTGGGAGCATGTTGCCTGATCTGGAGACAATCAAAATGTTCCCTGATTAGGCAATGTACCGGACTGTTCGAGTGGATTTTACTGAACTCGTAACCACCAAACTCTGGACCTACGATCACCATTTTCAGCTTAATGTGCATGCGCGGAATAAAATGTGCGAGCTTGGAAGCACACAAACAAAAGAAATCCCTGCTAAGCAGTGTATTTTGCTTGACGTAAGCGCAGAATTCACTGCTTCTGCTAAGCACTGAATCTTTGCTTCCAGAGCAGAGCACGACCTTGGGCCCATTTGCACAAGATTTTTTCATAAGGTTTATTGCGATTCAGAACCGCAATGCATTTTGGGAAGGAATATGGGGCGGTTACTATGCAGTTTCTACGACTCGCGCTCGCAACGCCCTCTCTTGAAATTTTGCAATTCGCGATAAAACCTTAATAGGCAAGTTCCCATCATGATAGGCCTTGGTGACTAGTGTAATTTACAAATTCAACAAATCGCCCCCTCAAACCCAACTACGACGCTTGTCGCGATAAATTACGGATTCTCAAGACTTGTGCCGCAAAGTGTTGCAAGCGCACATTATATTATATGTTGCGAATAGTAAGAAGCAACACAACCAGTGTTTCGCCAGACAGGTAGTCGGGACAATTTTTGTAGGCAACGTTTGAGCACGATTATAACAGAGTAGAGAAAAATAGTAGTCGCGACTCAAATAATAATTTGTAGTCGTAACTCAAATAATAATTTGTAGTCGCGACTTTAACACTAAAGCACACTAGTCGCCCCGGCCTACTTTTGCACATAAGTAAACCACGGGTATTATCCTGAGAATGCAAATTAAATTTTTAAGTCACTGTTGTTTTCAGTTTTGCAGGACTTGAGCACAATTAGTCAACTGTAGCTTTTTTTATTGTGAATTGTGACGCTCAAGAACACATTCCCTGCTGAGCTGTTAAATACGCTTAGCGTAAGCACAATTCCATGATTACGTAAGCGATGCGATTCTTTCCTTTAAAAGCCATTAGCCCTGGACCAGACTACACTAAAGATTTTTAAACACAAAAAGCAGCTAAACACAGCAAATACAAGTACAAGTTGTGAATCAAGGTATTCTGCTGATCTGCAATTTTTTTTAAAGCAAAATGTTTTGCCTATTGATTATATAAGCAGCTCTGTAACATTAAGCCACTATTCTGCTCAATTTATGCTTTTTTATAAAGCAAAATGTTTTGCCTATTCATTATAAGCAGCTTTATACAAATGACCCACTCAACCACAAGAGAAACGTCAGCATAATAAAATCGCTGCTTTTGTATTCCTGCCAAAGAGTTTTTGTATGTCATGGTATAATTTCTGAAAAGAAAGCGAAATACTTGAATTAGTTTAGGCAAATGGTCCCCGGCGCAAACAAGGTGACTTCACCCGTAAATGATTCAAAATCCCTGGCGTTCTATTTTCGTCGTTCACGCTCGTCGCCTGAAATGAAGCCGGTCAACTCGGTCCCAAACCAACTCGGTCCCAGTCATACGTTGACAGTTTTTTCACTAATTTCTCAAAAACTACAACACCACAGCAAGTAATATGTTAAGGGAAGCTTTTAACTATCATTATCTTCAAACTGTTTTAGTTTAGTGTAAATGTGTGGACACGGTGGTGTGTCGTCGTCGTCAAAAACCCCTATTCAATTGCGCACGTTCGTTAAACGAAAACCCTATGCCTTCGTGTACGTCCAGAACTCGGTTAGGAAACGAATAAAAGGAGAATTTGCTGTGGTCCAGAACGTAAGTAGAAAAACAACAAAAGGACCCTTGAGTAGACTTCTCTCAAGAAGTCAAAACTCATGATAGGTACATACTGAATTGCATTTACCATACAGAATGTTTAACAATAACATGGAAGCGACTGCATCCAGTTGTATTCAAATGCGTATACTCATCTCAAGAAGTCACAACTCATGATAGGTACATACTGTATGGCATTTACCAAAGAGAATATTTAAGAATAACATTGAAGCGACTGCATCCAGTTATATTCAAATGAAGATTACGTGGTTAATTAATTAAGATTTTAATTTTGTTTTGCATTTAGAGTAAAGCTTATGTTCTAAGCTACAATTTGGTATAATAAACTCACTCTTTCGTATTATGGTTTGGGAGATTAGGCTTAAAGAAAAAAACGTGTACAAATGCAATGGGGTTTTGGCGAGAAACAAAGAATAATAATAAAAATAATAAAAATCTCGACGAAAACAATACCTGTTCCGACGGTAGGTCGGAACAGCTAAAAATAATAAAAATCTCGACGAAAACAATACCTGTTCCGACGGTAGGTCGGAACAGCTAAAAAACACCCTTGTCGCACCACCATGGTCACACGAAGTTGTGTGCTTTCAGATGCTTTATTTCGAGTTATTACCAATAGTGTCCACTGCCTTTAAAAGTTGTATACGTAAGCTAACTAGGACTTTGTACACATATTTAAACTTTGTACTTGTGCTTTGTTGTCTGATTGCAGTGAAATGCTGTTGCCCATGCTGTGCACCATGTCTCGACTGTATACTAAAAGGTGTGACATTCCTATTAAAGGCACCATTTTTGTTTGTCATGTGGAGCGTCAAGATGGCAACGGGTGACGACGACGACGACGAAGAGAAACAACAACTCCCGAAACACGCGGCCGAGTACGGCACGAGCGACCCGCCACAGACAAAAGAGAAGACAGACGAATCTGAACTTAAAGAATTGGACGAGCCCGCTAAAACAGAGGAGTCCACTAACAAAGAGGACGAGTCCACTCACAAAGCAGACGAGTCCACTCACAAAGCAGACGAGTCCATATAAAACAGTTGATCCCTTCTATAGGGGTTGTTATGGAACTTTGTGTTCGGCTAGAAAACGTGTGGTGATGTTCTTTTTACTGCTTGATTGAACTTTCGTGCATGGCTTATTGTACAGATGTTAAGAATATTATATTATTTATTTTAGCAGTTTTTCGATTTGGAAGTCGTAAAGTAAACTTGGGTTACACGGCTGTTCACACAGTTGCATGGATTCTGACTAGCACTCCTACATAGAAAACAAAATAGAGCAACCGCCAACATAGAAATATGATAGTTCAGTTGGTACATACAGCGGCGGCACGTGAAACTTCTTTGGTTTATATCACGCCCTTGTCAATTTTTCATTGTTCAACCCAAAATATTTTGTCATTAGCTCCCTTTGGTTTTGTACACACTTTTGTAAGGATACGTACATTAATACCTACCCTGTCCATTTGTCCTTTTATGATGTTACAATGTCACGGTTTGAAAGTGTTCCCGCACCAGATGGAGTGTAAACCGAGAGGAGGACAACCCCCCCTTAGTTCTACCATTGTTAAAAAAAAATGTTTAGCAGCATTCCCATAAATATTTGGTTTTGTACACGAAAGCGAAGCGAGGACTAACTCCCGTTGGCCTACGCCATTTCCCCGCCGGGCTTCTTGGTTTTGGTCCTCGGTGTATTTTCTACTGTTGTCTATCCCCGCACAACGATGTAACCGAGGACAATCCGTTTGTTTTACTTAGTTTTTGAATTTTGACTAGCAACATCCCTATTGGTTTTGCACAGCGCGAAGCAAGAACACCTAATAGTAATACCAAATTTTCTCCCCCAGCTCTTTTGTTGAAGTCCTCGTTGACATGTTTCACACACTCAAGTATCCCACCCAAGGAAAAGCCATAAGATTGACGTTTGAACTTCGGATTGACATTGATGAATGAATAGAAACCCAAGATGAATGTAACTTTCCCTTTTAATTTAATGCACGCCGTCTGTTGTTTTTTTATATGAACAAAATACTTGCTTTCATTGGTAACAGCTGGGACGGCATAACTTAAACACAAAACAACCTTCCATGAATATTTGCAATTATAATTTGATTCACGTGTACATGACTGTGTTTAATTTTTTGATCGATACAAAATTGTGTTGCTGTATAATGTCTGTGTGCTTAAAATATCGGCCCGGCACAAATTGCGGTAACGAAGGCATACGGTATACATGCCATTCACTCATTTTGCCAAGTTTCATTGTCTTCTCGCATACATGATTAGTGAGTAATTATAACAGAAAATGGGACAGACTAAAGTTTGGCCTTCAAGCCTCGGTTTGGTTACATCGATTTTACTGGTAGACAAATAAAAAATGCTGCATGGTTTAAATATTTGTCACATTGCAACTATTCGTCATCTATGTGCTGAAGACTTTTTGTATAACTTTTGTCATTACTACTATTATTACTTGTACCACATTATATCATAACAGAGCAAGACAGTAAGCTAGGGTCGAGCTAGTTGTCAAAAATTGGTAGGAGACCCACTTGTTGAACTTGTACTTGCACATGAATTGTCTTAAGTCATGCATGAGTCGTGAACAAAAATGTTTTTGTGCACCACCGCAAAATGTATTTGCCGCCCTCTGTTGGTTAATAAGTGATAACAACTGAAAGTTGATTGGCCGAACTAAATTTCACTTCTTTTGCGAGGATCGTCTGGTACGGATGCTGGGCCGGGTACGGACGTAAAAACAGACATTTTTGGTCTATTTCAAAGTGAAAGGAGAGACAACATTAGTGAATTGTAAGTTTTAACTAAATATCTATACGGAAACTTTTCCTAACTCGCAATAATTTGTCTGTGGACTTACTTTTGAGGGACAAGGGTTTGCGTTTTTTTTTATTCTGTCTGCATTAATTGTATTATTTTTGTCGTCTGCGTTAAAAGGTACGAACAGGTGTGCATGCATGAGTTACTGAGCCAGGTGTCGTCTGCCCGCCGGTCACGGGCCGGGCGACGCTTAATAAAAGTAGCAATTTTTTTAATTTTATTCTTAGCCCCTTAGCGTGTCCTTGCTTCTGCAATTTTGTGTCTTTTATTTATTGTTCAAGTTGGTGCAAAAAAAAATTCCCATCTCAAAGTTCCAATTGAAATGTACAATTTCCTCTTAGCAATGTCTCTCAACAAGTGGAAATGCCTTAGTGCCCTTTCCCTTTAAGAACAAAGATAACGGCTGGGACAAGTCATGTTTTTCTCAGGAACAGCTTCTACACAACTAAACTGTTCTTTGAGACTGTGGTCGTATCCCTGAGAGCAGGAGTATCCCTAGACCTACTCCTAGAACTATGATGAGGTTTCGTTCCGCTATGTCTCCCGTAACGGGACTCGAGACGATAGCAGAACGAAACCTCATAGTTTTAGGAGTACGCTAGACCCAGGGGATCGAGAAGTAGTATCACTAGCAGCCTCACTAGAGCACATGAGTGCCAAACGATCACGCTATAATTTTGATACCTCACTCAGCTGAAGTCTCGAAAATTCAATTCAAATGTTTTAGTGAGAAACTACTTGTTTCTAAACAACGACAATACTTCAGGGGGCAAAGTTTCTCACAATAATTTATATGCTAACAACTCTCTTGTCCACAAGCCTAATACATGATTTTTAAGGAGATATGTATTTCTAAAATAATATTTTGGGCAGACTGATGGCTATGATCTGGGGCGAATTTCTCAAAGCAAAAAATACTACTTAAACATCCAATTAAGGATGATCTCAACTATATAGATATTACAGTTTTCTAATAGCTGCAGTCCATAGGAAACATAAAAAAATATAACGAGTCTCTTATACTTCGCGTTAGAACATGGTAAAAATGGGTTTCTCTCCAGAATGCTCCAAGCCAAATTTCTGAAAAACGCGGGGTCAAACAAACACGCCCGACAAAGGAATTGTGATGTCAGTGGCGGCTATTTGTTGTGGAAAATAGCGCCCTCAGTTTGCCAAAGCTGGAGAACTGCGTCAAGGGGTCATTATAATAGATAAGTCGTTTTTGACCGGTATCTACGATGTCTATTTGGCCATAAAAAGGTAATAGTTGAAATATTAAGATCATCCTTTATTGGCTGTTTAATAAGTTTTTTTACTAAGCAAAAAATGAGTCATGCTAGCACCAGCCACAACAATGCAAACTTAATGTAATATTGGCTGGTAACCTGTTTCTGCCTAGCAATATTATTCTGTACTTAGCAATGTTTGTGCTTACAGGCTTTATTATATTGGCCCCTGGTGGGAATCTAACCATCAATCATCTGTAGAAAGGACATCAGGTTATTGAACACTTTATTATTCTGAAAAAAGAGAGCATCCAACTAGGCAAACTCTGTGCCTATTGTTTTGTTGTGCGGCCACTCTTAAAATCAACAGGTCTTCTTACATAAACTGAGGTTTCTTGTGTCGTTGAAGAATGACCTGTAGTTTCATAGTAACATCATTCAAGGACATCAATTTATTGAACTAGTTATTAAACCAGAAAAAAAGAGCATCCAACGATAGCCACCACTCAAACCTTGCGGCCATTGTTTTGTAATAGTATGCCACTCTTTAATCAACAACTATTCTTACAGTAAACTGAAGGTGTTTGTGTTGGCTGATGATACTCCATTGATCTATACGCGGATTATCAGCATTTTGTCAGTGTTGCCACAATGCTTCTTACTTGTATTGATTCGGCTTTCCACTCCACTGGGTTTTTAATCCCAGATAATGAAATTAGTTTGGACAAGTTTTATGATTTTTGTTGTTGATGTTCTATTTTGTTTTGTTTCTGAAGCATCCTGCTTGACTTGCCAAAAATAATGCTGTGGAGAATTGAAAACTCATTCATTGATTTGAATGGATTTTTTTAAACACAATTACAGGTTTGGACTGTGAACATTTCAGTGGAGACAGTACAAAAAGTGATGGATTTTTCCTTTTTACCAACAAATAACTTGATAAAGTATACAAGTTTTGTTTCAATATTGATTCTGCTCTCAAATTTTGTGTGGCAAAAAAGGAAAGCTTCTATTATAATAGCCTTGCAATTTCTTAGGTGCTAGAATATGTGTGGAATGCTCGAGTGCTTTAAAAGTGTTTTTAAAAGGAAAATTGAGCGCTTTGCTTTTTTAAAATAACATCATAAATGATGATTTAAAGTTTGATCACTGTGAGCTTATTACTGTTTTTATTTTGATCAATACTTAATTGTTCTTTTGTAAAATTTGTTAAATAATATCATTGCCATTTCATCCATAAATATAATTTGCATACATTTGCGTCATCGCTTTAATATTTGCAATTAAATCAGTATATGTTATTCACTGGTTGATATTTTCTTAAAGGAACACGTTGCCTTGGATCGGACGAGTTGGTCAAAACAAAAGCGTTTGTAACCGTTTTTTATATAATGCATATGGTTAGGAAGATGTTTTAAAAGTAGAATACAATGATCCACACAAGTTTGCCTCGAAATTGCGTGGTTTTCCTTCTACTGTGCGAACTAACACGGTCGGCCATTTATGGGAGTCAAAATTTTGACCCCCATAAATGGCCGACGTGTTAGTCGACGAGGTAAAAGGAAAACCACGCAATTTCGAGGCATGTTTGTGTGGATCATTGTATTCTACTTTTGCAACATCTTCCTACCCATATGCATTTTATAAAAAACGGTTACAAACGCTTTTCAAAGACCAACTCGACCGATCCAAGGCAACGTGTTCCTTTAACCTTCAGTGCTATTTAGTGTTTTTCTTCATCTAGATTCGTTGTTTGAATTTTTGTATTTTTGTTCACTCACAAAAAGTAAGTGAATAATACACTTATGCATGGAATGTTTGGGGCATATTGTTTCAATTTTTATATTGCCAGGTCTTCATGGAAAATACTGTTACATAGTAGGCCTAACTAAATACTTAATAAATAGTGCATGTATTGGTATGTAAATAATAAAAATACACAGCGTCATCAATTAATTGTTTTTAATTGAAATTGACTATTTGGCCACAAGATATATTGCCACGAAAAACATTAAGACCAAAAGCAGTAAAAACACAAGAAATTTCCTCAAGTCCACTTGCTGACCGAAAACAGTTGGGGAAAAAAAAACAGAATTCTTTTCAATTCTTTTTAACATTCCCTGTTAAAGGCAGTGGACACTATTGGTAATTACTCAAAACAATATCAGCATAAAACCTCACTTTGTAATGAGTAATGAGTGCAGATTGATAGTATAAAACATTGTGAGAAACGTCTCCCTCCGAAGTGACCTAGTTGTCGAGAAAGAAGTAATTTTCCACGAACTTGATTTCGAGACCTCAAGTTTAGAATTTGAGATCTCAAAATCAAGCATCTGAAAGCACACCTTTGTGTGTTACAAGGGTGTTTTTTTCTTTCAAAGTAATCTCGCATCTCAGACGACCAATCAAGCTCAACTTTTTACAGGTTTGTTATTTTATGCATATGTTGAGATACACCAAGTGAGAAGACTGGTCTTTGACAATTACCAATAGTGTCCAGTGTCTTTAAACTTTTTAAAAGTTTATTATCTTTTAAGTGTTTTGCTGAAAAATATCCCAAAGCTGAAAATAAAGGTTATTTATTTCTTCTTCAAGACTCTTTGACTGATTGGAGATAGCGCAGTGCACATGTTGTATTAAGATCAGTCTACAGAAGCTGTAATTTCATTCATCTCTACATAGTCTTAATTTCTGATCACATTGGGCCTTGGATTTCATTCTTGAAGGGGCAGGGGGGCACAGTATTTTTCATGTGGTAAGGGTCACTTCTATGAGAAAATGTAGATTGGCAAAGGGCACCACAGCAAGGCACAGCAGGGCACCAAGGCACTGGCTGTAGGTGCCGTGGGTTCGTTTGAGGCATGTTACATCAGTCACTTTTCTTCCACTTCCAATACTTTTTACTGGTGTTCTTAATGGGTTTTCCAAGTAAGGTTTGAATGGTTGACTGGCTTAATTGTAGAGGTTATTCACTCTTCTATGGGAACGTTTAGAAGATACTTATGCGATGTAAATAGTTATTGATCAATCAGACAAAGTTTGTTTATCCCACCTATGATCTGCCTTTAATCCTATAGATTTTCTTGGCTTACTCTCTTGTAGACAATTCTATGGGAGGAGACAAGGCTTGCTTGAGGTGGATCTAGTTTATTGCGCCATGGGTGGATTTAGTAGATAAGCTTCAAACCAGAGCTGGAATTTCATCTTTGAATATGTTGAAAGTGCAAGGCCATTTTCATTTTGAAAAGGGCACTTACAATACATTGGAAAATCATTGGACAGGTCAATTGGAAACTTGAAAAACCAAGGCCAAGACCAGACACAAAAGAATGCTTCCTCGGCCACATGCCCACAATCCGTTTTGGACTGCGTTCATGCAGACTTCATCATTGTGCTGAAGTACGAGAGCAATCCCAAACAATCAAATATGCACATTACTTACAATGTTAAACATTGTTAAGAAAAGTTCCAGCAGTCCACCAGAAAGGGAATGGGTTCATGTGTTCCTACTGTTCTGACTTTTGAGGCACTCTCTCCCTTACCTTTTTCTTTCCATTCATCTACCAATAATCCAAAGTTACCTCCTTCTCATTTCCCCTCATAAATAAGGTTTGAGGACAGCGATTCTGTGTTTTTGTTTATGAAACTGCTTCCTGTCGTCATGCGTCGTGGTCCTGAACCCCATGAACTTAAGCCACATTTTATGATGAATTTTCTCCCTGTTGACGGTTAACTCTAAAAGTTTCAATAGATTTTTGCTCCAAATAGAAAAGAATAAGGGAAAAAATGAACCAAAACCGACCCCCCCCCCCAATAGTTAAATTAAAGGCCTGATATTTGGACCATAGCCAAGTCTTTCTCAACGACAGCTAAAGGACTGTTTACAATGTTTAGCCACTAACTAGAAATGACCAGGGGGCATGGAGGCAGTTGCCCCCAGACCACCTGTGGAGCATCAGGCCTTCAACGACCATGCAATCAGTCTTCTTTTTCTCAACTTTGATTTGAAAAACATTGTGCAGAAAGTTTAACTCTGTTTGATTAAATTTCAACAAAAACTGAGGCTGTTCATAATTACCCAAGTTTCAAAAAAAATTATACAAAATTTAGTTTTTTTGGAAATGTTGGTTTCCAATAAGAAAGTTCTAATTCATGTAACAACAATGGAAGGAAACAGCAAAGGGATTGCTTTAAATGTTTTTTAAAAGATTTTGTTGTTTGGTATTATGTATTTGAATATTTCATTTTCCCTCTTTTTGAAACCAAGTGCAGTTTTTTACAAATAAATAATCCAGAAATTGGTAAAGAAATTCTAACAGGTAGGCCTACTGCTCACAGTGCTATGTATTATTTTCAATGAAATATTGATATTTCTGTCCCACCATCACAAAATATTGATATTTCTGTCCCATCATCACAAAATATTGATATTTCTGTCCCACCATCACAAAATATTGATATTTCTGTCCCATCACAAAATATTGATATTTCTGTCCCACCATCACAAAATACTTATCTACTATTAAACTTACATACTAAATTTAAGACAGCAATTCAGTTTTTTTTAGGTTTTTTTTTACTGCCAGTGTCTTTTTTAAATATTGTTGAATAAATAAACCATTAATAATAATAAATATAAGTAATCTAAGGGCCATGTCACACAGAGCAATTTACAAGCAAACAGTTTTCAGGCAATCTAGCTTGAAGATGGTGTTCACATTGGAATGGTCACATTTTTTTCTTGAGGATCGTAAGACATTGTTTGAAAAAATTGCAAATAAATGCTGCCGAACTGCTTCTAGCCTGCTACTGCATTTGGTTGCCTCCAATATGCCTGGAAAAGTTGCCTCAAGCAATGAGGTAGAGTTCTACCTCCAGTCCTGGAGTGACAATGCCCTAAGTCCTAGGTGGCCAACACTACTGGCAACACAGGTTTCCACTGTGCTTTGACAACATTTCTGTTTGCCATACCGTAATGCACGCTTCATTAAGCGCTTCGCATTGAGCTGAGTTCACCTTGGGAAAAAAACTAACAATCTAATCTGTCATCGCAACAAGCGAATGGAGGTAATTTACAGGTACCCAGTGGCTTATAAGCAGCTGTAGTGTGGATCTCTTGTGCAAATAATAGAAACTGCTAACGACATTAGTTATATCAAAGCCGATTATACACACTTCTCAACAACCTATTGAGGTTTGATCCGTGCCTCTGCTGAGCCAACATAGTCAGAAATCGTTAACAACTCACTGTTGTAGATTTCACCTTTTCATAATCTCTTTTTTTTATGGGGACTTGGTTAAGTAAGTTGGGAATGACATTTATTTGCAGAACGTGTCTTGCTCAAAGTAAGAGTAGGACATCAAAGGGTGGACTTTAAAAAAAATGATCCTTGGAACATAAATTACTTTCAAGGCAACACTTGACCCAATCATAGAGGTAGATTCTGTCCACAGAAGATGTATATAAAAATAGAGTCTGATTGATCAGGGACATCTCCAGAGTTACGAGGCAAAAACAATTTAAAGAAATCAGTCTAATTAGATTTGGCTCATTCTGGAGCTATTTTTGTCTGTGCCATTAATCTACAGAAGTCTACAAGGATTTAGTATTAGAATAGAACAATTTGCCCTTTGTGTATGTAGTTACAGCATATGAAGTGAAGAGAAGTTTCACACTTTCAATAAGACAATCTTTTTTGTGTTGTACTCGTGCACTAATGTTAAAGGCAGTGGACACTATTGGTAATTACTCAAAATAATTTTTAGCATGAATTCTTACTTGGTCACAAGTAATGGGGAGAGGTTGATAGTATAAACCATTGTGAGAAACAGCTCCCTCTGAAGTATTTTTCCATGAATTTGATTTCGAGACCTCAGATTTAGAATTTGAGGTCTCAAAATCAAGCATCTGAAAGCACACAACTCTGGTGACAAGGGTGTTTTTTTCCCCATTAATATCTTGCAACTTCGACGACCAATTTAGCTCAAATTTTCACAAATTTTATACTCGTGTTGAGATACACCAAGTGAGAAGACTGGTCTTTGACATCTACCAATAGTGTCCAGTGACTTCAAGCACTAAACTCGGTACTACTCCTGTGAAAAACCACTAGCATATTGACTTGGGTGAGATTTGAAACCAGGGAAAATGTGTTCGAGGAATAACAACAAAACATTTGAAGCTGAAATATCATATACAAATAAATAATTTACAAGTGGTTTCTTACTGTCAATGAGAACATTTTAAATTGTGTTGATACTCATGCACTGATGTAAAGCACTCTACTAGGTACTACTCCCATGTAAACTAATCAACTGGCACATTACTTGGGTGAGATTTGAAACCAGGGGAAAATGTGTATGTTGAATAACAACAAAACATTTGTAGTTGAAATATCAATACAACCAAATCGTTTGCAAATGTCTAGTTGAAAATAGCAACCAAACCCCCCTCCCTTGCCCGCCACCTTCCTACAAAAGTATTTTTACAAGTTGGTAATGAATTTGTTGTCTCTTTGTGCAGGAATCAAAATCGGCATCAACAATAGTTTCTCCGGGTTTTGGTCTGCACCTTCATGACATCCATCAAAGAAAGAGTAAACAACTAATGTGCCTCCACTGAGTAAAACGTGATGAACACTATTGAATCTACGGTATTGGATAACAAAGTCGATATGGACTCTGAAAAGGGTAAGCCTTGAAGCATGCTATAAACATTGTTCAGTATTGATTTATGTAACTCCAGTATATTTTTACTATTTTGTGCAGTTTTGCCATAGAACTGCCTTTTCAATCTGTCACGTTTATAGCTAAGCGTAGTTTTGGGGGTCTTAGTTACATACTTAAAAGGTACATAAGTAATTGACAGAAAATGTAAAGCAAATTTAACTGTGAACAGCCACAATCTTTAAAAAACGGAAGCATTTTTTCTCATGTGAAATGTTTTGAGTCCAATATTGAAACTTAACCGATTTGACTGTCTTTTTGAAAAAAAACTTGATTTAGATGGTTTGAACAACTTCACTTTTCCCAAATCCAAAAGGCTTAAACAATCCCTCAAATTTTTGTTAAGTGGACACTATTGGTAATTACTCCAAATAATTACTAGCATCAAATCTTACGAAAGTAAAAAACCATGTGAGAAGCGGCTCCCTCTGAAGTGACATAGTTTTCATGAAAGAAGTAATTTTCCCAGAGAATTAGATTTTCATGTCTCGAAATCAAGCATCTGAAAGCACACAACTTCGTGTGACAAGGGTGTTTTTTTCTTTCATTATTATCTTGCAACTTTGCGACCAATTGAGCTCAAATTTTCACAGGTTTGTTATTTTATGTCTAGGTTGAGATTATACCAAGTGAGAAGACTGGTCTTTGACAATTACCAATAGTGTCCAGTGTCTTTAATAGGAATGACATTAAAGTAATGAGGTGTCTTGTTCTCTTAAAGGGAAGGTACACGTTTGGTAATTACTCAAAACAAATATTAACTTAAAAACTGACTTGGTAACGAGCATTGGAGAGCTGTTGATAGTGTAAAACATTGTGGGAAACGACTCTCGCTAAAGTAACATAGTTTTTGAGAAAGAGGTAATTTCTCACTAAAATAATAAAAGACTTCTAGCTAGAAGTCTTTTATTCTTATCTGAAAGCACACACATTCGTCCAACAAGGGTGTTTTTTTCTTTCATCATTTTTTTGTAACTTTGATGACTCTTGAGTCCAAATTTTCACAGGCTTGTTATTTTATGGTTAATGATGAGATACACCAAGTGAGAAGACTGGTCTTTGACAATAACCAAACGTGTACCTTCCTTTTCATCTGTTATAGTGATTGTTTTCTTCTGTTTTGCTTTATTCAATAGATTCAGGAATTGAGCGGGGAGAGCTCGGTGAACAGATCAATCAGGTAAGAAATCAAGATATTTTGACTTCATTTCAGTGCAGTACCAGAAGATTTTGTGCGAATTAGTATTGATTAATAAGAATGTCTCTAAACTTTTTCAGCTTTTAGCAGACACAAGACCGCCGTGACTTATGTGGTCATAAATTTACTGGCCCGATTCTATAAGTTACTGGCCTCCGGTTTGAGTCCAGTGTACAAATTTAAGCCCAGCAACAGCCATTGCCTTAGCTGAAGTCACTTGACTCTGATACAGCATGACACAGAAGGAGACTTTCGGGACGCTTGGTGGCAGCAGACTTACCAGTTAAAATCCATTGTTATCGGTAATATGCGCATGCTCGGAACTACGTAAACAGTAGACCTTTTTGCAAATACCATTGCGCAAGCGCAGACTGTTGAATGAGGTGCATTGTGGGATAGACAGTGATTATTCATTGTATAATTTTGTATTATGTTCTACATTTCTTTTTTGTTGTATGTATTGTTTTTTGTTCTGCGCCTCGGAATAGGGTCTTGTACACTAGATAGATGGCGCATTATAAATGCATTATTATTATTATTATTATTATTATTATTATTAGATATGGATCAAATTTGATCACCAGCTAGACCACAATGCACATAATTCCAAGCTTTATGCGCGTGCCCCAGTATTTGCAAAAAGGACTATGGACATTTACCTGGTAAGTCTGCTGCCACCTAGCGTTCCAAAGTCTCCTATTAAGCTTTGCAAACAATGTGAAAGATTAATATTATCCAGCTTCTGTGGGTGGATTGTATTTTTGTGTCACCTTCTCTTTGTACCGTACTCTATGAATGACACTTGCATTCAATTGTATTGAATTGAATTGAATTGAATTGAATTTAAAAGTGATTTGAAATGTTTATGGGAATAAACACCTTGGCCAAACTGAGTTCGATTAATTCGTACTACACTATAAAAGTTGTTAGCTATTGTGTAAAAGAAAAAACAAGGACACATTTTCTAAAAGTTTGTTTTGCTTCGGCCTTGTCTTTTCTTTAGGTAAATCTGTTCAAATCTTATCAAATTGACATTACAAATTCGCAACTCAAACAATTCAGAAGAGTTGCCCTGTAAAACTCAACTATTGCCAAACATTCGCAGCAAAAACAGAGCTGTGACTGTAAAAATTGTTTCACATGAAGCAATTGCAGGACGTATATGACCGGGGCTTCAGTTTACCTTTTTTAAAGTTACAGTGATTGAGGAACGAATTGAAAATTTCATATTTTATTCATAATGATGATGGACCATTTCTCTTGAAAATATCATTATAATTGAATTGAAAAGAGGAAACAGTCTGATGAAACCCTGGGAGAAAACATTGACTGCAAAAATCCTTCCAGCCATAATAACAATTTTTCGAATTAGAAAACATTGCCATGCCAGGTCATCACTTTATAAAAGCCTATGATTTCAACTGTTTTTTTAAAGTGCTTGCTTGTGATCAACATCAATTGCATTCTGGGTTGTCGTTGTGGATTGTCTGAGTTTTCGTTTTTCTCTGATGGAAAGTGACAGTTAATCAAACAAACATACACAGTACTTTGTCACAGTCCATTACTGCACAACCTCAAGATGTTTTGTGAGAATAGATCACTGCATTGGATTACAACATGTGTACTTACAACTTGGCTTTACCCTCAAGGCAAGACTTACACCCCATTAAGGGTCTGTACGCTTTTTATACCGCAAAGTAATCTCTCTTAAGCTTTGTCAGTATTACTTTTTCAAAGTGTCCTGAGATTTATGAAACCTTGGTACAATCTACAATTAGATTGAAGATCACTTGCAGGGCACTATTTGAACCATTACGGGAAATATTGGCAACATTTTTTGGGGAAAACTTGTACCCTTACTCTATGCTTGTAAACTGAATTGTTTAGACATGTTGAAAAAAAAAGGCTTCAATGCCCGTAAGCAGACATTTAGGTGGCTTCCTCATACATGCTAAGTGAATCCTCTGAAATGTATAAAGCATGCTCATTAGTGTTGGGTATGCATGTATTGAGACCAAACCACAGCGTCCAGTTAGTATTTTCCCAACCAGCTTAGATTCCCTTAAATCCACCAACAAAAGGGTTGTTTGGATTGGGTCTTAAGTCTTGTCTGTTATTTTACCACCCCCTTGTCCTTGCCTTTTGAAATACTTACACACGGAATTAGCCAATGTGCTTATCACACACAGCGGAGATAGATTTTTTAGTTGGTTGTAGGGATAGTCCGATACAGGCGTCACTGTTGGAGCTTTTACAATGTAGACAATGTTAACAATTTGTAGTTCTCTTTACTCGCATGTATTCGCTGTTTGTAAAGGAATGTTTGACTAGGAGTGTGAGACGGAGGGGGGCTTTGTATAGGAGAAAGTTTTAGCGTCCCATGTATTTGGGCCGATTTTACGGTCCTGTGAAGTATTCCAGGCTAAGATAACCATCTTTTGTCAAATGTAAACTCTTGGAAGTAATGAGAGGTGAAACTAATTGAGAGATTCTGGAATCTTTTGGGCTGTCAGGTTGGCAGAGTTGGATCTTTCCTTGCCTTCCTACTCTAGGACCTCGGTCCAAATCCCACCAGGGGCACTATGTGGACTGGGTTTATTGCATGGGTTTTGGCTGGAATAATTCTCTGGGGTTTTCTTCCCGCATCTAAAACTTGAAACTTCCTTCTTTTTCTTCTCTCAGTTTAGTTCTTGGCTGGTATCGTGATTAGTTTTGCTTTTCTGAGAGTCATTGGCTTTACAAACAGAAATAATTTATAATGAAATGAAATGAATCACCATGTGTGCTAAATCCTTCACTGTTGTGGTAAAAACACCAACAAAAGGACTGCACAAGACTAAACAAAATTCATAAGATTTATAATTTTGAACCTGAATAATTGAGTCACTTTGTTACAACTTCCATAAATCTAAAATGTGCTTACGTACTTTTTATAATGACCCAATTTTATGTGGAAAAAGCTGGCATGGTTTGTGAAAATATTCGTTTCCCAGAATGTGCTCTCTACAGAAGTATAAGGTTTATCTTAATGCCTAAGTATACTATACTGTACTATACTACAAAGGCATTTATAATAAAGCGCTCTTAAAAATAATATATATTGCAGTGCTTTACTCAGAAAGAAAAATAGCAAAAACAAGACAAACATACAACAAGATTAAGAGTCATATAAATAGGTTTTGAAAACTTTTCTGTAGGCTGCTAATGAAGTATCTGGAGTCTAGTTTCTCATCAATAAAAAAAATCAACACATTGTGTTGGAAAACATTCCTTCATTATTATATAGAAATATCCATTTTATTTTGAGTAGTTGATTTGTCCGAGTAAACTTAGGGGATGGGTCTATAAAGAGTTAAGCGGAAAACGCCATTAGAATTTCTGACACTCTGCAAAGTGGGCCCAGTATGCACCTTCAGAAAATCTGCTAACTGTTTTAGAGACGCAACAGAAATTACAACAACCACACAAGGCTCTGCAAACTCTGTAAGTTTAAGGAGTGGCTTTATAATAGAGTGAATAGTGTTTTTTAGGGTTTTATAAAAAGTTGGTAGGTATTGTTATTCTTTTTCATCAGTTTTATATCAATCCAATTGACTCATATAAATGAAAATATTTGGTGGAACTACTACTCCCCTTCAAAAATGCCTTGATAAGGTTGAATGAAAGTGGAATTTTATGGGTTGTTAACAGACCCCATCATTATTTTATCACTTTGAGGCGGTGAATGCTTGGTTTGGAATAAGTCATGCGTAGGGCTATTATTTTCTTTAAAAAGTTCACCCAAGATGACAATGTCAAACTGCTCCCGAATTTGACACTGTTTGTACAGTTTCCATTTCAATGAAAACAACTCGTGGCCAGTGGACAAATGAAAAAAGAGTATCCGATGATCCGATGTAATAAAAACAACCCACAGATTGTGTGTGGTAAAACTAAGTTGCAGTTGAGTGAACTTGTTTGCAGAGAAAAAAAAATACCAAACAGTTATATTGAAATCAATGGCCCTTCATTTAATGGTGTCTGCTCATATGTGTTGACCTGTGAACAATAAAAATAATTTTTCTTAAAACGCACTCCCCATTAAACTGAGTTGTAGAGCTACAAAATAGGTTAAATGATACCACAACCCACTTCTAAAAATTGTACTTTTGGTGGTGATCATTCCCTCCAGCTAAATTTTATGAAAATCTGACTTAAAAAAAATTCTTAACATGTACGCCCCATTAAACCATGGAGGTGTTGAACTTCGGTGTTTAAACCATGGAGGTTTTGAACTGAGGTTTAGAGTTACCAAAGAAGTAAAATGATACAAAAACCCACTTCAAAAATTTGACTGTTGGTAGTGATCATTCCCTCCAGCTGAGTTATCAGAATAATTGATGCTCCAATTAGAGGTCTGCGTGTCAGTGATTATTGCCTGCAAATGGATTTATCACCGGAGTTCTTTCTTGGATGGGGTTTAAGTTCAGACATTGTGAGAAGTAACATTCCTCTTTAGAACTGTCACTTACGTTTAGTCTCCACTTAGAGATTGATGACAAGCATTTCAATGATGAAAGCTTCAAAATCAAAACAGTTGAGTTTTAAGGAAACTTGTCTTTTGGCTAAAGACGGTATGACCATTAGTGAAAAAGATTTGGACAGAGAATCTAAATGCACTCTAAAGCCATCAATACTTCATGTATTAAGTACACGTACCTTGGCTGCAAATAGATTGCTTTGTCAAAGTGAATCCTTATAATACTGACAGTTCCTTTGCATAGTTTTTGTCTGATTTTGGAGGCTATGGTCCTAACGTTATCAGGGTTCAAACATTTGGGTGTTGAGTTATCCTTGACTGGATGAATCGGGAGGGTCTTTAGCCAAACACTTTATGGGGAGTTAGGGTTCAGTTTGACAGTTACTTATTAGTGCTTGATAGCAATGACCTGTGTTTAAAACCCCTTACAAATGAAGGAAGGTTCTACTAAATACTGTCTCCCTAGTAAGCCAGCAAGTTTAATTGGCAGGGGAAGGGGTTTGGGAAACATCAAAACCTTGCACAGGCCGTCAGCAAGACACTTGAAAGCATGCTACAAAGAACCGATGGCTCTACTTTATCAGAGGGTTAGGTTAGGTCTGTATGTCAATTTTGTGCACTACATATATGGGAGAAAGTATTTTTTAGCCCCTTAAAACAAAACCACAAACGCAACAACAGCAACAACCTTTACAACTCTGGGACCTGACCGCCTCTTATAGATATGTGATATGGAGGATGAATACTTTGACTTTCTTGGACATTGCACTGTGGAGAAAAAAGTGACACAAATTAAATGAGCCATGACTTGGTGTCGCCAGCGATCACTAAAGGGATTTTCAATGATGAAATTATTGTGGATATAGAGGTTACCCTAAATTGTTATCACAAATTCTATTTCATATCCTGTGTTTGTCTCTAACAGCTTCAAAATTTAGTGGAGCAGATGAAGGAGGGTTTTGTGCACGCAATGCAGGAGCTGTCTCACATCCAAGATGGGGATAGGATCTTGCAGGAGAAAGTCAACAGCAACAAAGAGGAGACTGATGAGAAGATTGAGAAGCTGGCTGAGTCTCTTCACCAGATCAGGGTACAAACCAACTTTATCTCTTGGTGTTGTTGCCTTTTGGCTTAAATGCCACATCGAACAGCGAGGCTTGTAGCTGAACAAGTTTTGCTGTACCAGAATTGATAATACAAGACCTGGGGTCGATTTCACTAAGCGATAAGATTCATCTTAAGATGAGTTGTCAGTATCACCATAGTGATGTGTATTGTGATATCACACTTTGCCTAGCAATTTAGACTGATTTGCACTTAAGATCAGTCTTAACTCTTTGTGAAATCAAGCCCAGAATCTAAACAAGAATGAACTTTCCAGAAAGCTTAATAACATCAAAATCTAAGAGAAGATTTAACATTGTCTTAGTGTACCTCGAAACTCGACTAAATTAAAAGATACTTACCAGACTCAGAGTCAACATTTAAAATCATTTTGGTTTTTATTTTAATATAATTTTACAGAGAGGAAATTATTCAATTGAAAAACACAAGACAGTAAGACTTGTCCGGTCCTTTAAAGTTTACTGGCCCATGTCACTGATGTCACTGGCCTCCGGCCTGTGGTCCAGTGTAAAATTCATAATACACTCAATGTAAGTCTTTAGTTTGTATTATTTCTTTACACTGTACAAGAAAGACTCTGCTTGGGTCGAGAAAAACTCTGCTTGGATCAAGAAAGACTCTGCTAGGGTCGAGAAAGACTCTGCTAGTGTCAACAAAGACTCTGCTAGTGTCAAAAAAAGATTCTGCAAGTGTCAAAAAAGATTCTGCAAGTGTCAAGATAGATTGCTAGGGTCAAAAAGATTCTGCTAGGGTCGAGAAAGAATCTGCTAGGGTTGAGAAAGACTCTGCTAGGGTCGATAAAGACTTTGCTAGTGTCGAGAAAGACTCTGCTAGAGTCGAGAAAGCGTCAGGCCATTAACTATTTTTTGTACTGTCCAATTTCCTGTAGACTGATCTGAACTCTGTCCTAGGTGAGGTGAAGAAGAATAACAAGGTGACTGAGAAACTCAGTAAGCAGATGGAGAGTGTCAGGAAGGAACAGAGTCACATGCGCAAGAAGATGAGACAGAATGAGCAGAACCAAGAAAACCACAGGTAGGTAATAGAAAGATTGATAGATACATTTGGTAGTTTTCAAAAACCAGTCTTCTCACTTGGTGTATCCCAACATATGTATAAAATGTTGCAAAAAATAAGGAAAAAACACCCTTGTTGCATAATCTTGTCTGCTTTCAGATGCCTACCATCAATAGCTCTTTATTGCTCGTTATAAAGTAAAATTACCAAACGTGTCCAGTGCCTTTAAAATAAATACTTTTTGGAGTTTGGTAGTATGTGAACATTACGCAAGCTCACCCCAACTTGTTTATTTTAACAAACACATTAATTATTACAGGAAAGACCATCAAGAGGAAACCATCACACCAGCCAACAAGTCGGATGAGGACAAAGACAACAACAACAATAACAACAAAACCAAGGAAGTCATGAGTGCAAAGAAAGTGGCTCGTCGACAGAGTATGCCGTCTGTTTACACCAATATGAAGGATGTCAGAGACGGAGGCAGGGCTGCCAAGCAGTCCAGGCACCATACTAAGATGGCACCAATGATACAGCCTTTTATGGATTCGCTGCCGGACTCGTGTGATCCCTTAAACAATGATGGTGAGATTAATGTGTTGTTCAGCGCAAGTCATTGTGGGTTTTTTCCCCCAGTTTTATATATATTTTGTTCTGATTTCAATATTAAAACTTATTTTCAGGGCTCAGTTTCAGAAAGCTGTTTAGCAGAAAATACTGCTTGACAAATTTCTCTGCTAAGCACAAAATTAGTGGGGCACCAGTCGCAGGTAAACTTTACGGAGTATTGGCTGGTAACCTGTTTTTGCTGAGCAAGACTTCCTGTCCTTAGCAGGTTTTGTGCTTGCAGGCTTTATGAAATTGGGCCGTGGTCTCAGGGCTGAAATATATTACACCATATAGGTATACTGTACACATGCTTCAGAAAATTTTATACCAAGTATCTTTAATAAAAGCACAGCTTTGCAACTGAAATATTCCTTGGCTTCACTCTGCTATTACTACAATGTGATATTCTGGTTTGTGCAGTTTGTATGGATTACATCAAATTGCTTTTGCGTTTTTTCAGGGTTCAGGTAGCTGGAGGTAATGGATCAAGAGTAGTCACCAAAGTAATTACTGGCAAAAAGAAATATTTGGTATCTAAGAATAACATTTAATTATGGATTTTTTCAACTTCTATACGCACTTTTCACTTAAGATTGGAGGAAAGGTCAGTTATTGATCTATTATGACACTATTCAAATCAATTGTTATTAATCGTCACAAAATGATTTGTACCTGATATGAAGGATCTATTAATAAGCCATCTGAGGAGGTACCTGGCAGACAGTTTGACTCTTTCCCATCAAGAAACGCAAGCGGCTCCTCGATGTCCAGTGACAAAGATCAGATCGACAAAGAACACATGGCTAAGGTAAGCAAGCCTTTAAAGACCTACTATTGATAAATGAATTAATGAGGATGTTTTCAAAAGTGACTTTATTCTTTGGGGAGAGTACATGTGTTCCAGCTTTGTAGTTTTCTAGAATTTCATAAAAGTAAGCTGTCTTTGTCATTGAGGCAATATTTCTTACGGGGGAAACAGTACTGTTATTGCCCAACCAAACTAGCTGGGTTTTTGACCGTATTTTCTTCATCTGCATAATTGCATAGAGCTGCTTAAGCAGATGTTTAAAAGTTTTCTGCTTAGCAAAAATCAGCAGGATACCAGTTGTAGATGGACAAATTTTTGGGTTGGTTGTCTTTTTCTGGCAAGCATAATTTTGTTGCGCTTAGCTATTAATGAGCAGCTCTATAATGTTGGGCTCAGTGCCCAGTTTCATAGAGCTGCTTAAGCACAAAAAGTAGCTTAGCACAACAAAAGTATGCTTACCAGAACTTGGTTACCAGCCAAACTACAATGTAACATGTACAATTTGTGGTTGGTGTCCTACTAATGTCTGCATATAGCACTGATCTCTGAGCCTATAACAGACCATTGTTAAGCAATAGTTTCAGCTTAAGAAACTCTATGTAATTGGGCCCTGGCTATCGTTTGGAGTCTGTGTAAATTAGAATGGGAAGCATTAGTTTTTGTCCAGTTCTCTGTGACACCTAAGATTGTGCATAGCCATTGGGGTGTCCGTGTTATGAACAGCTGTTTGAAAACCACTGATGTAACAGTTAATCTCCACTTTCTTTGATGAATCAATTATCCAAGCGCTGTCTCAATAGAGAATAAAACCTACATAGCTTATCAAATAGAAGATCTGGGAAGATCTATTGTCAGTTGTTACAAAACATTTGACCCATGAATGTGGTTGTACATGAATCCCTTAGAAAAAGAAGCCTATCACATCATTGGAAATCATCTTAATTCTACTAAAAACAACCCTACGACCTAGTTAATAAAAAAAACATTTGAAAAAGTGTGTTGGAAACTTTAACTAACATAGACATCTAAAAGTTTCAGTCAATACTTTTTTCTTAATTTGTTTGAATTAGAGTAATTTAATAGGAGTTAAAATGAAATTTTGCAAGGGCAGGCCATGTACTTCAGCTTTTTGTAACACGCACTAGTTTTTAACGCGCTAGTTTACTAGCCCCCTGGCATAGTAAACTGTGTTTTTTACTACTCCTGTGAAGTTTTTTAAGACTACTATTTAAAACAAGTATTGTCCCCAAAAAATCTGTATTAATGGTTGCAATCATAACTATTTTATGGTTGATTGATATTAGTTGTATTTTATTCTATATTAACTCATGCACTCAGGTTTTACTTGACAAAATACCCCAGGCTAGTGTTGCGGGCAAGCCTTGAAGGGTTTTGAATGTTTTTCTATTTCTATTCAGGGTTTTAATTCAGGCAGGAGAGTTTCCTTCAGTAACCTAAAACAGACACAGGATTCAAACCAACTCTATGAAGGTAAGGAATCATTAAAGGCAAGGTATTGGTTTTTTGAACCGTTTGATTGTTTTGAATCCACTACAAATGTAGATGTATTACAACAAAACTAATTGTGAAAATTTCATTTCAAAAGGTGTTAGTATTTTTGAGATATTGCTGACAAGTTTTAACCAGTTGTACACGCGTAGAAAAGTCTGTAATTGGAATACATACATGAGAAACATGTCTCAGGATGAAATATTTTGGTATCCCTCTCCATAAAACTTCATTCCTTTCAAAGGAATTGTTTCTCAAAATATTATACATTATTAATAGTGCTACTGACCAAGTAAGTTTTTATGCTGACAGTTATTTTGAGTAATTTTATACCAATAGTGTCCAGAGCCCAAGTGCTACCCACTTTTGATTTTTTTTATCGAACCATTTATCATTCTAGAATCTTCATCCCACCAAATTCTCGGAAGACTCCACTAGAGGGGACCATTAGACCATTAAGTTGTTATTGATTGTCGGTCAGCTACTCTAGATGTGTGATTGTCCTACACTATCCTTGCCATTGTAGCCGCTTTTCTTCCCTTGTCTGTTTGATTTTGTTACATCCTTTGTCATTGATTCAAACAACCGTATCTGATCCTTTAATCCAAGCGGTGTTTTCCAGAAGTTGTGAGTGCCTTTGTTGTGATGAACAAGTTAGCAGCCTGTAACGTATTTTTTGTTTGCACTTTTGAAGGCCGTTAGTTTTAAAAGCGTTCTTGTTCTGATTCAGGAAGTTGTTATAGTAGCTTTGAAGTTGTGGAAAGTCCGCCTTTTTTCCTACTGATTGTGAATCCTTGAAAAAAGAGATACATTTTGAAAAGTCGTGGCTCAGTCATGACGTAAGGTTGCATAGACATTTATTCATTCTGTGGTCTTATTTAATTTATTTTATCACTCGCGGATAAGATACGTTAGTCAGCCTTGGCTTGCACTTAAACCTGATACCAATAAGCCAACTCAATATGTACTGTTGTAATTGTTTGTGTCCTCAGAGAATAAAAGTTGAATATGAAAGAAATGGTGTCATTTGCAAATTAGTGAACAAAAAGTTGTTAATGCCTGTTAATTCCGTATTGTGCAGAACCTGAAAGCTTATAGCTTATTTGAATCAATACAAGTAAATATTTAAAATTGATATCTAAATTTGGGGGTTAAATCAGCAAAAAATCATACCAAGCATTTTTAATTGTATTAAATTTGTAATGATTTTTTTTTGGAAAACGGAGGGTTGAAATGAACACCAACAAATAATTAAACTATTACTTATTGTTTTTTATTGATTTCTAAAAAGGAAAGAAAGTTACAGGTGGACAGTATAGGAAATCAGAAAAATACATTAAAAAAACAGATACTTTTTCATGATAACTTTTTTATGAATGAAATTACGAGTATAGTAAGAACTTCCCTGATGCAATTCGATATCCCTTCCTACACCAGCTCAGAGAATACATCTTGCTCAGGAGCTTCTGACCTCGGAGAGAAAGTACGTTGGTCAGCTGAATTCCCTACGAGAGAACATCATGTTACCCCTGGTCACTGAGTCACTCATACATCCATCAGAAATCAAGTGAGTTTACAGTCACATAATTAATACCACTGTCACCTTCTATGTTTAAAGCTTTAGTCTCTGTTCAGCATTGATGAGATTTTAAAGGTTTCCTTTGAAGGGGAATGGAAAATTAAGGTTACAATGTGCACAAAAACCAATTGGTCTAGATGAGATATTATGTGAACTTTAATTTAAAAGTTTAAAAGCGAAGTATAACTTTGGTTTTTCGAACCGTTCAGTTGTTTTAACCTTGTATAAACATAGGTGTACACAATACAATTAACATCTTAAAGTTTCATTTCAAAAGGTTGTAATGTTTTTGATATAACGCCAAAAATCCGGAGCGAATATATCCATGCAGTAAGAATAATCCCTAATAGGAATACACAATTTCATATCATTATTTTTATTATTATTCATGGTTTATTCAAAAAACATTCAATTCAGTTGCCATAGGCAAAATTACATTGAATTTACAAAATAGACATTTAAAACATTAAAATTACAGACAGAGCATATCCAACTTTTGGGGCATAAAAACGAAAAAATCTGTTTTCAAACCACATCGCATCGAAGTGAAATGTTTCTCAAAATGCTGCTGTAGGCTTCTTACCAAAGGTTTGTGTTGCCATTAATTTTTAAGAGTGACCAAGGTGAAAGTTTGTATGTATTCAGCTTAACTGGTTCTGTGTTTCCATTTCCTCGTAGTGTTATATTCCCACCTAGTCTTGCCAAGATGTTTGACAGACACTGCTGTCTGTTGTGTGCTCTGGAAACTCGCCTCGGTGATTCAAAGTGGCAGGGAATGCATGGTGACGTTGTAGCCAAATTTGCTGGAATGGAAAGTGTCAGTATTGATTCATTTGTTTTTCTGTACATTTTTTTTACTTAAAGGGAAGGTACACATTTGGTAATTACTCAAAACAAATATTAACTTAAAAACTGACTTGGTAATGAACATTGGTGAGCTGTTGATAGTATAAAACATTGTGGGAAACGACTCCCTCTGAAGTAATGTAGTTTTTGAGAAAGAGGTAATTTCTCACTAAAATAATAAAAGACTTCTAGCTAGAAGTCTTTTATTCCTATCTGAAAGCACACAAGTTCATCCAACAAGGGTGTTTTTTCTTTCATCATTTTCTCGCAACTTCGATGACCAATTGAGCCCAAATTTTTCACAGGCTTGTTATTTTATGGTTATGATGGGATGCACCAAGTGAGAAGACTGGTCTTTGACAATTACCAATAGTGTACCTACCCTTTAAAATCTTCTGAATTTACTTTTATTTTTCAAAATATATTGTAATTACAAGGAAAACATTGGAACATTTTACTCATCTGTTACTGAAAGTGCTATACTCATGACTGTGTGTTTTGATACAATGGAGCAAGAAAACAAGATACTGGTAAAATGAAACGGGTTGTGAAAAATGAAACAGGTTGTGAAACAAGCATCGAAAGTCCTAGGGTTTGACATAGACCTGGATGAAACTTGTAAGAGGGTTCTACCTTAAACAGAAGTGTTACCTGTTCATGTTTGTTGTGTTGTCATTTAGCCTCCAAGAAAGACTCTGCTAGGGTCGAAATTTCAGGCCATTAACTATTTTTTGCATTTATACCATCGGCCCATTTGGTTGGTAAGTTGTTTGCAACAGCTAATTTTATTTTCTTAAACAGAAGTGGTCACAGTTCACTGGAATAAGGCAGCCTTGTTTGGTTTGGTCTCAATACCCAACAATAATTGAAAAAACTACCAACGTGGATTGTGACTGAATCAGATATCCAACCAAACTTGTCTGTAGTAAAAAAGAAAAAAGTTTTGGATTATTGATTTTCTTTTGATTTTCAGGCCAATTTCTTGTCTCAATACGGCTTATACATCGAGATGTTCCCAGAGAGTGTCTCCCTACTCTCCCATCACACAAGAAAATCAGCCAAGCTCACAAGATTCCTAAAGGTAGGTCTGATCGGTTTTCTTTTTTTTGCATCGAGTTGTAAATGTGTCTTGACAGTTCCTACTTTTGAAGTAAATTTTGGGGTAACATCAGTGATATGTGTTTAAGCAAAGCCATTTTTGGTTCAAAAATTGGGAACGTAGAAGCAGCTAGAGATTCAAGAAAATAAAACTGAGGAATAGGCTTTAAATGCACTGGACACTATTGGTTATTTCCTAAAATAATTGTTAGCATTAAAACTTTCTTGGTAGTGAGCAATGGAGAGCTGTTGATAGCTAAAAACAAAAATGAAAAACGGCTCCCTCTGATGAAGAAAGAGGTCATTTCTCACTCAAATATTAAAAGACTTCAGTGAAAATCATTAACCTTGATAGTTGATTAATGTACATGATAAACTTTGCTGTACATTATCGTGCCAAAACATTAATAATGTTATTGGAATTGCAGAAACAACTGGCGGATATTGAAGATGAGCAAGCAGATCTCCTTGGTTACCTCCTAGCTCCTATTCAGAGGATCCCAGCTTACGTTCTTCATCTCAAGGTCAGATCATTGTTGGACTTTCAAATTCTGTTTACTTCTTCACTTTTCACTAAAACAACAAACACTAGAAAACCTGTAATACAGTCATTCCCTAAATGTTTAGTAACAAGGAATATTCTCTCCCTTTTTGATATGTTTTCCCCTTCAGAAAAGTACTTGATTGTTATTAAAAAGCCTAGCCTGTAAAAGTCTATAAAATTCTGCAGAAATATTTTCTGGTCAGCCTTATAAAGTTTGTCATTACAAAGGTCTTCAGCCTTATAGTTTGTCATTACAAATAATATGTTAAAAAGTAAATAATCACTCCGTCGATTTCACAAAACTCTTCCTAACTTAAGACTAATCTTAGGACGAGCTCCAACCCTGCCCTGTAGCATGCAGACCTTAAGATTAATCCTAAGGACGAGTTTAACCTCATCCTATTTCTTTGAGAAATTGACCCCTGCATTAACAAGCAAAACTTACACGTCTTAATGCATACCTTACAGACAGTCCTGGAGTTCACTGAGACGGACCATCCAGATTATTTCCATGTGGAGTCATGTTTGACATATTTTGGCAACTTCCTGGCATCGATGAATCCTGCCATTGAACAAGCAGTGGAAGCCGCTAGAACCTACAAACTCTTCCTCTCAGAAAGGTGAGGATTGTTCCAGTTAAGGTGGGGTGTTAATTGTGATGGATAAACTGCAGTTGTTGAGTCCTGGCTGAGTGGATAAGAAAGAGCACCACGCTCAAGCTCAGTTCAGCAGAGTGTGGGTTTGTTTCCCGGTTGTGAGTCTTGTGTCCTTGAGCAAGACAATTAACCAAAAGAGGGCTTATGATATAATTTGGGTGTGATGAAGTGCTATCTAAGAACCCAGCACTATTATTATTGTTTGGTGCATGCGTCAAAGTGTTTAAAATGTTTTCTCATACTACATCCAGAAAATGAGAAATTAATATCACTGTCTAGAACCGCATTCTTGCTGGCATTTATGAGATTATATTTTTGCGCTTTTCTTTTCTTCCCACAACCACACAGGAGAAGCAGTCGAGCCTCCAGCTACTCCCCTCATATGTTAACCACAAGCCAGTCGTCATCCCTCACCAAGGACAGTGGAATGTACTCCAATGATGAGATGTCAGCGTACAACAACTATAATCAATCGTGAGTTAAACATACCATCATTCGTTAAGATTTATAAACATGGATGAGATTGTTCAGACTTTTGTCTGAATTCAAACTTTTTATGTCGGCCTGGTGAAGAAAATCAGACAGTATTTTTTTCCACATATAAAGAATCCTGCTCATTGGTCTACTTCTTTAGTGCTTTGGAGAATGTTCCCAAAAGCTCCTTATAATCTATAACCCCAGGGGTTACCAAACAGTAGAAATGCCATCATTTCAACATACCTTTGAATTTGTATCCAAGTTTCAGACTTGTTCGTTAGTAATGACTCTCACCTCTGTATAAAAGAATACTTAATGTCCTGACCCCAGCAGAGTCTTTCTCAAAGGATTACATTGTACATTCAGAATTGTTCTGAAAAGTCTCTGTTGAAGTTTTTTTTTTCCACGCTTGATTGTCAATTAATCCTACTTTTGTAGTGCCACTAAAAGCTACCACTGTTTTGTGCGGACAATGGGAAAATGACAACAAACCTAATTTCCCATTGTTTATGCATATGCAATGAACACTAGATTTACCTGGCATGTCTGATGCCGACTAGTGTCCACCGAAGTCCCAAATGCAACATATTTATAAAATAAATTAATGTGTGAAATATTTTGTTGTGCATTAGGAATTTGAATTCTTTGAAACAAGGACATGAAATCATCCAATTAATTTAATGTTATTTTATCCTCCACCCCTTCGTGTTCAGAATCAGTCCAGATGGTGATCCAACAGAACTTAGGAGAGGAAGTGCTGGTAACTTGCTATCAACATGGAATGGCAGCCCAGTCAGACTAAGGAATCCTCAGAAGCACGTCCTTTCAAATGGCCACAAGCAGGACAGAAGGGCCTCATTTCCCATGAATGCTAAAGGAATATTAAGCCAAAGAGCAAATGTTTGGAAAAGTCCACATGTGTCAAAATCGTATCATGGACGGACGGGAAGGCGTGGAAGCCATGATCATAGGATGCTGAGTGAAGGCTACCAGGGAACGAGCGTCTCTGCTGCCATTCCAGGTATGACCTTCATCCCAGAGCAAGCCAGCGACGATGCCGACTTCGGCAATGGAAAGCGTAGAAATTCCAGATCCCAGTCCAACCTACCAGAGCTTCCCACATACGGGATCTACGGCGAGGATGATACCGACGTAGAGGTCAGGTATGAACCATCCTCGCCTTCCAGTGCCCTGCCAAGAACAAGACAGAAGGCTGTCAATCAGGTCTCTCAAGGACGTAAGACACATTTTGGTTCCTCAATGTCCAGCGGGTCATCCTCCAGGACGTCCACTCCAAGAGGTGACCACCACTTCAATGAACATGACATTGTCTACGATGACAACAATGAAGCTCATCAACGGAGAAAACACCATCGTAGACAATCCTTGAATGTGCAGAATCTTCAGAAACTGAACGATTTGAAGTCGGACGAGAGGGCAAGCAGTACGATGCACCTGCCAGAAACGACTCGGTCGGAGACTCGTAAGAGAGCCAATTCAATCTCTCATATAAACCGAGTACACACTCCAGAGACGTCTAAACCAGAAAAACTCAAAGTGGTGTGGAATGAGGACAATCAAGTGAACGGATCAATGGAAAGTACTTCATCACCGAGATCGAACCTGAAACCCACAATAAAGCAAAGTCCCAGGGAACGATCAGAGGCTGCCAGCAAATCCAACAAAAAATCAAACTTTTCTGCCTCCTTGAAGAATATTTTCTTTGGAAAAGGGTAAATATTTTGTCTGTTTTTTGCACTTAATCCACTTTGCACCTAATGTTATGAAGTGACTTACTAAAATATCAATTGTGTTTTACCACAAAATATGGTTTTCATGAGGGATTCAATGTGTGGTGAAGAGGTTTTCAACTAGTGGTTTAATCCCAACGAGGCCTGGTTCTTGATATCAAGAACCAGGCCTCGGCAAGTTTAAACCACTAGTTGAAAACCGATTCAACAAACTTTGATTCCCATTCATAAATACCTTTTTGGTCAAAAAGTAAAGTTAATGCAAAAATTATAATTGTTCAATGATTTCTTTCAACACAACACCCCTCCAGCTCTAAAATGGTAAGGCCCTCAGCCACCCTCGGGTAAACAACTCCTTATAAGGGAATGCTGTGCGCGTCGCGCGTATTGCGTGATGTGGCACAACTGTCCCGGCCGTTGCTCTCGACCAATAGGAATTAAGAAACTGTCTTATAAGCACAGGTGCAAGCTCATGTGTCACGCCCATGTTTTAACACTTTTTACTGGTCATAAACAAAGGTTTATACAAACCCAGGTGACGCGTTCTCCACCAATAGGAATAGCAAACTGAGGTATTTATGAATACTTAATTATGGCAGCCAGTAAAATTTGTTTGAAATACAATTTATTCACATACTTTGTGTTGCTAAGTTGGATTTAAATTTATATCTTTTTGGTGAAGTTAAAAATTTTGTTTTATTTAAAGGCAGTGGACACTAATGGTAATTACTCAAAATAATTATTTTTAGCATAAAACCTTACTTGGTAACAAGTAATGGGGAGCTATTGTTAGTATAAAACATTGTGAGAAACGGCTCCCTCTGAAGTAATTTAGTTTTTGAGAAAGAAGTAATTTTCCACAAATTTTATTTTGAGACCTTAGAATTTGAGGTATCGAAATCAAACATCTGAAAGCACACAACTTCGTGTGAGAAGGGTGTTTTTTCTTTCTTAACTCGCAACTTTGACGACCAATTGAGCTCAATGAAGACTGGTCTTTGATAATTACCAATAGTGTCCAGTGTCTATAAACAACTTTCACTTTAATATTGCTCTGTTGCAACTGGAATTTGTATTAATGGAATATCCTCTTGTTCTCCTTTCTTTGCACCATGTTTGAATGCACTGTGTGGGTTTGATTTCCACTCTGGTCTTTGGTTCTCTGCACACCTACTGTACCTGCAGTCCCAATTTCAAGTAAGTTTGCATGAGTAGCTATCTTTTTTCACAAATCCCATATCCTTTTTACAGAACTGACTCCCAAATTGGCACAAAGAACAAACAAGCCATTTGTGGGTTAATTTTGCTTAAAAATTCTTGTACAAAGACTTGGGCCCAATTTCATGGCTCTGCTTACCGCAAGCACAGAATCGGCCCTTATGGAAGCAGGGAATTCTGTATTTCACGGGTTAGTGGCGAATTTTGGTGCGTACTCTGCGTTACTAGGCATTCTACGCTTACAATTTTAGGCTTACAATTTGGCGCTTGCACGTAAGCAGGGAATTGTGATCGTAATTGCAGAATTCGGCAGTAAGCAGGGCCATAAAATTGGGCCCTGCTTAGTCACAAGTTACTGCTTATTTTAATTCCTCAGACTATAGAGACAGTTGCTATGCAACCTCCAGCTTTTGTATAGCAACCTCTATTCAATATGGGTGTTTGACGCCTCTTACGTAACTACGCAAAAGCTTGCTTGAATCATGTGACTTGGCAACTTTCTTTATAGTCTAAGGAACTCAAATTTAAGTTGTAACTTGTGATCAAACACGTCCTTGTACCAGATGAAAATGGCCTATTGGGTTGAAATGAGGCAGTTTTTTCTTTGAATTGGGCATCTCAAATTGGAATCTCCCCTTATTATGTTAGATATGCAGAACTGATGCAGCCAATCTGCAGCAAAACATGCAGAGCAAACACCTTCTTTAGAAACGCAATCTTTCTGACTTGACCCTTGGATTTGCCTCTGATTTAAGCCTTGTTTCATCATTGGAGGCTCCCATCAATGCCAAAACTTTTTGAAGAAAACTTTTACGAAACACAAGTAGTGGATTTATATTCTGGGTTTGACAATTTTGCGTTGTTCTATTTTTGCAGCTGGAAACGAAACAGCCATGTGGTAAATCTGACTGAAGAAGCCAATGAGAAGACAGAAAAGAGCAAAACCTCCTCTCAGTCGTCCCCCACATACTGTGATGAAGATGGCCAGCCATGCAGTGATGTCTAGTGCAGGGTTTTAAAGTCAGCAAATAGCCTTAGGGATAGAACCACCCCATACATAAACTGTGTCCAGTCCACCGATATTATGGATTACAACAGAAACAGCAGTATGGACCACTTGTTCTGGGTGCAAAGGAATGTTGGCAATGTATGCCTGCAGTCCAGTGTACTGCCATAATGTTCTGCTCTGCTGGACTGCAGATCATTGTACTGAGCTACAGAACAATCCTCCATGAGAGAAAATGGGTGAACATTCCTTTATGTAGAATGATCTGTGTGGTCAATGTGGCCGGTCCATGTGCTTAACTTATCCAATTATAACATTCCAACCTGTCGGACCTTTGAGCTGCTCCCTCAAAAGCCCTTTAGCTCATTTAGACCTTCCCTCCTACCTATACAGCAGCAAGTGTCATTAGGAAATCTGTGAAATTTCATGGATGCTAATTTACTGATAAACACAGTGAATCTAAACACCAGCATTATTTGATTGAATCAGGTATTCTTAAAACTGCGATTAAAATCCTGGTAGAAGTACCTATTTTTGTGCAATATTGACTGAAAAATCTGTAATATAATTTTTAATAGGTTTACTGATAGGTCAGAAAACTATCGTTACAGCCTTTGGACTGTATTTGCTTTATTAATTGTTTTATCCACGCACCGATGTGTATCAAGTAATTTTCATGAGTGGTATAACAAAAAGCCACATATGCATATTTCTCAATTGGATTCAAACTCAGGACCTTTGCCATTCTAGAGATCTGCTCTTAACGCTGGACCATAGAGATTGCCTGATAACTAGAGGCAGTTTGAAACCTAAGGTAGCAACAATTTAGTGAGTTTTTTTGTTTTTTTGTTTGTTTGAATGCTTCCTCAGGTTTTGTTTAACCGACAGAAGTGATGGTTGTATGCATTTTCTCTTTCGATGGGAAAAATATAAATTTTATATAAATGAAAAACTGTGATGGATAATTATGAGTTGAAATTTTTGAATATTTTATATTTCAGGAGTGTACTATGTATACTTAATTTATTTGTGTATGTTTTTGTTGTGGAAATAGATGGACTCATAATGGTTTAATTATTGGAAAATGATGCACATTTCAAGTCTGAAATAAAAAGTCTAAACTACACTTTACTCTTTTTGTATTGAAATTTTGGTTTAATATTATTTCATTTTATTTATAACAGTATTTTATTGACAAAAGTATTTAAAATACCTGAATAAGAAATTTAGAATACAATTTCAAACAAATTAAACATGTCCAGTTTCAATTCTAAAACTATTTAAAACAAGAATAAATCCTTCCTGGAACATTGTACATACATTTTTAAAAAAGGTAAAAAATCATTAATAGATGTTAAATTTGCATGGGGATGAAGATAATTAATTTTGGTTTTACCCCTACCCTGACGTGTACTGTGATTTTTTTCCGCAAAACTCAGGAAAATACTGACTATACAAAGCTTACTCACATCAATGTAACTGTAAGGGTAAAACCAAAATTAATAAAAACTCTTTGACTTTGATTAGATTTTTAAAAGAGCGACATGTTCAAGTGTTCCTGCAAATTTTACATTTACAATGCATTTTTGTAAATCATATTCATTGTGCATCACCTTGATTCAGCCATTGTTACTGTGACTCTGGTTTTCAGTTCTTCTGACATTCAAGTCAAGTTCAGGGGTCATGTCAAGGTCAACAGCAAACTTCCTGGATGAGGCCATTGCGGCAGTCTGCTGAGAACGAAGGAACTCCAGCTCCTTCGACATTAGCTGTCTGTCTTGCATCAGGGTTTCTTGCTGTTGAAGTAGCTCATAAACCTACAAGAAAAAAAAGAGAAATATTCACAGCTCATTTAATTGTGGCCGGGTCCTCAAAATAACCCATGGCACTCACTGCATTACTGCAATTACTATGGTGCCCTGTGCTTTTGCTGTGGTGCCCTTTGCAAAGATCCAATGCAAAGTTTCCTCATAGAATTGCCCCTTACCAGAGGAAAGTTGCTGTGTCAAGAGTGAAGTCCAAGGCCTATATAGGCTGGTTCTGGCCGAGCACTACACCCTCTGTAGATCTGCAAGTGAACCCTGATTGCATATTTTCATTTGGCACATTCCTTGCTAATAATCTGCACAACAGACTTTACTCCAGTATTTAATGGTAAATCGGCGATAAGTAATGGGTAAGAATACCACAAATACTAAACTTTAAACTGTTAAATATTGGTTCACTATGGTTTGCACTAAAATATCTGTAAACATTTTATACGTAGTCTGTTGTGGTTTACCGGTAAGTTATTTGTGTAACAAACTCTCTCTGAATGAGACTTGAGGATTGCATGGTGAGGTACCAATGTTGGGTTTACCGCAACACGTTGTGTTTATCTTCTTGCTGGGTTATTGTATTCTTTTGAGAACTTTTCCTTGCTATCTATTCTACTATAAACCATAACTCTCACTGTTTAGACCTCTGATTCAACAGCAACATATGTACTCTCACCTGTTGGGCGCTCTTCTGTGCATGATCCTCCATTGTCTGCAGTCTGCTGGTCATCTTCCGGTGCATTTGCCCATGATCCATGCACTGGGTCTCCATCTCTGCATGTTGACCGGCCAGTCTGTCTGCCCGGCTACTCAGCTCTGCGTTACTCTGCTTCAACCGTCGAGTTTCAGTCCTGGAGGTGAATGACAATTTCAATGTTATTTGTTTTTATCCTTACATCGATGCATGTAAGCACTGAATACTCAGTACTTTCTTGAGTTCTCTGAAACAACCACAGATGTCTTACCAACTAGACATTCAAGATTGCCTGCTAGCTGGAGTCGGTTTGAATTCTATGTTTTAGCAGCTTAATTTTCATACCAAGGCTATTAAACTTTTTCTTCTTGCACAAATGGACTGATTTACACTAAGTCAATCCATTTGTAGATGCATCTACTGCCATTGCTTTCATATGTCTCTACATTTTGGTTTTTCTGATTCTGTCTTTTCAGTTGTGTCTCCCTGCTCCACATAAAAACCAATAGTCTCATCTTAAATCCTAGTCAGCACTACACAGTCGATAAAGGAGCTAATAGTTACCTGTACTTATTACTGATCTGATCAATCTGCTCGGTGAGAGTGCGTCCCTCCCCTCTCAGTTTGTTGATCAAGGAGCTCTGGCTGGAAATCATGTCTTCTAATTCCGTCACTGTCAGAGCTGGCGAAAAGACCATGGATAAATTTGGTAATTTGTGAAATATTCATCCAAATCATTTGTACGAGTACCTACTTTACATTGGATAAATTGGGTAATTTGTGAAATATTTATCCATATAATTTGTATGAGTACCTACTTTATATGTACTAAGTACACTTTCAGATTAAAACATCTTTAGTTAATGGAGGGACTCTAGGTTTAGTCTATAATATACCCCTTGCATTGGCCTCTCTCTGCATGAGTCTTGGCCAATGATAGCTCTTGGTTAACCTCAGTTATGGGACTTTTTGCGGCTTGTGGTGTCATATGTAAGGGATCTAATTATAATGGGATTTGAGGAATTGCATAGCGAAGTATCGATGTATTTTATTTTGGTTTGTGGTAACACCATGTGTTTATCTACTTGCTAGGTAGATTATGTTCTTTTGAGAACTTGTCTTGCTTTATATTCTAATACTGCGGAGTAGATTTTCTGAATTTGAGTGGCTTCTCAGTTCTTGCTTTATTAAGTACTACCTGTGTCGAGGGTAGGAAACCAGCCAGGACTACTACTTTTGCTCAATGGATCGAGTGGACCTTTTGATAGGTTTAATCATCTTGATGGATTTCTGATACTCCCTTTAAAACGCTGAAATAAAGAATGCTTACAGTATTTGGATTCCAGTTCATGCACTGTCTGCTGTAATTCCATCTGTTTGTTCTGCGACTGCCTCGTCACTCTCTTCACCTCATCCTGACTACTCCTCTCTAACGTGTCTCGGGATATCTTCATTTGGCTAGCCTAGAGGACACAAAACATGTACATTATGCATCTGAAAGAACATCAATTTGTCCAACAAGGGTGCTTTTTCTTTTATTATTCTCTTGCAACTTGGATGACCAATTTAGTCAACATTTTCACAGATTTGTTATTTTATGCATTTATTGGGATACCCATCGAGTGAGAATACTGGTCTTTGACAATTACCAAAGGTGTTAAGGCCCTTTTAAAAGATAGTAAATGTGCATTGGTTTCTAGCAAACTCTTAAGAGGAGTTAATCCTAATTTCAGACCCTCCAGGTTATGTACCTCTTTCTCCACAGTATTGAGTTTCTCTGTTAGTTTGATGCACTCCTCTCTGCTGATAGTAGAATCTTTCTCTGCTGTCTCTAGCCGTCGTCTAACGTCACTTAACTCTTTTCGTAGGCGAACAATGTCCTGTGAAAATATAGTTTAAGAATCCAAATCACCCTTTTGATGTGCAAGCGGTTAAACGTGTTTAACAGACTAGGAAGCTGTTCACCTTGCGACTAGTTGACCAAAACACAGATTTTAAAATCCTACTCTCCCAAAAGTTTAAGCTGCTAGTTTTCTTTCAATATTTTTTTGTTGTAGTACTCTATAATTGAAATGGGCGGGTTTTATTTTAGGTGTAGTTTTTTTTTTTCAATTAGCCTTTCTAATGAAGTATTCTATTCAATGTTATTAAATAGCCATACAAGTCTATAAAACCCTGTACCATGTGTACAAGTAGGTAAGCCTCTGTGGTACTCCATAAAATTTTCACACTTTTTTTTCAAGTACCATATATCATTCCTGTAGTACTCTTTTACCTACATGTGCCTTACTACCTACCTGTTCTCTATCTCTGATTTCTCTCTCTGTAGAATGTCTCAATCTCTCTAGCTGTCTTAGAGCTTCATCTCTCTGTACCTTAGCAGTAGCTGTGGACAGGTGTATACCCTGAGATACCTACAAGACAGCATAAAACAACAGGTACTAATCACTTTAGTTCATTTCCTTTCTCAAGTTTCATGAATGGGGCCTTTTAAGCTGGATGTAAGGTGGAAGCAGACTTACCAGATTAACCCATTCTTCTTGGTTATGTGCACTTGCTAAATTCTGTGAAACCGTAATGGAAATTTTGCAGGTAAGTCTGCTGCCACCTAGCGGTCCAAAGTCTCCCGTTACATTTGTGTATATACAAAGTCAAGGAATAGCAAAAACGTATACTTATATTCACTACTATTTATTTGTATGAGGGCAGGATGATAATGCCTGTTCAATTATAGACCTTGTGCACATGGTGTATTTGAGTAGGGCACCCTCGGCTGGTGCGCTACATGCGCATAGATTTGCATGTCCATTGTTTCTCGGAGATGTCAGCGAGATGGCATCAATGCATGATGTTCATTTCTAAGATTATCATTTGACTTGCGTGTTTAAAGAACCCCTAGGGAAAATCCACTGTTGTCTCAGGCGAGATTGTAATCACTATCAAATGTAAACACAACCCTTGATCATAGTTCGTATGCATTTGATTTGGATCTGCCGTGTTTACCTGACTAATCTCACTGCTGTGTTGCATGATTTGGCTCTTGTATTGTTCCAGCTCGGACATGATGGCCACTTTCTCTCTGGTCACACGATCGACTTGGTTATTTGCTGAGCCAAGCTCTTCGGTCAGTTTAGCAACCTGTTATAAAGACAATACCAGAAAAGTTCCATGTGTAGAGTACTTACAACAACAAAAATAGGGAAATGAGGGATTTAATGTTAATTATAATAGTTGGGATTGTAGCAGAAAGCAACAACAATTCTTGAGCATGTGTCCAATGCCTACATAATTTGATTTCAATAATAGGATTGTGGACTTATTGACTTTACCTTATGGCCAAGTTGTTCTAGTTCATGCTTGCTTTCCTTTCTGGTAAACTCTCTCTCCTGGAGGAGTTTACGTTGATGGTCTAATATCATCTCCTCCATCCTCTGCTGAAGACGGAGCTGATCTTCCTTCACTTGCTCTCGTTGCACAAGGAGCTATAGAAGAAATCATGTCAGAAAAAAAATGTAACTATACATTTTTAATGGGTTTGGTCAATTCAATAAAACCAAAAGAATTAGTACTTAGACTTGTACATATCGACTAAATTTGAGCACAAGGCATCGGTAAAGTATGCAATCTGGTTTCCTTCGCGTAAGGTTAGGGTACAGACCCAAAGTTAAAAATTGTTAATTAATCGAGTAAAATTAGTAATGTAAAAAGAAGAAATTAACTTTTTAAATACTGCCCAAGTAATATTTACTAGTGGAGTACAGTTTGTAAAATCAAAAAAATAAATTGTTCCAATAGAGTTAGACAGAACTAGCATGATAGTCTCTTATAGGATTGGGAATTTGAAAAAGAACTTACAGTCGTGCAACTGTGTAGAACTGATGGCCATAAAATAATGCTCAATTATATTATTTTGAATAGAATAAGTGATTGCAGTAGGATGATAAAAACACATAGCGTACCTCCGTTTTCTCCAGCTGTGCCTGTTCTACCATAGTGACACTCTGTTTGACCTGATGATATGCATTGGCTTCTCTTTCCTTCAAGTCATTCATTGTTGCCTTCAATCTCCCCAATGTATCCATCAACTCATCTCTCTCACTGTACAAATATGAAACAAATCACTACAATTACATTTCGTCCGACAAGCAGAAAGAAAAGTAGGATTTGAAACTTTGCACAGTGGCAATATGGTATGGAAAGGTTTGGGGTAATAATAATAATAATAATAATAAAGAATATTTATAGGGCGCCAAAATCCACCAAAATGAGGTGCTCAAGGCGCACAGGAGGGGGAACCACACACAGCAAGGAAAATAAGACAAATATACCAGTTACATATAGGCGAGATTAAACAAAGTGGTTTTCAACTTAACCTTGAAAGTATTGATGTTAGAAATATTGCGGTAACACCATTGTAATGACTATCTCTAAATGAGTTGGGGTGGTTCTGAAAAGAACCGTTGGTTTCAACTTGACGTTTCAATCAGAAAGAAGGTCCTATTGCTGGGTTGTCTAGCATATTAGAGTTAGTCTCTGGTGTTGTTTTTTGTGGTGTTCAGGTCTTGAATGTGACATGTGTGTCCTGGAGCAAGAAACTTGACCATACTGCTTGGTTGTTTGGATGCCACGTTAAGCTGTTTGTCATCTGTGTACACTTAATTGTATATTGGGCATTAAAGTACTTTGTACACTTGTCATCAAGAAAAGGGGCTGCCCTGTCATGTTTGACTGCAACTTCTGCCACAACACAATGTAACATGACTAGCTAGATTGGTTTAATTCAATCAATCATTCGTCATGCACATGGTGCATGGTGCACATTGTGCATACACATATGTATATATCTTGCTATACATTCTACTACCGCGGAGTAGATTTCGGAGACTTCTCTACTACCACTGAGTAAATTTATCAGAATGTTTGCGTCTTCTCAGTCCTGATGAGAACTTTCCTACTTATTAGTTCATCACCTGTTGTTGAACAATTGGAGCACTTCAAAATGCCCCATTTGCTTAGTATTGCTATCATTGAGCGCCTGTAACATTGGAATAGTACAGTAATGTCTCTTACTTTGTAACTCGTTCCATTGCTTTGACATGAGCGCTCCCATGCGTGGATGCAATCACAGCTTCATGTTGTGCACATTTGATGCATAGACCCTTCTGTACTTCACTTTCATCTCTTCCCATCAGACTAACAGTCTCTGCCATGCGCAGCTTAGAGCGTAACTCATCACATTGTCGCTCGTATTTATCAAGCTCTGACCTGATACACAAAGAAACACAACCATCAGGAGGGTTCAAAATTTACACTGGCCTGCAGGCCAGAGGTTGTAGTGTCAGGCCACAGTTATAAACATGCAATCTTCTTCCTCTCACCCATACATTCTTGATTTGTTGAGATGTAGAACAAAGAGTCATTCCAACAGCTTTATTCCACGTACTGCATCTCTTTGGAACTCCTTGCCTGGTGAATGTTTCCCTCCATCCTACAATCTGGACTGTTTTAAGAGGAATGCAATTCCTGCCTCCAGCTCTCCCGAGTTATGTTTATGTTTAATCATTTTCTTCTTGTAACCCCTTACCTAGAGTGGCTTTTAGCCTTGTTTGGGGTGAACTTGCATAAAATAAAATAAAATTAAAAAAAACAGGTTCGATGGTCTTGTGCTTTTAAATTTAACAACAATACCTCACTGTGTAGTATCTTGAAAAGAACCAAATCATGTTCAAATGTTGACTTGTGAGTAAAAAAAACAAAAATCTGTCAATTCTATCGAGTAATAAAGTGTACCTAATATCCACACAGACAGATGAGATAATTATTCATTTACAGATGTCTTCATTCACGTAAATGCATGTTGTCAGGACCAAGGATTGTTTTTTTTCTCCTTTTTTTTTATTTGGGTCTTGTACAGAAAATTTTCTAGTCCAGTAAACATATTGAGCTACAAGCCCTGTGGTCTTGTGGACTTTCTTACAAATTCGAGCCCTCTGACCGTGTCTTTCCTTCATTCATTATCATATTATGTTTTTTACTAAAAAAGAAAGGAATTGTGCAATATTTTAGTAGGGTCTTTGGCTTTGGCATGCCTTGGTCTTTGGTTTCTTGTACTACCTTGTATACGATAGCTGTGCTTCCAGTCGGTTTGTTTTTGCTTCATGTAGAGACTTCATTTGTTCCTAGGAAACAATTAAATAACTACTTTTAGAACTTCAATAACAAGACATTGACTTTGGACCCACTACATTTAATAATGAATGATGATTATGTAGAGGGGTGGATTTACTTTGAAATTTGTGCTTTTTTAGAGAAATTTCTATTTGAAATTTGTACATAACATGTACTACTAGATTAATTCCATCTGTTTGATTAGAGTCCTTCCCAGAATACATCCCTTGCCCTGGTAGATACTGTACCCGACTATTATTGACCTCTGTCCATGACTTACATTTTTAATGTTTTCCTTTATGTCAGTTAAGTGTAGATAAAGTGGGAACAGCTAGACTGTTTCCTGTTTTCTTGTAATTAGGTAAACACCACCTGTTTGATTGCTGTTTGGTTGGGCCTTGTGGCTGGATTGAGTGTTGTCTGCATTTTATCTGTATGTACTCATATTTTCTTCTATACATGTGTACACTCCCACTAATGGGAAACATGGGCAGTGCCTGCTACTTACCAGCTCTTGTGCCCATCTACTGTAGGAATTCTTATCCATAGGAGTGTCTGGATTCATGTGAGATGGACCACCAGTAGACTGAGTTGTATCTTTCTTGTCATCTTTATCCCCCTGAAAAGACATAAAGAACAAAAATGTCTTAAATCATTCCTTAAAACATCTCAACTCCTCATACAACTAAAATTGGTGCACAGGTTGCTTATCAAATACTGTTAGTGAAATGGCTTGCCCAAGGACATAAGAGACTTGGATTTATACTAACTCCCAGATGACTCGGACACTAGAACTTGAGGTTGGTCAGCTAGACAGCTCTTAGCAAGACAGAAGTTCAGAACGATTAATAATATCTCCTTAACAGTGTCCAGTCATGGATGGCAAAGTTTGAGAATGTCCCTCCTCCAACTTTCATTGGAATAGCTCCTACTGAAAACCTACCATACTCCCTGGCCCAGGAAGCACCATGGGCTCAAATGAAAACACTCAATCGCCTCAGAGCAAGAACTGGACAATCAAAAGATGCTTTGGTCAGATGGGGCTACAAGACTGGCCCAACAACCTGTCAATGTACAGAAGCAGACCATACTATGGAAGTCTGCCTTTTCTGTTGCTCTCTACTACATAACCCTTGCCGCTCAAAGACCTTGAAGTGTTAAACAAACCTGCAAAAAGGACTCGGTGTGTAAAGAAGCGGGAAACTGTCATTACTATAACCATCACACTTCAGCGTAAATGAAAAAGAAGAACAGTGTCATCTCACCTGATTCATACCCTGTCCTTCACCAAGTGCAAGTTGAACCACTGATGTCTTCAGCTCCTCATGGAGTCGGATGTTATCATCTACAACACTCTGTATCTTGACCCTTAAAGAGGCAAGCTCATCCTGAAAAAAATGATTGAGAAAAAATCAACAATTTATATTCCATGTCTGGAGATGCAATTATCGCAACCATCTCATGTGGATCTAAATATGTAAATAGTTCGTAGTTCCTGGTGTTGACTTTTCTTTTATGCAGTGCAACTTCTGTTTATAAGGTCAGTAATGTGAATCTTTTGTTGCAAGGATTTTGTTTTGTAGTTTACATTTAAAAGAATGGTATTTTTCTGTATTGAAATTGTCTTGCAGGCTCTTGACAGCTTTTATGCTATGGAAAGACAGTTGTTTTGTTGATTTCTTATTCTGGTTAGTGTCAGCAGTCCTTGAACTTCGCTCTTGAAGGGGCACAGCAATTTTTCCTTTGATAAAGGGCACTTCTTTGGAGAAAATGTGAGTTTGTATTGGAACCTTGCAGAGGGCACCACAGCAAAAGCACATGTAGTGCAACACAGCAATTGCTGTTTGGGCTGTGGGTTATTTATGCCTGTAGTGTTTGTTTGGAATAGCCAGCCTCACCTTACAGAAGACATTTTCTCCTTCCAGCTGCTGTATGTAAGCACTCTGGCTGCTCATAAACGGTAGAATATCTTCAAGTCTGGGTGCATCCTCTTCAGGATGTGAACCTCCTCCTCCAACACCAGCAGATACTGAGGGGCTTATACCTGCAGATCTCTTCTGACACACATCATTTGAAATATTAATCATCAATAGGCCACAAGGGAAACTAACAAGTCTACCAACGGAAACTGACAAGTCTACCTACGCTGCTACCAAAAATAAGCTACAAATTAAGTAAAACAAAATTATGCTAAACAGAATAAGTTTTACCAGCCAAAATACCATGTCACTTGTACAATTTGTGACTGGCATCCTGTTTGTTATTGCTAAAGCAGCGAGTTTTTTTTTAAAGCAGTTTTTTCTGCTTGGACAGCTTTTGAAATTGGGCTCTGATAATAACAATCCTTTTTACACACCTAACAAAAAAGGCAAAAGGAAGTGCCCCCCCCCTAGTATTTACCAAATCTAGTCTAGGTCCAGTTGCAGAAGAATACATGTGAGTCCTGGGCGTCTCATGGAGTTGTGAAGGTGTCATCATCGGCACCTGCTGTGGCTTCTGCTGTTTTAGCATCCCTTTGAGTCTCTGTACAGCACTGTTGTGATCTCTCCTTGTCTGCCTGAGTGACCCATGATCTAATCGGGGTGAAGGATGGTACCGTGGGCTCGCCGACAGAGGTGGTTTGAGAGACCCTGGTCCTGGGAAGGGAGTGCTGAATGTGTGTTTAAGTTCCTGTAGAGAATCACTCGCACGCTCTACAAAAGAAAAGATCATAAGAGTTATGTCCTACGGTTAAATTTGATTCTGATTTTTTTTTTAATCACACAGTTGTTGGCCCCTTGATTGAGTATAGTTTGATACTAATGATGTAAAGCACGATCATTTTTTGAGAAAGGGTTACATTACAGTCATCGCAATAATGCCCCTACTCCTAGATCAATGAGGTTCGTTTCGCTATCGTCTTAGTGGAGACGATAGCGGAACGAACCTCATAGTTCTAGGAGTATAATGTCCCACATGCTACTACTACTACTACTAGCTGCGCTAATTTGGAATTACATGTATTATTACCGTCGATCCTCACGATGGTTATTCAATCAAAGGAGAAATTGGAAAGAAAAGTTAAGATATACATGTTTAAAACATAAATAAGATAACAGATAACTGGAACAAGAAATTAAGAATCGCTGTGTAAATCAATAGCTCATATTTTAATCACATAGTTAAAATTTAATCAACAGATCAATGATGTTTGAATTTGGTAATATGGTAAATAAATAAATAAATAAATAAATATGAATAAAATGTAACTATTTTCTCTCTATTTATGGATGGTTAAAAAGGAAAGTAATGGTAGGCCCTATAATACATACTTACATTTGCAATCCTTGCACAATAGTTTACACAAAATCCCTACCACCAAAGTTAAGTATAAATTATTTGTATTTTTGTATTTTTATGTGAATTGCCAAATAAATAATAATAATAATAATAATAATAAGTAAAATAGGCCTAGTCTCTCCTTAGAGACCTAACTAAATCCTATTCTTTTTTAGTCAGTCTTACTCTTGACTTACTTAGTCTAGAAAGACTTTTTAGAAACTTTATGATTGATAAATACAGTAACAATGCAGAGTTCATGATATACGTTCATACGATCACAACAATTGCCAATATTTAACAGCACACACACAACTCTATTACTCTCCTCAGTCAGTATTTTTTTAGTTGACAGCGGCCCACTCCTCCACTGCACTGGGTCTACATTTCATCAACATCAAACACGTAGTACGTACAATACATTGTAAATTTACTGAAATTAAACGCTTTGCCTACCTCGTACAGTCCCCTGGTAACTGTTTAAAGTACCCTCCGCTAGCTCAGAAAAGTCTAGAGGTTCCATTGTGGGTAAAGACAACAAAAACGAGACAAATATCTCCTTAATTATCACGTAAGATAAAGAAAGCAGACGACGGGTTAAACACCATTCAACAACATTTTTTGTTTTTCAACAAGATCGAGCGAGGAATTATTCTGTCCAATCAACGGACGGCAACAAAATATCAATAGAGGGCGCTGAAAAAGGTGTCAAAGGTCAAATTAAGAATGGGGAAGTACCGATGTTTTCCACGATTAGCTCACCACGATTGAGTAAAAAGACGTAAAAATAGAACGGCCGTTTTTGAGTCACCTGTGTTATTCATCTAGTAACTTCTACTAACAGTACTCCAGTAGAATCCACTGTGCACCTCTCTCACCATGAGTGCTGGAAGAGGTAAGATAACGTTTTGTTTTCCGCTGCGTATGCCCTTTTTCTACGCACGATTTGTGTACGTGCACGACCACAGTATTTTTGATAAACGTCAGCTCGGGCCGCGCGTAGCGTACACAAACAGACGTGACTGTGAGTATAAAATAAGCACATGTGGGGCCTGCTACAGTGCTAGTGCTATTATTGTTTTGAGGGAAGGGTGCTGAAGCAACCTGTATTTTCTTGTTTCACCAAATTGTTGGTTATCATCATTCAGAAAAATTTAACTTAAAATTAATTAAAAGTAATTTGATAATTTTAACAATCCTGACAATGTTCTGTTCTTTAAGATTAAAGTAGGCCTACTTTTAACTTAGTTAAAGTAAAAGTGTGATAATAATAATAATATAAATAATTATTTTGTAAATGTCTGCTACCAAACATTTTTCTGGAGTGTTAATTTATAGATAGCCTTTGTTATTGTAGTAGGACGTCACCGTCTACTTCTAGAAACTATATAAGGCTCCCCTGTGAGCCTTATATAGGGGTCTCATATTTAGGACCTCCTAAACGCTATATGTTTTTCAAATCAGCGTTGATGGGTGAAAGTTTTACGACCGTTAGCCAGCCAGAACTGAAGTTTCCTGTGTACTGTACACCTAAAGCTTTCCCCACCCTATTCAATAAAATTTAAAAAACATCGTCAAAAAATACAATTTTCTGCTTGGTACTCACTGTTGTTTTTCTGCCGCATCGCACGTTTTTTGCCACACGGGTTTGTAACACCCCTTTCACAGAATGGTTTAGTCCAACTCGGTTGGGCTTGGCAGTTCGGCGAGTAGGCTGGTGTACAGTGCTTGGTGGTCGAGTGACCAAAAGATAAAGCGTTGAGCATTATTAAGAAGTCAAAAAACTTGCGATGCAGCAGGAAAACAACAGTGAGTACCAAGCAGAAAATTGTATTTTTTGACGATGTTTTTTTAATTTCACTCAACAAAAAGGAAATACAAGCATTATGAATGTATATTGAGTAGGGTGGGGAAAGCTTTAGGTGTACAGTACACAGGAGACTTCAGTTCTGGCTGGTTAACGGTCGTAAAACTTTCACCCATCAACACTGATTTGAAAAACGAATAGCGTTAAGGAGGCCCTAAATATGAGACCCCTTTCCTAGAAGTAGTCACAGTCAGTGCCACTGGCTGCACTGTCACCCGTAGAACGTAGAACGTAGAACCATAGTCAGTCGTGCCACGTATTACTATTAGTATGACCGATAATGACAAATCTTTGAAAAAAGAAGTACAGCGCCCCAGTTACAATGCAAACAAAAACTTCCTTACTAACTACATTTTGGATGAGTTCACAAGAGATAAATAATCCATGGATAAAATGATTTTCAAAAATAAGTCTGTGTACTGCACTGGCGATGTGTTCATCATGTACCAATTGATAGTGTGAGCTCATTTATGCTTGGCTTGGAGTAAAGTATGGCACAGCAATTGGCATTATGTTGGGCCCAAAAGTACCTTTTTTAATTTGCGTGCGCGCTAAAAACAAAGCAAGAAGTAAAACAAGTTTGCCCAAGAAAACAAATTCAGTTTGCGCAACGTCAAAAAAAGGGCTGTTACAACTCCACCCACCACTAGAGGGCATTAGTGATTAATGCAAGAAAGTGTTTTACAAGCAAGTCAATTCAGGACGTGTCAATCGGAGACGTCAATTTCAATTTTATTTTCACAAAATAATGTCATCAAGGATAAAAATCAAATTTTCAACTCACCCGTCCGATAGTTCGGGCTACAATATAATAATAATAATAATTGTATTGTATTGTATTGTATTGTATTGTATTGTATTGTATTATATTTTGTTCCAAACTGGAACACACCCCATAACCCAGGGGAGGGTAACAATATTATAAAAAAACAAGTTACAGTTAATGAATAAGTCATACGGAAAGGAATTTAACTTAGAACAAAAACACATACATTGGAAAAGCATAATAAACGGCATTATAGTATTACCTGTGTGTAAAAGTTCAGCTTCCTCAATTAGGTAAAAATATGAAAAAAACTAGAGATTGAGAGTTTGTGAACAAACTCAAGGTGTTCGGTTTCCGGGAGTAAAAGCCTGGATTAAAAAACAAATATTACACCTTGCTCAAGATTTGTAATAAATGATTCAAATTATAAAAACTGTCAAAACCACATGATTACGTCATCTAGTAAAAGTGTATGTTTGGTGACGTCATCGGTAATATTTGTTTTAAACCAGACCTTTTCCAGACTTGTATGGTGTGATGGTAAAACATCAAAGGATGTTTATTTTGACCTAAAAGACAATAAACCACGCCCTTTCAAATCATTTCACAGTCACTTCCCGTTTAAACAGGTCAAAAGGTCAACGAAAGTTCACCAACATATCCATCTCTGTCAAGTACGTAAAGCCCTTTCATATGATGTACAGATTGTCAAAATAGCTTATGTAGTTTAGGAAATATGAACTTGGGAAATATTAACTGACGACTGAAGAAAAGACTGTAAGGGGCATGTATGTTTTAACCGCCTTGAACGAAGACTGTTCTTCATGAAGCTTTTTCGCGCTCTATTGATAATATTTTAAAAAAGAAGTAAAAAAAAAAAAAAGAGAATCAAAAATAATGATTTTTTGAAATAATAATTTGAATTTTTATTACTCAAGTATGGATGACGTCATCATGACCTAACTAACACATTATTCCACTCCTAATGCATATCTAACTATGTGCGAAGTTTCAAGTTCATACGAGTGTGCTTTTGTTCGAGGTCAAGGGACGAAGAGAAGAAGAAGATGAAAATCTGGATTGTTTTATTGATTTGTTTGTACTAAAGTTTTGTTTAATCCGGCAGTTTATTTTAGCAAGACCACTCCTAATTGCTTGGGCCTTATGCTTTAACCATTCTGTTTTCTTTGAATGTTTTGTATTGTAACATCCATGTCTGTACATGGAGGTAGAAATAGATTAGGTTACGTAACGTCCTTTCCTACTAGAGAAAGTTTGAAAGGGCTTATGTTATTTCAGAGATTTTTTTTCTTCAAAATATTTAACTCAAAATAACTTGGATAGTTGTTTTAACAAATAATCAAAACAATTGATGATTATGCTAAGTTCAAGAAGTAATAGATATCGTAATACTGACGTGAATTCCGTGGGCCCAAAACGCCCTTCACCCGGGGGGAGTGGTCGATCGATGTAACGTATCTTTTCTTCTCGGTGTTTAACCAAAACATGACCAATGTTCGTCATTTTGTACTGTTGTTTTCTCACATAATTAAAAGTCCCATGAATCACTGAAGTAGGTGGCCATCTCAGCGAAACTTCGTCTTCAATTCCACATTGACCACTAAGCCATCAGAAGGGTAACATTTGAACAATTTGACGCTGAAGATTGAAATGACATCGTTTTCGCAGCATTCTGCATAGCTATATAGCTCTATGCATATCACGCTATGGCACAGAGTACAACAAACTTGGCAGCATGCCACCAAATAAATTTTGCCTAATACACTACACGTGTACGCCACAAGTGTTACGCACAACCAATGGGGAAATTTCGTAGTTCTTTATACAAGAAATTGTGAATTTTCAAACTCGATTTTGAACCAGAAGACGAGATCAAAATGGGATCACGTCTGCGAGGCATTTACGGAGTTTTTAACGAACTTTCCCATGATGTGTCGATTGTAACAACCCATCATGTAGATCAAAAGTTATGATTTTTTGAAATAATAAACTTTGAAAATTCATAACTCAAGAATTGATGACGTCATCGTGACATAACTCAAACGGTTTCTTCTCCTTATACATATCTAACTATGTGTGAAGTTTCAACTTTATATGTGCTTGGGAAGTGTGATTTTTTTAGCGGACAATCGCCGCTAATAAGCAGAATGGATGATCACTGGAGCGTGCTCTGCTGCACCGCTAATACACTACACGTTGTGTGTATGCCTACGTGCAATGTTTATGCACATACCAATGGGGATTTACGTTGTTCTTTAGACGTGAATTTTGAAATTTTCAACCTCTCTTTTGAGCTGGAAGACAACATCAAAATGGGGTCATGTCTGTGGGGCGTTTACGGAGTTTTCAATGACGATTCAGATGATGTTTCGATTGTAAGAATCCCTCATGTAGGTCAAAAGTTATGATTTTTTGAATTAATAAACTTTGAATATTCATAACTCAAGAATTTATGACGTCATCATGACGTAACTCACACGGTTTCTTCTCCTAATTAATCGCTAACTATGTGTGAAGTTTCAAGTTCATACGAATTTGGGAAAGGCGCTTTTGTTAGCGGACAAGGGACGCTGAGAAGAAGAAGAAGAAGAATTAAAAAAAAACGAACAAAAATAAGAGGTGTTCGGGTTCAATACCCGAACACCAAATTAGGCTGTAAATTTGTTCTCAATGGTTTCTGGTATGGGACATTTATACCCTTGACTTCGTCACAACCTGGGGTAGTGTTTAGACTGACCTACCACACCCAGTTACAGGCCTGATACTTCACGGAGGCAACGAAGGCGATTGCCTCCGTGTCCACTGGTCTCTGCCTTGGTGCCCTTGAAATGCTCCAGTACAAATTTGCAATTTAATCATAGGGTGCCCTTTATCAAAAAGAAAATGCCTTGGTGCCCTTGCCCTTTCAAAAACGAAGCATACAGCCCTGCAGTTAGTAACTGAACACTGAACTCGCGTTAATGCATCAAACAAGTCAACGGCAAACCTGATATTTACAGCAGTTTTCTACATGTTGTGGACCAAATAAAATCTACTGCTGCGTCCTGCATTTGCACAAGAAAAAGGTCCTAAAGTACACTTTCTCAATAAGGTTTTACATGTGATAGCTCACAATGTAAGGTCACTATTAATCACACACAGTATCACTACTATCGAGTATCACTAGTATTATAATCAGGCTCTAATTTCCAAAATAATTGAGATTGAAGTAACACAACCTGAAGGCATCTGGGAACTTCATACCTCATGGATCATTTTCTGTTTTTGATTTTCCCCTGGAAATTTACATTTTGTTTTAGCACACATTAAGTGCCTTTGTATCCACGTATATAAAATGTGCACAATTTTACTTCTTTTTCCAGGTAAAAATCTGCCATTTTTATTTTGGTTTGTTTTTGTAAAAATTTGACGCAACATAACGTGAAAGAGGATTGTTTATATTAAGGTTCAATATATAACGTACCAGTGAAAACCTTGATCGTTACACCACCTAATATGTACACAATTGCCTTGAATTCGCACAGAAGGTACAGAAGGTGAAGTGGCTTTTGTTAAATGCTGTGACACAATACACAATATATATGTCAATTGTTATACATGCTTGTACATATACATGTACACACGTAGGTTTACTACACAGTGTAAGGGCGCACAACAAGTTGTCATTCACATCCTGTGTTGAAATCACACAAAAATCGAACACTTTCCTTGTTGTTGGGAAATGTTTATTCCATTTTTTTTCCAAATTAATCAACCCTCCATATGAAGTTTTGTAAGTTCAATGACCAGTGAAAGAATCTAGAAGATAAAATGTTTCTACAGGTGATTTCACCAAGTATTGTCGTCAAAGTTACTGAATCACAATTTCTTGATTTGTGCAATTCATATTCATGTAGCGATGAACCAATGTTTGTTGCCAGCTTGTGTGCATCCCCCGTATGGTAGTTTGCTGAGTTCCCTTGACGGGAAAAATCATACAAAAAACGGGGAAAAAATGTTTAAATGCGCAAAACTTGCCTGAATCTTTATCTATTTTCAGTACATTTGGCTCCAAAAAAAATAAACATGTAATTAGTGAACAGGTGCTATCCAAAACCTTGTTGTTTACACTTCTCTTGTAACACAGCTCGTGTGTAGTACTCTCATTCCACTCCCAATGCACATGGGTGCAGGCAGTGATGCTCATTGTGTATTGTAAGTTTAGGTAGTGAATACTTTACTGGTTGGAGAAAAATGAATCATGAATGGTAAACATGTGTAAAGCTTCCTCGAAAATACTAACTTTTGTGTTAAAGACACTAGACACCATTTGTTTTTGTAAAAAAGACCAATCTTCTCACTTGGTGTATCTCAACATGCACAAAATAACAAACTTGTGAAAGTTTTAACTTGGGCCTAATTGGTCGTCGAAGTTGCGGGATAATAATGAAAGAAAAAACACTTTTGTTACACAAAGTTATGTGTTTTCAGATGCTTGATCAAAATCTAATTCTGAGGTCTCAAAATAAAATTCAAATATTTTAGTGGGATTACTTCTTTCTCGAAAACTACGTTACTTCAGAGGGAGCCATTTCTCACAATGTTTAATACTATCAACAGCTCTCCATTGCTTATAAATACCAAAAGTGTTGATGCTAACAATTATTTTGAGTAATTACCAACAGTGTTCAGTGCGTTTTAAGAGTAACAATTGTGCAGAATGTGTAAGCAGGCATGGAATTTCACCCAGGCTACTAAGTAGGCTGGTTACATCTCTATGGTTACTCACAGATACACCCTTTGTTCTGTTACCCCCTGCAGCAGTACGTTCCCAATCCTAACCTTTAACCCTGGCATATTAGAGGGGACCCATACAATGTTGGGCTACGTGTAGATCGGCCTCTTTTCGAGACTGGGCTCAGTATGAGTATCAAGACTGTTCTTGAGACCAATTTGTTGAGGTATCTGCTGATTTTAGGTCTCAATTTTACAGACTAAAAGAAAATGTATTTATTCGGTAAAAGGTACTATTAATTTTTTAAGTCCTGGGGTGGATTTCACAAAGAGTAAGACTAGTCCTATCTCGAGTTAGGACGAGTAACTAGTCTTAACTTAGGACAAGCTGTACGTTTTTGATATCTCTTAGACCTAGTCCCTAAGTCTTTGTGAAATCGACTGCAGATACAGTGGGCAAAGAACCATTAGGGGCCATTCAGAATAATCAAAAAAGTTCTTGAAAATGGTGGGTTTGTCAAAAGAAATAATAACAAATCATCATTCAGTTGGTATTTCGAATCCAGGGTTGCATTGTTCAGCAGTGTAAACATGAACCAATGCCGAAACCTATCATGTCTCCTTGGATACATACGAATTGCACTTGACATGATGTGAACGGGCCCATTTGTGTGTACAATCATGGTACAAATTGTTGTTATGAACATGAACTGTACATAATAATGTTGCTGCATTGTGCAATGTATGTCAGTACATCCATGTACGTTCCATACAAGTAGATGCCTCCATTGAGAACTATGTACCATATGTACTGTACACGTGTACATCCTACTGAGTGTGGGACTTGATCATGTGCTGTTATTGCAGACTGTGTACATTTCATATGCTGTAATGTGCGGACTCTAGGCAATTTTCATGTGCTGATTGTAGGAACTGTTCATATAATGTGTATATGTGAATGTGTGCAACTTTAGACTTTGTTCATCTGAAAAAAAGACCTTGAGTACATAAAGTTGTGTGCAAGTTGGAGGATGCACACTTGGTTGAATGTTACGGGATCATTAAGATTGCAATACAAAAATGTACACATGTCGGAGTGTATTATAAATTAAATACAATCTGTTCAGAAAAAAATAAATTCATGTCAGAATGGTATGTGATATAGTAGAATGCGCAAAAACAAATGTGAAAAGTAGACTAATCAGTTATCATACGCATATGGGAAAGACTGATTGCTGGACAGGAGGTTGTTGGGGATGGTTGTTGCATAGCTTGCTTCGTGGACATTACACGTGTTACAACACAACAATTACAACTAAGTAGGGCCTATTATGTTTGTTGTGTTGCCATTTAGCTTTCAAGAAAGGCTCTGCTAGGGTCGAAACGTCAGGCCAGTTACTGTCTTTTCTGCATTTAGCAATTTAATACTAATTTTCGTTTGTTATCGTTATCATTAAATTTTCGATGAATGATTAAATTTTCGATGAATGTTTTATCGGTTTAGGACAAGACTTTCAGGATGACCCAATGAGGAGTATAGAGAGTTCAAACAGCTTCAGTCTTGATAACGTGGAGCCAGGCTTACTGGCACACAGGACTAACCTACCAAGCACCAGTAATCGGGGAGCCACCAACGACCCTTCAGAAATGGACAGAGCACTGGGTAGGTTTTAAGATTTTTAGGGTATTTTTTGTACGAAACAAAACACAAACAGCCACAGATTGACATTAAACTAATACATGGTTTATGATAGAAAGCTTCCCTTCAAATATTACTTGACTGAGGTGCTGTAGTTTTTTAGAAATAAGTAAAACAATTTCACAATATTTATTTTAGAATGCACAACGGATCTATGCAAGGTAATTCTAGTCTTAGTGCTTTAAATTCAAACAAGTTCTGGTTCTAAAAAAAATCTGGTCCATTTAAAGTGTTGAGATAAAGGCCCAGCTGTCAATTTCACCAAACTCTTCCTGTTTTAGGATTTATCTTAGGACTTACATGTAGAATGAGTGAATTTCCATATCTGAAGACACAGGACGCATTGAACCCATCCTAAGTCAGGACGGGTTACTCGTCCTAACTCTGGATGGGATTAATCCTAGCGTTTCATGAAATCAGGCCCAGTAACCACTGAGTTTGTCATGATATTTGATGGTCATGTTTTCTGACTGATACTTTACAGAGGCAACAATAGGCAATTGCCTCCATGACCCTGCATGCAGTTTATTACCTGGGGTCGATTTCACAAAGAGTAAGGACTAGTCCTCCTAGGAGATATACAAATTGCATTGATAGTCCTAAGTTTGGGCGAGTAACTGGTCCTAACTTGAGATAAGACTAGTCCTAACTCTTTGTGAAATCCACCCCTGGATTCCCCAATGGAATTGCCCACTAGTATACATTTCATATTCTCTGACAGATGCCAGGTCTGTGTTTGCAAAGGGATTTTTTTGTGAACATTTATCTGGGCTCAATATTTTCACTGGGCCCCAGGCCCTAAGGCAAGTGACTTTTGTTGGGTCTGTTTTAAACTGACAACTAGACAATCACTCAAGCTCTTGTGTCTTTCAATTGGAAAGTAACAGGTTAACAGAAAAACCTCCCAAATCCTGATAAACTTCTTACACTTCCGTTTAGGTGGAAGTGCATTGTAAACAAAATGATATAAAAAATGGGGGGGGGTATTGACATGGGACATACATGTAGTACACTTACTTGATTATATTGTTTTTTTGGTCGAAGGATTTTTTAAAGTTTAGATGAATTGTTCCATTTGAAGTAATCAAGACGTGTACAGTTTAATTTGGACCATTATTCCGGAATTCATCGTTGTTAAACCATGTAAACCGTTTGTGATTTGTTCGAATCTGTTAATTTGTGCTGCACCATGCAATCTGATACATTGGATCAGGCATACACGTGTACATGTATCATCATTATCGGAGTTCAGCAGTTTGGGTGTTGAATTACCATATAATGGTGTTGGGTCTTGGTAATAATAAAATAATAATAATGTAGTCTTATGTTGCGCATTATCAACAAATAGGGTGCTCAAGCCACTTGAATAGGGAGACATCTTTTACGACAGTGCTTTTGTTTTTATGATTGATGAGAATGATTCATGTAGCATCTTAAGGGTTACAAGGTGCTGCGGTGCACTCGGCAGCCACTGCAAGAAACACTTGGGCAAACCCCTTCTCTTAAAGAGAAGTGTACATGGACTGGGTTTGTTTACGTGCATTACACAATGCACTGGCAGAGTGAGGGGGGCGACCAGTCAGTTACCCTTGTGGTTTTTAACTAGATGTTTGAAATGAAAAAAAGTTGCATCCCCTTAAGGCGTTCCCAGGCTGCCGCTTCCAAGGCTCTGTATCAGTTAACTGCCCCTTAACTAAAGAAAGTACAAAAATAGAAAAATCATTTTTCCCATTATCAGTGCATGCTCGCCTTGAGAATGTCTGATTGTACCCAATATTCGTATAATTCTAAGGAAATATTCAATAAATAGGTTTGCTGGAGTTTCGACAATGATGCATTGTTGTGGCGAGACAGCCTTTTTGAAATTCTCGGAAACACCTGCCTGGGTTGAATTGTTATTGGATTCTGACGTGTGGAAGTGCACTGCAGACTACCGGTTTGGTCTTGGGGACCATTTATCTCCTCATTGGGGTATGGGTTAAAGCATGCTGATTGGACTAGTGCAGGTCTTAACTACACCCAGATACAATGTACGTGTAACTTCACTAAACAGGCTACCACAGCAATTGCCGTAGTGCTCTGTGCTTTTGCTGTGGTGCCCTGACATTTTCCCCATAGAAGAGCCCCTTACGAGAGGAAAATTTATGTGTCCCTTCAAGAGAGAAGTTCAAGGCCTGATGTTGTACCATCGAATGATTTTCCTTGAGCAATAATGTACCATTAAAATGACAAAGTGCTGCTCCATATTATTGGCATTTAGTGTGCACAAAATAAGTTCAGTCGAAATTTGTTCCTGCGCAAAATTGCTGGATGAAATCGTTTCTTGCGTATCACATACAAGTACATACACTCGGTGGATGCACAGTACGTATTTTGGAGTTGTACACATTAGTGCTGGGCGAATAGTGAAATTTTGTTATTCGGATACTGCTGGCCAACTATCCGAAATTAACCGAATATTTGAATAGTTTTTTTGCCGCGAGAGGGCGCTGTTCGTTTGTGAATGAGATCTTATGGGCGTAATGATATTAGTTTTAGACAGTGTCTTGGTGTCACTCGGTTCATTCATAAAAATGACCGGATCTAATTTAAAGATGGCGATTTGCTTTTTCTTTTGATCGTGATTGACTCTTCCGTGAAGGAAAACTTTTGTAATCTTTGAACAAAATACGTCGGAAATGTCATTGTTTTAACTCTTCACTGAGGTGAGCATAGTTAAATACTTAATTTATGCTGTTTTATGCTGTCTTAATAGAAGTTTCATAAGGATTCAGACAAAACATTCATATCAGTTGTCGCCCGACGTCCGCGGATATTCGGATATTAAAGAATATCCGGTTACTTGGTTGTAATTACAGAACTATCCGGTTTATAAATAGGTATTCGCGCCCTATGCGGATATCCGGTTATAAAAAAAAAAGGCATTCGCGGTTACGGATAGGAAAACCTATTCGCCATTAACCGGATATTCGAATAATTCGTCCAGGCCTAGTACACATGTGTACAGGCCTTGAACTTCACTCTTGAAGGGGCACAGCAATTTCCTTTAAGGTAAGAGGCACCTCTACGAGGAAAAGGTAAATTTGTACTGGAACCATGCACAGGGCACCACAGTAAAAGCGCAGGGCACCACCGCTGTTGGCTGTTGGTGCTGTGAGTAATTTTGAGGCCTGTGTGTACATGAACTATACAATGGGTACATGAAGTTCTGATTATACTAACAAATATAAGGCATCTATATTCACTCTATTTCAACAGAAGCGATGCTACTTAAAAACGACACCATAGAGCCATCACTGGAGATAACTGAACAGCCCAAGCAGAGAGATTTGCGATTCCGCTATGAGTGTGAGGGACGTTCAGCAGGCAGCTTACTGGCAGACAGGTCCAATGATAGGAAGATCTATCCAACCGTTAAGGTACACAATGTGTTTAAAAGTGAATCAGCCATTGGCTCGCTGCGTTTGGTCAATGTCTGGCTTTGACTTGTTTTGTTGTAAGCAAATGTATAGAACGATCAACGGTCCATCAATGTCTGGTTTGTTCAGTAAACGATATATCAGATACTCAATATCAAGTATATTCAACATTAATTTTTGTTTGTTTTTTGTACCCATACACTGATGAGTGTTACCACTGTATACTCAGTACTTTCCCGAGTCCTGTGAAAAATATCACAGGCATTGTTACTTGGGTGGGTTTCGAACCAAGGACCCTTGCATTTCTAGAGCAGTGTCTTACCAGCTAGACTACCGAGATTTCCCGGTAGCTAGAGGCAGTTCAAATCCTATACTCAACATATGAGTATAATAACTTCTTCTTCTTCTTTGATCAATGTCAGGATTTGACTTTAAAATCAAATGTATTGTAAAGTCCATCGATGTTATATCACATTTGCTTTAAGTATGGCAACTTTTAGAAGAGTTTGAAAAAAAAGCAAAGAATATTATGTTTCTTATTTGGTGATATTATGGAAAAGCATGGGGGTAATTTTTCACCGTAAGTTCATACCAAGAAGAGGGTAGGGTTTAAAATCCCAGTTAAGGGGATCATTTGACAGAGAATGACCCTATTTATATACATGGGTAAACTGGTAAAGCAAACATAATATTGTACATTGATTGTGACCAAAGAGTTCATTGTGTATATATCTATATATGCAAAACTTAATCAACCTTTGTCTTGCATGGCTAAACAAGCAACTTAATTTGTGTGTCTTTTAACAGATACATGGGTACAAGGGGAGAGTCAAGCTTGTGGTATCACTAGTGACAAGAAACACTCCACACCAGCTTCATCCAAATGGTCTCGTTGGCAAACTCTGCGAGAACGGTTTGTGCTCCAAGATTGTGGAACCGAATGACAAGATGGTATTCAGGTGAGTGTGTAAAGTAGAATCAGGAATCATTTGGCAGTCAGGGGTGCGTTCCACTTGCACAAACGAATCGCAACTGATTTATTAGATGTTAAAATTGCATCGGGGATAAAGAATATTAATTTTTTTTGAACATCTATTAAATCGTTTGCAGTACCCGCTGCTAATACATAGGATTCAAACTGCCTCCAGCTACCGGGCAATCTCGGTGGTCTAGTTGGTATGACACTGCTCTAGAATTGCAAGGGTCGTGGGTTCGAATCCCACTCGAGTAAAATGCCTGTGATTTTTTTTCACAGGACTCGGGAAAGTACAGGACTTGGGCTGTACAATACAAATTGTACTAGAGCCGAATTAGAACCTGCGACCTTCAGATTAAAGTGCAGGTCTGGACTATCTAACCCTAATGTTGGCAGTCCCGTATGTTGCATGTTTCACCAATCAAATGACAAACTATCTATGTGTGAGTTATATAAAACAAATTATTGATTGTCATGTTCCCTTCTGTTGCAGTTTTCCAAATCTTGGAATACAGTGTGCTAAAAAGAAAGACATTCCCTCTGCCCTGGAGTCCAGGCAGATACTCGGCGTGGATCCCTTCGATCAGTTCAAAGCAATGCCAAGAGGTGGCAGCAGTCGGAGCACGACCGCCCGGGGGCAAGACTACGAGATGAACGTCGTGTGTCTGTGCTTCCAAGCATTCCTGCCTGATGCCCAACACCCAGGACAGTTTACAGTACCACTTTCACCGCAGGTGTCCCAACCAATATTTGATAAAAGTGAGTGGTTATGTGTTAAATAGCTTCGTGGTTTGGTTATTCCTTAAAAAAAACACTATTTGTACTGTTTTCATGAAGTATAGAAATAAATAAATATAATTGGAATGACATAGTACCATTTACAAAAGTTACAAGAAATAAAACACAAAGGAAACTGATTTACTGAAACATTTACTGGGACATTTACTGGAACAGGATTTGAACCTTTGATCTTTTGAAAGAACACGCCGGCGCTCTTCCAGGTTTTTTTTGGGGGGTTGGGGGGGGGGGGGTCAGTTAGAAGCATTCAACCAGAGACTGCCATATAACCAGAGATCACAACCAAGTCAATGTTTCACCTTGGGAAGGGATGTATCAAGTTGATAAAGATGAAGGTTTACATTGAACTTTTTTTTAAATTTAGGCCTTTCAATCACTTAAAGTCATGTAGACTACTGGGAGATGATCTTGTACTTCTGTGTAGTTTTTTTGTATCGCTTTTCAATCACTTAAAGTCATGTAGAGTACTGGGAGATGATCTTGTTACTTCTGTGTCATTTTTTTGCAGCCAATTCTATGTTTGAAGTCGATTGATTTTTCCCCTCTTCAAATTACCCTGTTTATTTATTTTATCTCTGCAGAGGGAGCATCGTTGAATATATCCCGAGTTGATCGGAACAACGGATCTGTCAAAGGCGGTGATGAGATTTTCATTCTGTGTGACAAAGTTCAAAAAGGTAGTCCCTACTTCATATCACATGTAAATAGGGATGCTTTTCAATACCGAAGTAGCCCGCCGGACTACGAGTGAAGTTCAAGTGGTCCTTTTGGCCATTGGACTAGTGTTAAGGGAGATTGCTTCCAATTGTCACCACCCCCCCCCCCCCATTCCCAAATAAGCCCCGTTAGAACTTTCTGCAAATGCAAATGCGATACAAATGTTGACGTCACAAAATCGCAACAGATAACTCGCAGCAGTTGAGTTGTGCTCAACTCTCTTGCGAATATCGCAGCGAAAACAGAGTTTTGGCGCCAAATTCGCGTCAATTCGTATCGCTGTCGCATTCGCAGGAAGTATGAACCAGTTTTTAGACATGTAGGTATACTGATAAAAAGAAAACATATTCAAAGGTCGGCTAATGCCATCTCAATCTTAAATGGTTGTTAAGAATAGGTGGGATAAGAACCTTTGAGTTGAGTGCGACTCGCCCAAACTGGAGAAGCACTCCAGTGGAACGAAAATGTTGAGCTACACACACATGTATCCAAGACTTGATGCATGTGATTAGTTTGAAACTTAAAGGAACACGTTGCCTTGAATCGGTCGAGTTGGTCTTTGAAAAGCGTTGTAACCGTTTTTTTATAAAATGCTTTTGGGTAGAAAGATGTTGTAAAAGTAGAATACAATGATCCACACAAACATGCCTCGAAAATGCACGGTTTTCCTTCTACTTCGTTGACTAACACGGTCAATCATTTATGGGAGTCAAATGGCCGACCGTGTTAGTTTGCAAAGTAAGGGGAAAACCACGCAATTTCGAGGCACATTTGTGTGGATCATTGTATACTACTTTTACAACATCTTTCCAACAAACAGTTTTTATAGACCAACTCGTCCGATCCAAGGCAACGTGTTCCTTTAACTTTCAGTATGGATTTGGTGTAACATTTGGAACAGTGTAGTGTAGTAACATTGTAGTTGAATGACTTCATCCTCATTTTTTTTCTCCTGTCATCTGCTGCAGATGACATTCAGGTTGTCTTCTTTCACAATGATTGGGAGAGCAAGGCTATATTTGGACCCAGTGACATTCATAGACAGGTACAGTCGGGTTTTGTTTTGTTTTGTTCAAATGAATGAAAAACCAACCTAAGCCATGTAAGCTTTGGCTAAGGTTGTTTTCTATGGCAGCCTATGCTTATGGATGTGTCTATCCAGGCAAATTAGTCGGGAACATGTGATGAGATTCCCTATTAATTTTTGCTATGACACACAGGGAGCAAGACAAAGATGTCTGGCAATTTGTTGTTGTATCCCAATAGGCGTCTCCAAACATTTGGGTGTTGGGTTACCATGGAGTAATTGATGTGGGGAAAATTGCACTGGGGGTGAGGGTTGTTATGATTTTACCCAAACACTGATTTGTTTACAGAACTGTTTCCTCAGTACTTTACCAACTGCTGAAAAAAAAAACACAGGCATATTTCTCTGGTGGGATTTGAATCCTTGACCTTCGCCACTAGTCCACCGAGATTGCTTGGTAACTGGAAGACAGTTGATATAGTTGTTGTTTAATATATTTGAGAAATCGAAATTAGCTGTTGCAAACTGCTTACCAACCAAAAAGATTTATGGTATAAATACAAACAAAATAGTTAATGGCCTGACGTTTCAACCTTAGCAGAGTCTTCCTCTGCTTTCTTTCGTTTGTTGTGTTTGTTATGTAGCTTTCGAGAAAGACAGGTTTCTTTCGAAACGTCAGGATATTTAATGTGATTGGCATAATTATTCTTATAATAGATGTTATCGGAGATAAAGAATATTAATTTTTTTTTTTTTTTTTACCCATACACCAATGTGTGTTAGCACTGTATACTCAGTGGTACCCGCTGCCAAAACATAGGATTCGAACTGCCTCTAGCTACCGGGCAACCTCGGTAGTCTAGTTGGTAAGACACTGCTCTAGAATTGCAAGGGTCGTAGGTTCGAATCCCACCCAAGTAACATGCCTGTGATATTTTTTAACAGGACTCGGGGAAAGTACTGAGTATACAGTGCTAACACACATCGGTGTATGGGTAAAAAACAAAATTAATTGCAAGGGTCGTAGGTTCGAATCCCACCCAAGTAATATGCCTGTGATATTTTTTAATAGGACTCAGGAAAGTACTGAGTATACAGTGCTAACACACATCGGTGTATGGGTAAACAAAAAAAATAATAATTATTATTCTTCATTGCTGGTGTCACATGTAGGTTGCCATCGTCTGCCGAACGCCTAAGTACAGAGATCAACAGATCCAACGCCCTGTCACAGTGCAATTTAAGCTGAAAAGAGTTAGCGATGGAGAAATGAGTGAGCCAATGGAGTTCATCTACAAACCAATCGATGAAGGTATGCCAATTGTAATGGATTAATGAATTAACCCTTTAGTGACCATAGCAGCCTCAAACAGCTGGCCAGATATTAAATAAAAGATCATGACCTGAATTGAATTCTGCCAATGTTCCCCATGGTAACATAGTTTACACGTTTCTAAAACTATACCAAGTTGCTTTTTTATGTTATTTTTTGCAAACAATTGTATAAAAAAAAATTTTCAAAAACAAATCAATACAACCATGTCTGGGTGTTTTGTAATAATTATACACAAATGAGTGGCCTCTTAAACACTTTTTATTTATCATTGGCACAGCGATTGTTACATGTAATTGCTATACAGCAATATATCAAAGGTTTTTAAACTGTTGTTAAACCCAGAACAGACTGGACAACGGCATTAAGCGTACATGATGATGTTTGTAAATTGGATCTGAAAATTGTTTGTGGCGCAGCTCAATCAATGGCGAGTAGGAGGGTAAATTATAATTTCTGAACCTTCTTTGTACATTCATTTCATTTTTGTGGGTAATCTTAGATGCTGACGGAGTGGAAGCTAAAAGAAGGAAAAAGTCACCACATTTTACAAGATTCTTTGGAGAGCCTACACAAATAAAGCGTAAGTATGCTGACCATTTTTGTTATCACTCTCAGTGTTGGATTCACTGCAGTGGCCCAATTTGATGGTACCGCACAGTTTTTTGGCAATGGGCGGCACAAATATTTGCAGCATTAAGAAGATAGACCCTTATGCATTGTAAATGCAACAATGCACTATCTATATGGGCCATTGAGCAACCTTCTTTATACATTACATTTGATATACAAATATTATGCACATGCAGTAGCAGAAAATCGAATGTTCAGTTTACTGCTGGTGTATGTATCTGACACACTACGCCACTTCAGAGCAGACCAATCATAACGTAGAAATTAAAAGCTTCATGTCACTGCAAGTTGTCGCACTGATAACATTGGGCATGTGAGACCATTACCTGTCTTTACCCTTGGGAATAAAGACAGAGACCAGTCTCCAATCTTTTGACTGCTTCTATTGACCTCATAGAGTTATATATAAGAACTAGAGGGCGCATGAGTGATGCTTCGTGCACAAACGCCACGGGACCGTAAGATGACAAGCGCGTCATTCTGCACGCGCGTTGAATATGAAATACACGTTTGAGGTTTTTTTTTTTGAATGCTCACGCGATGCTGTTTGTTCAACTTACAAAATGGCCTCACAAACACACGCTGTGAGATGCTAGTTTTGTCAACTTAGAAAATGGCGGCATAAGCGCATGCCGGGGCGCGTATTTAGGCCAGTGCGCTCTCTAGTTCTTATATATAACTCTATGATTGACCTTTATCATGATGCCTCCATCTTGGTCATGTTCCTTGTATCAAATAACAATAATGAATGCTAATAATCATCTTGCAATTAAGAACCATTCTAGTTTGTGACACTTGTGTCCTTGAGCAAGATTCTTTACTATAATTGGTTCTCTTCACCCAGGGGTAAAAATTGGTACCTGCGAGGGTAGAGTTTGATATTGTGAATGAAAAAGCCTTTGGAGCGATATAAACTGTTGCCCAGGTTGTATACTCCAAAGGGAGCTGAGAATCATTAAAAAAGGGATGTTATTGGCCCTATGACCAGGGCACTAATGTAAAGCACATTGATACGGTTATTGTGAAAGAGGCTATATAAGAATTGGTTATTATTGTTATTATTTCTTGTTCTTCCAGTCTCTGTTTGGTAACATTGATATCAATGGGAGAAATTCAAGATGGCTGCATTGTGATAAAGGTCTATTGACCGTATTGGATATGACGTCACCGTTCAAGTATCTGCCGTACAACATGGCGTCTTTGAGCGTGTGCGTGTGTGGGTGCGTGCTGGTGCTGCAGAAATCAAACCGGGCACGCTGCGTGCTGCATGTTTCTTTGATGCACGCGTTTACACGTGCATACGGTTTGCCCTACAAGACGGCGACTTTCAAAGGGGATATTCAATACGGTCTGTTAATGTGCATAAGGTCCATTCATAGCGAGGGTGAATAAATATTTGTTAAGATTGACATTTTTAAAACCCCATCTTGAACTTCCACCAATAGGAGAACCTGGTGATCAAGTTCCACTGCATGGTGGGTGCTCCTTTACCACAACACAGCAGCAGACTATGCTTACAAGTATGTCTCTGGCTGTGCGTGGCATGGGTGAGCCGAATGTAAAACAGAAATTACGCACTAAGATAAACAACAAACAACCTACAGGTGAGTACAGCCGCTTTGAGTTTGCTGTTTTTTGTGGGTACTCTGTGATTGTCCAGTTAATATGACTGGCACCCTTTAACAATGATTTAGATTAATAGGGAGACCACCAACATAGGGCGGATAGTTCAGTTGGTAGAGTGCTTGTACGTTAATCCGGAGGTCATGGATGCAAGTCCTGCTCTGGGTCATTAATTTAACTTTATTCAAATCCAAATTAAGTCGAGAAGTGTTAAAGGCTCGCAATTGTTGCATGCTTGTTTTTAATTTCTTTGCCATCTGCCAGCTCCAATGCTGCCATACGCTGGTACGTAATGTATTGTAAATTGTCTTGTTTTTCCATACAAAGTTGAGTACAGAACTTCACAATTTCTTGCCAAAATTTTTAAAAAAAAACACAAAACAAAGCTCAAGACATTTCCCACAGGTTTTCTGATATATCTTGAAGCCAAACTCTATAGGCAGAGGATGACAGTACATTATTTCAAACTTGACATCAGGGATGCGTTTTCGCAGTCGCAACCAATAACTGTTTCAGTCAATGGACAGTGATTAACCAATGGCAAGTTCAACTAAACAATTATTGGTTATGACCGTGTAAACGCACCATAGGATAGGGCTTGTGTCATGGTGCTACTATGCAAACATATTTGCTATGAAGAGGGAAAGTTTCACTCTAGGAAACAGCTTACTATTTAAAAATTGCAGCCATGTTCATTACATTTTCATTTACTTTTTCCCGATAATTTTGTGCTGAACAATTATCTTTTTTGGTCGTTGGGTTTGGTTTCCTAAGGTTGAATACTTGTGGTCTCCAGTCATCACATCTGATTAAATTGAATATTCTTTAACGTTGTTATTCTTGTTCTCTGGCTACAGATTCTCATGATATCAGGCAACCACCACGGGAATATGCACACGCAGGCAGAAGGGTCCAAGGGAACGAAGCAGGTACATCGTCATCGACAGTCTACAGTCACAGCTCCAATACGACCTTTGGCACAGTGACACAGCGTGAACCGGCAGCTACAGTCACAACTGGAGAACCTTTTACCTTCAGACTACCCACCATAACAGACACTAGCATGGCGTTGCCGTTTCCAAATACTCCTACGGCGATGCTGATCAACGAGGCAAGCCAGATGCAATTTCCCACTGGTCCGATGGAAGATAACACGTCAAACATGCCAGTCAATTATACACACTTTACCGATCCTGAAGAGCCCTCTGCGGAACCCGTTATGACTTTTCCGGAACAACTTCTGCATCTTCTCAGTGATGAGAATCTTGCCAATTTGGAGTCTTCAGGTGTTAGTGCGATGGAGCTACTGACTAGCATGCAGGACTTTGACCCCGCGAGTTTAGAAATCCCAGAGGTTGATCTGAACCAAGTGAATCCGTTTCCAGAGATCAGGGAACCAGCGACAGACGAGCGCATGCTTGAGAATATTAACGACTCGTTGTCGATACCTTATAGTAACAGTGTGGAGTTGGATTATGACCCCTCCACGTGAAAGTAAGCGTCTTTAGCTTGGGGTGGGGTAGCCTGAACATCTAATGTCTAAGGATAATTCAAACCAGTATCGCCTTTATTCTTTATAAACTTTCAGATTAAAAAATTGTTTTTCTGATTGTACGAAAGAAAGATTTTTGTAATTTTAATTACCGTGGTTTTAACAGCACTATGTCAGCACCAAGGTCGGTTAAAAAAAATTGTTTGAAAAATTTGCAAAAATGCTACATAATGCATGATACAATGCCACGTTTTGGATGGTGACCACATTTTTCAAATTTGTCACAAAATTCAGGGAAGGACCCTTGGCTTCTTTGATCAATCTGTAAAGGAAAATATGCTGCTCAGAATTTATTACAAAAGAAATGTCAGTTTGGTGGACATCTTTTTTTTTCTGATGAGAATTAATTGTTTGTGCATGGCAGTTGATTAGGTTTAAAAAAATAAAATTTGTACAGTAGATCTCATTTCAGTTTTACTGAGATGGTACAAAGTATGTTGCATTTTACAAAAGTTATGGTTTGAATGTGATATTTTTGAGACTTGTTCCCCATAAAGTTATTGACAGTGTCTCTTAGACATGTTTTCTTGGAACCGGTTTGGAGTATTGCAAATGTTTTTTAACAACGTTTGGTTGTTTCACATGGAGATGTATCATCAATTACCAAATAAATTGTACCAAACTAAAATAGTGGGAAGGGGGTAGCGACTGGTAACAAATATGTTTGGGTCATGCTACGGTCATTGGCTTTTGAGTGTTTAACCCTCAGTTGAACATTTTTAGTCTTAGCAGAGGTACTTAGCAGAGAGCAAAATAACCTTGGTACTTTTTTTTGTAAGGGATGGCAATTTCATTGAGCTGCTTACATGTACAGTGTGTGAAAAAAAAAAATTCATAGAGCTATTTATATGTAAGCTCTGAAAGTAGCTTAGCACAACAAAGTTATGCTAAACAGAATACGGGTACCAGCCAAACTACCATGTCACATGTACAATCTGTGGCTTGTATCCTGCTCATATCTGCTAAGCAGAAATTTGTTCAGCAATATTTTGTGCTTAAAAAGCAGCTCTATGAAATTGGGTTCTGTAGGCTAGGCATGTTTCTGTTGTTTTGTTATGTGAAGAGCCTGTCAATGATAATAGTTTAACAAAAAACGAATGAGATTGTTAATTATGTAAATTGTATGTAAATTATGTATAAAATTTAGTTGTGCATGACTGTAAATACAGTACCCTATTTTATATTGAAACATTGCCTTGTTGAAAAAAAATACTAAAATGTTCAACTATTAAGTTCGAGTCACACTGCAGCGATAACGATCACGTCACAAAGAGAACGCATTCAATTGGTTGAATGAGCGTGTATGCATTCTGTGTGGAGCAATTCAATCAATAGAGTGCATTCTCTTTGCGTCGTGATCGTTAGCGTTTCGTAATCGCTGAAGTGTGACTCGGCCTTTACCTGTTGATTGATTTTAAAAGTCAATGATTGTTATTATTTTATTGATTATAAAAGTAAGTATGTAAAATAGTTTTCAACAGACGAAATGCTAGAAAATGACAAGTACAGTTATCACAGAAAAATATTGGGCCACTCAAAGTGTGCATGTTCTCTGGAAATTCTGTATGAATGACTGTATTTTAAAAGTCAATACCAATTTCATAACCCTTTTATTTAGCGAAAAAAACAGGCTTTGAAAATCCTGCTGCTAAGCAGGAAACAGGGCACCAGGAATATACAATACAATACATTGTATTTTGGCTGGTAACCTGTTTTTGCTAAGCGAAGTTATTCAGTGCTAAGGATTTTTTTGTGAGCTTCAAACATCTTCATGAAAAATTGGCCTGTAACACTGGAAAGGAGGCTCAGTTTCCTAAAACTGCTCAACAAAAAGTAAAATCACAGACAATAGCCATAAAATGGTCAATGTGTTTCAGCTGGTAACATTAAAAAAAACAAATCGTACTACAAAATTGTTCTAACTGACACAGAGGTTTTATTCCTTTAGCAGCTCTATTAAATATGCTATTTGTGAGTTAGATTTGAATGCTGTATGTTACAATGATTTGCTTCAGCCCTGTTCGCATTTGACTTAATTTGGGTAAACTAACCAAGCCAATGGGTAACTTACCCGTTTTAAGTCCACTGCGAACAGCCCAGGAAGTTTTCCTCCCAGGTAACTTACCCGACCCGAACGGGTAGTTTAACCGAGCCAAAGGTGCCCAGGAAGATTGACCAGGTCAGTTTAACCCAGCCAGAAAGTTCAATGCGGACGCGATGACTTGGTTCAATCTCCCATCCGCCCGTGACCCGAAGAAGCTGACATGTTTTGTCCTGGAAGAATAAGATTTTCAAACTATTCATTGTTACGCAGGGGGCCAGCTCGGTTGGTTTACCCACGGTCTCGGTGAGTTTACCCGAGGCAAATAAATCCAAGTGCAGACGGTGGGAAAATATTAACCAAGTGCGAACACGGCTTTAGTCACAAGTTATCGCTTAAATGTGAATTCCTCATCAGATTCGAGACATTTACTTTGATGCATGATTCAGGGCAAGCTTTTGGGTAGTTACATCAGAGACAGCGAACACCAACACAGAAGTTTGAATGAATGTGTATGGGACAGTGGTACCAGGGTTTGCTCATCGGGAGGTTGCTTTACAAAAGTTTGCCCCGAACCCTTTGACATATCAACTGTCTCTTTAGTCTGAGGAATCTCAATATATGCAGTAACTTGTAACTAAGCAGGGCCCAATTTCGTGGCTCTGCTTACCGTAAGCACAGAATTGGTGCTTACGGAAGCAGGGAATTCTGTGCTTAAGGTAAGTTGATTTCACGGGTTAGCAGCAAATTTTGGCTTCTGCGCATGCGTACTCTACGTTACTAGGCATTCTACGCTTACAAGGCTAACGCAGAAATTCGGCGCTCGCACGTAAGCGGGGAATCGTGATTGTAAGCGCAGAATTCGGCGGTAAGCAGAGCCATGAAATTGGGCCCAGGTCATTGTACTAAACATTTATTCAACTAACTTGCAAATGGTTTATTGACCCACTGTAAAGTGAAACATTCCAGTTTTTGGGGGAATGTAAAAGTTGTATAAATTGTATAAAACTTATAAGAGCCAACATGAAAGTATACACTGACTTATTATATACAAAGTGAAGTATTGCTGTGCAAACCTATTTTGTTTTTTATCTTTTTTCTTTTTTTCTGCTCTTTTGTTGTTGTTGAAAACTTTGTAGTTACGGGGTAGGAAAGAAAAGTATGATTATTTTATTGTACTATTTTATTTTAGAAATAATTTAGTACACATTTATTACTTATCATGACTTTTAAATACCTGTATTGTCTTTTTGGGATTACACATGTAACCCATTGTGTAAAATTTATTTAGAGTTACTGGAAATTAAGCCTTTGTAAGTAGGATTTGAAACTTTGCATGGTGGAAATACGATATAGAAAAGTTTGCAGTAACACCATGTAATGACTATCTCTAAATGAGTTGGGGTGGTTCTGAAAAGAACCTTTGGTTTCAACTCGGTATGTTTTCGATCAGTATGTTTGTAGTTGATTTCTAACTCAATTGAAGAGAGGGTACAATGTAACATTTGCCTTTAGATTTTGTGTGGAACTTGGGGAAAGTACGGAGTAAACAGTGCTTAGTACTCTTCAGTGTAGGGGTAAAAACAAGTTGTATAAAACAAATGTAACTGGAATCGTTTGTTTGAAATGCATTTGTGTAAAAGAAGACAGTTTTGACAAGTTTGTTTGTTGTTTGTTTGTTTGTTTGTTTGTTTGTTTGTTTGTTTGTTTGTTTGTTTGTTTGTTTGTGTTTTATATTCAAAACAAGTTCACCATTAGTATGACATTAAATTGATTTCTTTTTAATAAGAGATGGGAGGAAGAAAAATAGATTTCTTATGATTGTTTCGTCGCACAGAAATGTGTATTTGAAATTTTGAAGTAAATTTTGCTGCATTATTTTTTTAAAAATCTTTCTGATATAATCAGCTAAAACAAAACATAAACTCAATGCAGCTGTTGGACTTTTTGCGAACATAAATAAATATTTTTTTAGCAGTGAACGAACTGCTCCTGCCCTACCCTTATAATATGTGAACAAGACTCAATCTCATAAACACTGCTTGCCAAAGAATTCTGGGGTTTACAGTACCCCATACAGCACTTGAATCTATGGGCTGTTTGTGCAGAATTCCGCAGCAAGAAGTCTCATGAATTTGAGTCCAGATTATCAGATGTTTAATAATTTGTGTAAAAAAAAGAATTGAATAAAAATGTTTTTTTTTTTTTAAATCTCTAATAAAAATCCCTGTTCTGATTTATTATTATGTGCAACATTGTGATATTTATGTATTATACATTTTTATGGTTACACAGAGAACAATTCATGGCAAATTGATTCGATCATAAGATGGTGATTATTATGGAACATATCCTGAATGCTTTGGATGGATATGTAATATTCATTCATAAATACCTAAGACAGTTTATGGCATTCTGATTGGTCGAGAGGGCATCACGTAGGGTGTTTAAACGGATGATTTAACACCAGTAAAAAGTGTTTAAACATGGGCGAGACACGCAAGCTTGCACCTGTGCTTATAAGACAGTTTATTCATTGCTATTGGTCGAGAGCAATGGCTGGAACACCTGGGCCACATCACACGATATGCGCGACGCACATGCCAATCTCCTTATAAGGAGTTTTCACCAGAGGGCCGTACCATTTCATAGCTGGAGGGTTGTTTTGTGGAAAGAAATCATTGAAACAATTGTTTTTTTACCATAAAGGTATTTATGAATGGGAATAAAAATGTGCTTGGCCGGTATTTAACACTCTGTTTAAAACCAGTTGCAGTCTTGATGCTGATAATTCCCCTTGCCTCTGGCTCGGGTAATTATCGCATCCAGACTGCAACTGGTATTAAACAAGAGTGTTTAATACCAGCCAACCACATTATTTTGTCCCGTATTAATACCCTGGACAGTTTATCCATTCTAGTTGGTCGAGAGGGCATATAGTGAGAGGTGTAAACGTAGGCATGGTGCGAAGCTTACGCATAGATTAATTTAGGTGTAACACAAATACTGATTTATTAATGGGAACAAAAGAGTAGTCAATCAAGTTCATGTTTGTCTAGAGTGCTAGCTAGAGGTAGAAAACTGCTGTTGAAATATTAAATAAACGCAAGTGCGCCCTCTTGTGACACACAGACCGTCTGCACTACTTTGTCAACAAGATTACGTTTTTAGGTGGGCGAGATCTGGACACATTGGGGGGGGGGGGGGGGTTGTAAAATCAAGTCGTATTATATATTGAATAGAATTGAAATTTGGAACTCATTCATCTTGGTGCGAACTAGCAAATGTACCAATTGCATGGCTGTTGAGCAATTGCTTTTATCCCGTTCTTGCAAAGCGAATTTTAGATTAGAACTTTAGATAGAAGAAGCCTGATTTGAACAAAATTCTAACATCCATAAAAATTATTAGCATTTATTAATTTTTAGTATAATGGATAATGAAATACAAAACACACTTTACTCGTCGGTATTAAAACGAGATTCAGTAATCCCGATTTTTTTTAAATTCAATTATAATCCCGATTAATTAAAAAATAAAATTACATTATTTTTAAATTGACTCATACAAAACTCCACCCGGCAAGTTGACATCAACTGCACGTTATCTGAAAATTACGGGCAATCGTCCGTGTGGAATTTCGGCAATTTTGCTCGCACAACGCTTATCGTGCAGTTTGTGTTCAACTTCACTCTATCGTCGAAGTCGAAGTACACTTCCGTAATGTTTGGAAATTCTGGATCATTATTTCACACTTTCTGAGGCAACATTTTGGAACATGAGCCCGCTGACATAACCATACTGATGTTTCGTCTATTCTTGACCTGTATCATAGCGTGTAAGTATTGAATTATGGAGGGAAACGAAATGTGAAAACTTGGGGGTAGTTTGGTTTTTAGAGTAGACATGTGACGTGTGACTGTGTGTGCGAACCGGCGGCCGTGCAGTCGTCCGTCGGTGCAACCACACGCCGCTGATTGATTGTACATGATTTTAGCTTTACCAGTTGCAGTATGGATAAGCTACAGTATGAGTTATTTCAGTAGTTAATTCGTAAAAACCATTAAATGTGTTACAATGTATAAATATTTACTACGGACCTTTACTACTACCGGTTGTTCATATTTGTTGTGTTCACCGGAATTTGTTTTTATTTTGATAATTGTTGTGGGCCCAACTCAACGAACCTGACGATTTAAAATTAACAAGCTATTTTTATATTATGAAGTTTGCAGTTTACTGATTTTTTGATGAAAAAATGAAAAGATTATTAATTAATGAATCATATTAATTTTCAATTTCCTTGAAATTCAATATTTCACTACAGTCTACCCTTTTGTGACTTAAACTATAAGAATGCGTGAACAAAACATGTGAAGACTGGGAAAAGTTTCCGTATGACGCCACCACTTTTTCATTCGATATGAAATAATATAGTATCTTATTTACCTCAATGAGATATCCCTTTTTGTAAAACAAAGCTATTTCTAGTAGTAGTACTAACCTAAGTCTAGTACTCCTTAGTAGTATAGTAATATTAAATAGTCTAGCCCTACATGCCCTATATGCCTATTATTCGTCAACTTTTAACTTTTTGGGAACTGGATCTAAAAATGGGGAAATACATTACGTTACCCTCTATCAAATTCAAAGTTTTAAAACATATCCTGTTATCATGTGTTTTCAGTAGGATAACAGGAAAACTGTTCACAATCAAAAACTAGTGATAAGTACCAAAAATCAATCATTTTATAAATGTGTTTGAGCATAACCAACAACAGGCAACTTTATTCTTAGCATAATTAAGCCTGATGAAAATACAGACCTGAGTAAACTGCATAGCTTCTGTCACCAGTGCAGCTTGCACAATCTCGCAGTAAACGGGAATCAAAGTTGGGGACCGAAAACATATGAGGGTCGATAACGTATGACGCTACGATAGTCTATCGTAGTATAGTAAGCTTTTTAAGTCTACCATTGGCGTTAGTCAAAAAGCTCTGTGTTGTTGCTAGGTAGGAGCCAGGATTTGAAGTGTACTGTGAGTGCCCTGTGGTTAGTGTACGATGGAATGCATTGTTCATGAAATGAACCAGTATCAAGGAAGTGAGCATTCGACCTCCTCGCTCGGAAGGAAATGACGTTTGAGTACGAGGGCGAATTGCATTCTTGTTAGGGCAAGGCGTTTTTCCCCTGCACGCCACCTCCTAGGGATTTTAACTTTCCTACTGCAACAGTACAACTACAAAAGGCCAAGGGGCAACAAGTCAATGGCTTTGGCTATGGAGGCAAATGTCTCTAAAGTGTAAATTTTTTAATTACACTTTGTCTAACACTTCAGCCGCCGATTTCACAAAACTCTTCCTAACTTAAGACTAATCTTAGGACTTAGGACGAGTCCCAACCATGCACTGAACATGTAGCATGCAGACCTTCAGATTAATCTTAAGTTAGGACGGGTAACTCGTCATAACTCGAGATAAGACGAGTCCTAACTCTTTGTTAAATCGACGGCAGTATTTTTAGAACTCACTGATGAAAACTCAGCAGCTTCAAAGTTTTTTCCCTAAAAATATTGTATGCACTTGTACACAGTGTACATTAAGCCTTCAGGCACATTTTATTCCTGAAACCGAATACTTATAAATGTCAACTTCAAACAACTCGGAAAATAAAAGAACTCAGTGAGTGGTGACATTCCTGGCAAATATTTTAAAGGTCACAGTCACAGAGCAACAAATTCCCAAGTGCATGCATTTAACTAGTCCTTATCTGTGGTATTTCATTCATTTCTATTCATACAAATTACAAATAATGGCCATTATTAACCACAGTCTCGGAATTAAATTGAAAAACACAGAAAGTTATTTTGAAACCTAGTGATTTGGTTCAATGGACAGATCAAGTTTGTTTTTTGCGGATGTAATTGCCCTGAATAGAGGTTAAAATTCTGTGGCATGATGTAGCCGACACAAGTTTTGTCACACAGACCGCACACCTTTTTGCAGGCATCTTTTTCATTCACCTAAATGTACACGTATACAAATTGTAAATAGTATCTAGGCTCATACTGTCATGTAAGCTAATTGTGGTTACTTTTTGTTTGTTTGTTGGTTGGTTGGTTAATTCAACATAGTTTGTTTGTGTTTTTGTTTGTTGATGTTGCTGTTTTGAGAACCGAACTAGCTGATGCGAAAATAGAGAGAAAAATCCATACCTAATGAATCGCATGTAAATATTTAATTGTCAGAACAGATGGTACACTGCGGTCTATTGCATATTAAACTGGTTAACATCAAAGGTGGCGTTTAGTGCTTGCTGGACCTTGTCTGGCTTCTTCGATTGTTTAGTATTGACAACATGAATGTACATTATTGTATGTTGCACCAACTACCATTGTCATGTGAAGGACGTTCATGTTCTGTGCATGGATTTTGTACATGTTATGTTATACAATGCATTCAGTAGAGTATAATAGGCTGACAATTAACCAGATTGTCCAGTTGGTTTTAAATAAATTGAAATATTTGTTTATTTTGTATTAAAGAGACCAGACCAAACTAACAGGTTTAAGTGGATCAATAACTCTTGTCAACATATAATGTACGAGTGTCAACTAGTATCAACTTTGTTATTGTTTGTTAAAACAAAACCACCTTTATGTCTACCTTTTTGGTTTTGCAAAAGTTACAACACATTGCATACAGTCTGCTTTTGTTATTGGTGGTTTACATGTATGTATGGGATCGGGTCTTACCTCTGAGCCAAAGCCTTCAACATGAATGAACACAAGCTAATTTAGGGTTCAGTCCAGACTGTAATATGACCTTCTAATGTCTCTTTCCATTAGACCTTAAACTTCAAATTAAAATAAAACATTGATCTGTTTTGTAATTTGTACAGTATGTCTATGTGGAACAGCGTGGGTGGGAAATATCGGTCAGTTTTCAATTAACAAATTTTCCCCCCACCGAATGTTTAATTTATAGCAGTTGATTAAACTAGGTCATGACATGTTGTCACAAATAAAGGGTTTAAATATTACAAATTTATCATGTTGTAACATGTCATTTAAGCTTTACTTTGTAACAGTTTTTTCTCAACCACAAATTGTGATTAAATATAACTAACGTAGTGTGTGGTTTTAATGCAATTACAAATGTATGGGATGTACCCTTGACATCTTAAATTCTGGTAAGGATGTTGGTACAATGACATCTGGAAACCCTATCCAAACAGAGCGTGTTAATAATAAAAGCCATACACTTAAAACCATTATACACTTTCGGTAAACAGTATTGTCCAAGTCCCACACTTCGTGTATCACAACTTATATGTAAAATAACAATCCTGTGGAAATTTAGGCTCAATCGGACATCGGAGTCGGGAGAAAATAACGGGAAAACCCACTCCTGTTTTCGCGCGTTTCGCCGTGTCATGACATGTGTTTATAACAAATCCGTTATTCTCGTTAACGAGAATTGATATTGTTTTACCGTTTTCTCAAAAAGTAAAGCATTTCATGGACTAATATTTCAAGAGAAGTCTTTCACCATTACCTTCTGTAAACCCTGTAAATTATTTGTAAATCTGTGAATTTTTTTTTTTTTTTTCTGTACCGAAAGGGTCCAATGGCTTTAACATGCACCTCCCTCAGTTTACCATTGTGTACAAATATTCCCTAAACTTCTTCAATAATCAGTTTTTCTGTGCACTTGGATAATGAGGAATTTTTGAATGTGAAGAACTTGTTGGCCATCATTCAGATTTCAGAAGAGAAACTTTATGAATACAAAACAAGTAAGTTTATGGCAAGCATACATTAGCAGGTGTTTATGACAGCCATGAGTGTTATTTGTGAACAGTGTTAATGCATCAGTCAAAGTGAAAAGTTTGAGAACAATAAGCTTAATCAAGTTTCTAAGTTAATCACTAAAATGGGTCAACAAGTTTTGGTTTTTTTTTTTTTTTGGGGGGGAGGGGACAGTTTATATTACATTTTGCCTGGCACGCATAGACATATACGCTGAGCGTGTTTGCTCTGCGGTGAGATTACAAACCCAGGGCCTTTCAATTTCCGTCCAAGTCAAGTCACACATCCTTCCTGGAATGACAGATCCACAGCCTCAAAATAGCTCCCAACCCAAGTACTTAACTGTGACCCCCATTTTCAATCTCTTTCAATTGGCAGGAAGTTTGGAATCACAGAAGTAGAGCTTACAGGAGCACCCACCCACTGTACCGGCCAGAGACGAGTCAGGGAAGTGTCATTTTATGGTTCGACTGTCAAACTTGACTAGTAGGAGTTTCACAAACCTGATTCAGGGAGTACTGGATTTTTTCAGCTTCATTTAATACAAGAGCAAAAATCTTCCTCAAAACGAGAAGAGGTAATTTTTAAAGATGGATCCACATATGTACAAGTTGCCAGACGGCAAGTACGCAGACGGCTCATGGGAGTTGAATATCTATGTGACGAACCTCCAGCAGGAGAAGCAGATCCGAGTGACTGGAGATCTACACATCGGCGGAGTCATGCTCAAACTTGTTGAATCCCTAGGTAAGATGAAAGTCCTTCTTCCTGTGTTGTTAGTCAGTGGAGCACTGTTTACCCAGTGTTTCATGTGTTCAGTACTTTTTTGTCTGCAATCTTTCAAAAAGCCACAGGGTCTACATGTACAATTGAGATTTTGTAACTGGACATCATTTATTGAAAGATACTAATCCACCAAAGTTTTTTTTAAATTATCATAAAATTACTCCAAAAAGTGGGTATGATTCTTGGTTCTTAGTTCTTTGAAATGAACAGAATTAAGCTTAATTGGGGACATAATGAATGTGTACACATGTATGTATACCAGTCCTCAAATTAATGTCTAGGTAGAGGTTAGTACATTGGTGTATTTTGTGTATGGTACTGTTATTGACTAGTACTGATCATACTGTCGCACTCGAGTCTTCTACATTACAACCAAACTGACTTTGGTTTTTGGTTTTGGTTTTTACTACTGAACAGAGCCATTGCTCATAACTTAACAAGAGATTGCACAGCATTTTCACTTGGTATCAAGAGATATTCAATGCTTGAATGGTGCTACCCCCCCAAACCTCCCCAGAAGGAGTTTACATTTCCGTTGTGAAAGTAAAGAATGTGCATGCTTGTACCATAGAGTTTGGCAATATATTTGCTGACTTGAAAAGTGAAAAGTTTGTGCATCTGCTGGATTGAGCTGCACTTGGCTGGTATTCAAGGGCAGTTTTATATTTATACATGTAATGTACAGCGCAGGTACATTGTGTAGACTGTGTACTTTTGTCCATGGGGTCATGCAGCACAGCTGTCAAGTCATGCAAAACCACTTTTCAATTTTTATTACTTATTTGTAACAACACAGGCGCTGGCAGGTTAGAAATTGAAGTCTGTGGCAATAAAAAGTAAAACTTTGTGCGCTCATGCTAGAAAATACTGTGTATGAAGAATGTACTCAAGTAGCCTGTATTATTTATATCTTCAAATTCAGGGTTTTGCCTGTATGGTTTTCTTGTTGTATTGCTAGTCTAAAGAGGCTACCGAACATGTACACTAGCGTACACCTTTCATCTTTTATGATTTCAGACAAACATATTCACTTTATTTATTCAGTACAATCTTTGAAATTTCAAATGATACAACATTTTTGACATTCTTTACAAAGATTTGTTCTAATCTACCAAGTTTTAAATTAAAAAAAATTACAGCTCAGATGATTTCACCCCGACGTACAAGTAACTCATAGGTGTAGCCTAATATACATCTAGACAATATGCTTTGACAACATACAGACTTAGGCCCTATAGAAAAGAAAAGTTCCTCCCAGAAACATTTTCCTGTTTGTTCGACAGGAAAATGTTATCAGTCTTAGCAATCTGAAATTATTTATAGTCAGAGAGTCATGCTTAGGCGTGTTTTGGAAGTGACATCAAACACTCTTCTTGTGCACAGGGGATCTCCTCTGCAGACCATGCATGTCTGTTGCGTTGCACTCTCACTTTCTCTCTTAGTGCGGGATAGCCCCCTTACTGAGAGGATGCGTGGGCATGGACAGTCTGTTTATATTATTTCACTTTCATTTTAAAAAGCCATAGGCCTAGATTTTTACACATGTATAAATGCATAGGTTAAAAAAGGGTGTTTCTTCAAAATAAGGAAGAATTCTGTGCAAAGAATATGAAGGTGCTGACAGTGATGTAATACTGCATTACAGTATGTACACACCCCTTTGGGAATGCGCTTTCAAATGTTAATGCATTAGGTTAACACTGTGGGATTTTTTTTCACCCTACGCTTTTTCAGTTCCTAAGCAAGCCCCTCTAGTCAAGGACGTGCTCTGCCTTCAAAAGGAATGCAGCGTCTCTGCTGCACAGACTCCCTTGACTGAAAAACCCTTCAGGCCCTTGGGGGTATTACACTGTGGCCCATTCAATCACTGAACCATCCCCTGCCTATGGATTCACACAGGGATTTTGCTTTTTGAAAGGAGCCGGGATCCTATTGGGGTTCTCCACTACATGCATTTCAACTTTACGATAAAGATGGAACCTATTTTTGCAGAGATTAAACCTGGTGCAAGCGCAGTACTGTAGTGATGTTCTTATTGTTTACAGTACAAATACTCAGTAGTCACTGCTGAGGCACCCCGTGTGTTGGTTTTAAGCACTGAACAAAATCTCACCTCCAACTTGACTTGTTGAATCTTTTTGAAAAAAGACCAGGAATTCCACTCATGGTGGTTGGTAGATGACCACCAGGTTGACAAAGAAAACAGAACACTAGCCCAGTTTATTATGTATTCAGTGAACTGACTTTGGAGGTACATGTATTTCAAAAGAATACTGATTGACTTGCTGTGTTGTTGAGAGGTTGGTTCACTGAGTTGCTACATGGTGCACCATGAGTGGGTGACATGTAAAACCTGCAATTAACATTCTTTCCCTTTGTGGCTTAAGTTCAACACCTGCAAAGTTCTGAAACTCCTTGAAAATATACAGTTTGGAAGTACTGTGCGAAACAGACACTAAACTTTCTTTTCCTTTACATATTCTGTTTCATGTATGCGGTACACAGGCAATGTGAAATTTTGATTCTTTAGGTTTCCACCCAAAGGCTGTTCACAGAGGGTAGCTCATGGACATGTCCTTCCAGAACAATGCTCCATCCCCAAAATATGGAAGTGGTGACCACAGAACTGAAACTATTGTGTCTCTGAGCTATGATTGGTGTGGAAAGTTAAATAATAACCATACCGGAGTAATTGTCTCTCTAACCTGCCGGAAAAAGTTCCAAACCCTAACAATTAAGTGGTTGTTGGAGGCTGAATAACATTTGTCGTTAGTGGGCCGACCGGCCGGAAGAAGTTCCTGTTGTTTCGCATACTACTGTACGTGGTACATGATACAGTGTAATACTGTAACAACATATAAAACGTGCAACCAAAGGAATTCTGTGGGTGTTAAAAGGAAGTTCCGTCGATACCTTGCCATTGACTTCTATGTACTTTTTGAAACCACAGAATGATTAGTGGGGCATGCTGACCACAGGAAGGTGATTTTGTGGTAGAACTTTGGCTATTTTTTGACTGAGTTTTGTTTTTGTTTGTCGTTTATTTTTTTCACTGTTGTCAGGAAACCACACAAATTAGGAATTTGGAAACTAATAAAGAAGTGGTTGATAGCCGACGAAATTGTAGATGACGTATAGGAAGGATTTGTTCATGGTTTATTTTCTTATCCGTGATAGTATTCAAATGAGCAAATGTGACTTTCCTATGTGTACACATTGTACATTGTGTACGGGCTGAGTACAGAATAGGCCTATAGAAATAAGTAGAGAAATGTCCTTGCTTTTGTTCAGTGTATAACACAGTGCTGAATTCACTAATGCTATGCTTTAATACACTCACCACATTGCAATCCGGTGTGTCATTGCCCCAATGCAGTTCACCCCATTTTTTCAGTTTCACAACTTAGATTGATCATACAACTTACTGCAAATCCTACCTCCATGCTGCAATCAAACACCTTGACTGTTCACTGCAGAATGGCAGGAATTCTCCCCCTTTTAATTCTTCTCCATTGTGACCAAAGGGGGAGGCTATCCCCGGGGTAGAGTAGAAACAACGCAAGAGGAAATGGCGGTTTTTCAGCTGGCTCAATTTTCCTACCCAGAGGCGAAATTTTTTCAAGGTTTTTCACCTTGGTTGATGGTGGTACCCAGAAGTGGCTTTTTATTACAGCCACGCTTCACCAATAATGCTGCTGCATGAACAACTAGCCCGCTTTTCACAGAAGCCTAATTTCATAAGCTGATTAACAAAACCACAATGTTTGTGGTCGAAACTGTGCCAAATGTTTAAAAGCCTCACTGCACAAATCTGCACAATTCCACATAATTTTGTGTAACAAACTGCAGTCCAAAATGTTGGAAGACCATCCAATCTTGTAATAGGTTTTCTTGTTGGGCGTAGGTCCTTGACTTGGGAAAAGTCAAGAATATTTAACAGTTTTGTTATTGCCAAACTGCAGAGTTACTGTTTTTGTGAAACTTCTGTACATTATGTATGTTAATTACAACATTCATTGTAAATTTACTGAGTGATAGCATTTAAGATTGGTGGTACAATTCATCATATTTACTGACACATTTGTCTGCAATAAAATGTTTCTATTCAAAGGGATTTAATCTGTTCAGTACATAACTTTGTCAAGTACAACTTTGACTCAATCCCTGTTTAAAATGGTACATTTTGCAATGTTAGTTTAGATTCATATAGCTATTCATACATGTAGACTTGATATTAATGTGCAGCAACTCAGTGATCACTAAAATGACACTAACTCAGGGAATACAAACAGCTCCATGACTTTGTAGTGCATATTGTACTATTGAGTTATCATGTTTGTACCAGGAGGATACACTGTTACACAGTTTCTTCGCATATAGTTTTTGCGTACAGGTAGATTTTATTGAGGAGAAGCACCCAGGTTTGTTATCTCTTTCCTTTGTAATGGTTGGATCCTACTTGGGCTTTGGTTTTGTAATCCAGACAATGGATGTACAAATAAATAACTGGCCAGTATGTCAGGACACTTTTGTGGGTTCCATGTCTGAAGTGCGATGGAATTTAGGGGCGTGCTCAGATGAAAATAAAAAGGTGCCTGTTTAAATACGAATTTGTGTAGGTAGATCCATTGCAGGACCTGTAAAAATCCTCACTGATTGCTATATGGGGACATTACTTCCTCAATGGTTCAACTATTTAAAGGCAGTGGACACTATTGGTATTTACTCATAATAATTATTAGTGTAAAACCTTTCTTGGTGACAAGTAATGGGGAGAGGTTGATTGTATAAAACATTGTGAGAAACAGCACCCTCTGAAGTGCCATAGTTTCCGAGAAAGAAGTAATTTTCCATGAATTTGATTTAGAGACCTCAGATAAACTTGAGGTCTCGAAGTCAACCATCTAAACGCACACACCTTGTGTGACAAGGGTGTTTTTTTTCCTTTCATTCATATCTTTCATTCATGTCCACTGCCTTTAACTGAACCCTTTACAATGTACCCTTTTCAATGAATATACATGTAGACCAGGCAGTGCATGTACAATAGTATCATGTATCTTAACTCAACAGACCATGTAACCTGTGACATCATATGTTTACACAAGATTCATAGATAGAGCCTGTGGACACTACTACAATTTTTGTAGCCCACTGGTAGAAGAAATACAGTCTGATTTTTGTCAATGGAAAATATACCATCTGATTTTTTATCAACTCTTGATGAGACGGGGGGTGGGGTGGAGGGGGCACATCTCAAAACTGACTGAGTGGAAATTATGATACATAAATACAAAATGTAAAATTTCCCACGACCGGTGTGTACACACTATGTACATGTATGTTGTATCTCACCAGCCAGACAGGTCCTGGAATGTGCACAAGGTCACTCTTTTTGTAAACAAAGGTTAGACCTTTCTCTCTGAGGTCTAAACATCTGAAGAAGAGCTAAAAGATTGTGTACAAATGTACTTTACACAGCTCGGGCGTGACGGATGATTAACAAATTCAAAATGTTATTTAAATTTGCCTTTTTTTTCATGATTGGACAGTGGACGATGGGCATTAAGTGAGTGTTATTTTGCAAACACTGCCAGAACACAATGTGTTCATAACTTCATGCATATATACATATACGTGCACAAACCTAAGTCATTCCTGACAAATCTGTACTTTATAGCAGAGCAAAAGTCAATACAAGATTGAGGTGAACCTGCAAATTGTGATGCTCTGCAAATTTGGTCACGCTTGACTTACAGAAAAACAGGATACTCACTGGTAAATGAAGCCTGTCTGCATAATATAGGAAATAACTGGAGTGTAGTGTAAACATGACATCAACTCAACTGTGCACCTGTAAATAGATGCCTTCACAAGGGGCCAGTTTTTATATTTTGTAATAAAAAATAGTACTTTGGAATGTGGTTTAGTGAAGCTGTATAAATTCAACCACCAGTTGTGTAACTTTGAGCTTGTTTGGTAGTGGTATTGAATGATTCTAGCTCCATACACAATGCCATGTATGTGAAGGTCAGAGAGGGGAAAACACAATCAGGTTTTTTTCACCTCTGCATTTTTCCCCTACATATTATTGTATTGTAAATTATACAATATTTTGTTGCCTACAGTGGGTTATAAATTTTCCTTCTATCAGATGGTACAAAAGACACCCAGTACGATGTATATTCTTCAAAGGTTCACCCCTGAGGCTTCCATGGTAGTGCACAATGTAGGCCTACAACTTTGAACACATATGAAACTGTCAGGCAGAACATATTCCAACCCTTGACTCAGAGAAGCTGAACTCTCTTGTAAAGAGGAGTTTGTATCCATCATTTGTGATATTTCTGAACCCATTTCTGTAGGGATTTCATTTTAAATTGGACAGTAGCCAAAAAACTTTTGAGTATGAAATATTCTGACAGCTGATGAGGCGTGTATTCTTGACTGCAAGAATTCACATGGACAACAATAACCTTTTTTTAGTTCCTATTCACTTGTCTGTGCACATTGCACCTGGAGCCTTTGCAATGTGTGTCCATCGATTATTCCAAATTCACACAAAAGTCGTAAATCACGTGCAGTCATTCAGTTCGTGAGAGCCCTCTGGGTTTTTCTTCCAATGTTATGAATGTATGATCCTGGTAGAATAACAGGTCTAATCTCCCTTAATCCAGCTGGCCTTTATTCCTGATTGCCACCCTTGGCTTCAAGGCCGGAAGACTTGGGGGATTATAAAAGTGCTTCAATTCCTGTATTGAATAAAACTGCGCAAGATTTCAAAATATTGATGGTCAGTGGTCATACATAATGATAAAAAATAACACAGTATAGAAAAAGAATCACACTATTAAGTGACTTTTCAGTCATTGTGATCATTTGACCGACAAACTTCTGTTTGCAGTGCACTTTGTATATATGAGCTTTTTGATGAAATAAGCTTTCCTAATAATAATATGACTTTTGTTTTGATATTTACACAACTTTATAATAACAATTAGAAGTGCCATACAGTGTATTTTTGTTGGAAACGTAGAAGTCAATGAACGAGTTGATGTGTCAGGTTTCTTTACAGTACTTTACGTGCGTTTGTTGTGTGCTTGGTTAGCTACAACGTTTTTCCGATCGTGTCTGTGAACTTCTGCTGCAGGTAGTTTTACATTGTAAATTATTTTGGAATGTACTAATTGTACAGAAGCCTGTACAAAAATCTACTTTCATACAGTACAACACAACAATTAATGTAACTCCATGCTTTGTTTTTGTGAAACTGTTATTGTTGAACAATGTTCCTCAGTGCAGTGTTACTTTTCTGACTTTTTAGGAGCTGCTGGAGTAATTTTTGTTTAACCCTGTTGCTGGATTTCATTGACAAATATTAATTCTGATTTTTACAAATCAAAGTTAGATTTAAACGGCCTGGTCGATTTATTTTATTGGATGACTTTGACCAATGGAACTGAAAGTTAAAGTCAGGCACAGTGATATTAAATATGGAAAAGTATTTGATTCAACACATTTTATACACTGTGCGCCCTGGATTGTTTTAATCGGAATAACGATAAATTTATAATAAAGTTTACAGACTGTCCTTTTATGTAGGCCTATACAATACACAATCTGTTTCTGTCGTGGATCTCCGAATCAGATTGTCCTCTGAATGCAAAGAGCCAGTCTATTTTCTGGCCTCATTTCTGGCATTTTAGGTTGACATGTTCTACAGGATGAAACCATCAAACCTAAAGCATCAGTTGTTGTGCTGAGTACTCCATTGACCTCATTTGAAGTGGACTTCTTGACAGCCCCCTGGGCCCTCTATGACCCCATGTTGACTTGAGTCTGCTGCTTGGCATGCCAACAATGCAAATGGCCTGAAGTAGGGGGTCATTCAAAAGGTCAGCTATTTGACCCGAGTTGACCCAGGTCAAAGGGGATCAGTGAAGGGGATTCAAGAGTTGTGTAGTGTCTTGCTCTATGCTTGTGCATACAGTGTACAATATTATATTCGCTTTAGAGGTTTGTGCATAAAATTGGAAGGCTCCATGGTTTGTTTCAAATACCAGCCATGTAGTAATATTTTATGTACATAATGTACCTCTTTTTTTGCATGTATTAGATAAAAGTTACAAAAAAATTATCATCACATAAATGTACTGTGATGTTTTGATTGTGCTGTTATAAAGCTACACTCAAACAACGTGACCACACCCCTATGACAAACTGTGGTATCATACACAGATGTAGGATTTACAAAAATGTGTACATGGTGTATGCATGGTGTATTTAGGTCGAAGAGCTGAATGATACATGCACGACAATGTTCAGTGTATACAGTCATCAGTTTACTCAAGGTTTGCTTTTGAAACAAGTTTATACCCCCCTCCAAGAAAAAATCTGATCACAAAACTCGCCTTTGTCCAGGGCACTTTTCTTTATCCTTGACTAACAATGTGCTGTATTTACTTTTATGTTCCGTCCAGAAACCTGGAACTTTGAACATTTTTTATCATCACCTGCCGAGTTATCATACTTCCGTGTAGTTAAGTGTCAGTGTGGCGTATTGATTTGCCATTCTGATTCTCTACTATGTAATTTTGCAAAATCCAAAACACGTCTGAAGGTGGGCTGTCTGTAGAAGTTGTTAAATGTCTTTTGTTATCTAAAAATACCTTCCTTTTGTTCAGTGCTCGCATCAGTGAATATGTCAGACTGTGTATACACATGAACATGTGTGTACACTACGCTCCATTTCATAGAGAGAGAAACTTTGGGCAGAGTTCCCAGCCAGCGCCTACCTATTTCGACTTATTGTACGTTGTGTTACTTTCAACACTTTCAGAAGTCCGAATACTTGACCCTGATGGGGGTGCCATTGAACTAAAGAGGCAAATAAGAAGAACCAGACTATCTAGGTCTTTCAAAATACGTGTAGCCTATTAACATTAGAATTCTCCCTGCTGGACAATCAAAACATTTGATTGACACATGTTAAAACACACTTAGGAGAACAATATTTTTCTTTCTTGTGCCAATTTTTGTAAATTGACAGAATTGGCTAAGTACAGAAGAGTCATTTCTAACTTGTTTGCAAATAAAACTGAAGAACCATAATGTACACTACATGTAGCTTCAGATCTTACTAAAAAGTAGGCTGTACATTACAGTTTACTTTCTTATCTATTTTCCTTTGATTTTTGTCCTACTGTCATTGCTGATAGTTGTCAGACTTCCCCCTGACAAAATGAACCCAGCAGCACCTATCTGTTGGTTCACCATCCCACCCACCCAGCAGCGCACCGCATTTTATGTATGCAAGATTTGGTTGAGATATAAGGAAGGAAGATTCCATTGCCCTTAAGGAGGCATTGATTGACTAAGGATCCCCTAACATCCAAGTTTCCAGTCAATATTCATCTTGTGAGATAGGTCCCTGGCGGCTATTACTCAGGAAAAGTAAAACACATCTTCCATCTTGAAAAGAAGACAAGCGTTTTAGACATGGGGCATTGAACCCAAAGCATACAATCTGTCTGGAGTTTTGTCATGACAAACAGCCAAATTTCAGTCTGCTAATTGTTTGCGTAAATATTCATGAATGATGTGAAATGCGTCCTTTTTGAAATACAAAAAAAGTGGTGAGATTTTGCTCTCTGTCACCCTCAGGTGATAATAAATGTTGTCATTTCGAACCTTAGCTTTACCGATTGTATTATAATTATATTCAAATTATAATATTTGTCCCTTATCTCTCCCAAAAGTTGATGATTTTATGTTCTGTTAAAACAACCAAAAATTCCCTGTGTTATGTGTAGTAGTCCGGCATGTAGACCTACAGTGTACATCATTATTGTCGATAATTTCATACTAAAATTTTCTTCTCAATTCAATGCATCAATCAAAAGGAATAAACTTGTCTGACTTAAAATGAAAGTACACATATTTTGTTAAACATTCCATGTAAACATTGCCAGAAGGTGCCATGTTCTACATTTATCCAGTGAATAATGTCCAAGAAAAGGGGACAAAAGAAGTATAGTAAATTCTTGATTCGTTTCGTTGATGGCAGAGTGCTTCTGATCACGTTCTTGTTTTTCACAGAAGAACTTTCGTGGAAAGTAAAATGAGCAAGATTTTGTTACTCGCACCCAGAAGCATTACAGCTGCATGTGGAATTATCTTAGACTGCAATCACAAAAAGGCAATCTGGGTAAAAAAAATAACCACAACAAGAAGAAATAAGAAGTTTAAGAAAAAAACATGTTTCAAGTGTGACTTGATTTTTCTGAGTGTCAGGGTGCTTTTGGTGCACTTAAAACAAAGAGATCACAGGAACAAATGTAAGCATTATTCAGAAGGGTATATTGAGCCTGAAATTTCATCTTCAAGAGGGCAAGGTCACTTTTATTGTCCAATTTCCAAAGGGCACTTTCATTGGAAATCGTATAGTCTTTTAGAAACTTTTGAAGGGGCACCAGGCCAAGGCAATGGGCAACACAGGCCATGATCTCTGTGGCCTTCATGTAATTTGAGGCATTTTATAGGTATGAGCTGTAAATTGTGTTTATTTTTTCAACTTCTTATCTTTACAAATATTTATGAAAAACACAAATATTTATGATAACATTAGACAGAGAGTGCATGACTCATATTTGCTCCATTTGTGCGAATAGATTTCATAAAAGTAAAATTTATAGATCACCATCCTCACTCTCCATAAATCTGGTCATTACTGAGGAGTTTATCACCGCAATGTAAAAGTACAGGGTCGCTCTTTATGGTTTCTCGAGTTACATGGCTTGTTTCTTATGTATTGTGTTAATGTTCCTGTAAGAATGAGTGGGCTCCTGATGCTGTGAACAGATTTATTGCAATTTGTTATGCTCGCACTAATTCACTTTTCTGTGCTGGTTAAAGGTAGCTGGTATTGCAAGCGAATGAAAGGACCAACCCCTCTAGAATGTTTGTATACATACATCCAGAACAGGGTCATTCTTTATGGTTTCTCAAATGAAGTGGCTTGTTTCATGTGTATGATAATGAGTAGGCTAAATTGGAATTTGTTTGTATTCCAGCACTGTAATTCACTGGTCTGTACTGATTTTAAAGGTAGTAGAATCACAACTGAATGAAGAGACCAACCCCTCATGCATGGTTGTATATGTCCAGTACTGAACGTAGTAAGCATACTGTCCGCGGTCGTACGATGTACACACCAGCTACAAGCGTTAAGCATTCCTGCACGGTTTTCACATACCACTCACATACTCGGCATGACCAAAAATAGCCAGGTGGTGGGGACCTTGTAACCCACAATCTATTAGCTCGTTAAGCAGTAGGGAGAGGAACGTGTGCGCTGGACAGGGCAGAAATATGCATTAAAGGCTTGGGAAATATGATATTGAGATTGCCGGTGAAGAGAAATCAAGTGTGGTTTAGGGCAATGGTTTCATCAACTAATGTGGACATTTTTGTCTCTCTTTCATTTGAGACACAAGCATTAGATAAAGGACATGGATTAAGTTACATGAACATAGAGGCTTACAGTATATGAAAGTATAGGACAATATACTTAAATGTACGTAATGGACCTGCAGAATCCATGTTTGTAAGGTACATCATTTAAATTTGTTATCTTCAAGCAGGGCTTAAATTTTATACTGGACCATAGGCTCAAGGCCAGTTTTGGGCTGGTAAACTCATAAATTACAGCAGTCTGGTGTTTTTTAAACCTCACTGTGTAATACCTTTTAAAGTAAAAGTAAAACAAAAACGTTATGTTCAAATGGCAGATGTTGACTTTGGGTCTGTTTAACACCTTCAATTTGATTGAGTAATGAAGTATGTACACTGTAGGCTACATGTATAATGAACAACTTTTTAAATAAAAATGATATAAATCTTCTCTTATAACATACGGTATGTCATTAGTTCTTTTTCAAATAAAAACAGTATGCATAATAAACTTTTCTAATTTAGTTAGAGCAATTCTAGGTGAATGCAAATTTTTAGCAACAAGCCCTTCGGTCTTTGAGATTTTAACCCAAACTCGAGCCCTGTCAAGTAATACAAAGTTCAAAATGATAATCATAAAAATGCCCTTCCTGTAGATTCATTCAACAAGCTTGCTTTAAGGTTGAAAATAATATAATACTTTATTTACATTTTTTATACATTACATTATGAAGGACAACTGAATAGTCACATTATTGTGACTGCAGTATCTTGTTTACTAAAGAAGGATTTTTTTTAAACATTCAGAAAATCATCAACTGATGTCTGTCTTCAAGGTTACTTGAGTAATCAAGGAGCTGCCTAGAATGTCCTTAATTTTGCACAAATCATCCCTTTTAGTTTTAAAACAACTAAATTCAGTGAGTTCCAGTACAGGCCAACTTCGTTCACAATTTACTTCCAACCCAAGCTGTGTAGAACCATTGAGGTATAGACCAATACAGCTCCCTCCTACCGGCCCTGAGGTTCACTGCTAAACAAGCACATTATCCAGCAGCCTTGCCATGGTAACCAGTCAGGCTTTACTACTCACAGCAGGCGGAGGCGCCAATTCCAAGATCATCTGATCAGGAAATAAGAGATGAGCTCATGGAGCATTGATGAATCTCTCCCTACCACCCACCGGGAGCTATTACTTTGCTCAGCTTACTGCCAAGCCCCAAAGAAACAAGCCAATACATAATGGTTAGGGCTTTTTATTTTCCTTTCATCTTCTCCTGGGTGGAAGGTACATGTAGGCTGATGAATTACGGGTTGGAAAATCTCTGCTTTTTGCAACTAGATACATTCCTGCTAGGCACTAGACGAGTTGTGTATTCCTTTTCAGTTGTTGATCAGAATTTCCCCGCATGTACAACTTGTACTTGTACACGTTGCGAGTGCTTAAATGTCCTTCGTGACATTCCTCGAGTTTCATTTTTTAAAGGAATCAGCGGTTTTTATTGATGGCTTCTAAATGATGTAAAATGTCTGAACCTTTTTCTCTTATAAGCGCTGTCTGTGAGAGAAAGATGCATCATCTCTTCAGTATATACTGCATTGTGAATGTTTCTATAGTCAATATATTGCAAACAACTTGAGAGAAACAAAATATACACTGGTCTTCTGTGAAGATGTTATATATATTTTTTAAAGTATAGTTTCATTAGAAAAATGTGCAGTTTGTTTCCCTTTGAAAAAAAATAGATTGTTTCAACCGCTTGAAGGAAAAGGAAATGAGATCATTCAAGCAGTTGTTCAAGTTTGCGCCTGTTTTTTTACAAAATAGTTGATAGTGGGCAGGATTTTGGGGGTTTCCCCATTATGTTGTATGATATAATTTCTTGGAGGATATGCTCTATAGAAAACATATTTTTGTGTACTTGCTATAGGTAAAACCTAAATATTGTAGTTTGGCCCAATTGGAGTGGTATTCTTAGAGGACCTTGTGGTTACAAATAACATGAAACCTAAGTACATTAAAACAAAACAAAATTCACATAATAAATATCAAGTTTTCATACTCGGGATTGTTTTTCTAGGATGTGTATATATAATTTACAGACCTCCCCAATAAAAACAGTCAAACAGGGAAAATATATATAAACTGAGGTCAGTTTCCATGATTAGAACTTAGTTGAGAAATTATGTGCTGTTTACCTTCTTCGAAAATTGGATCTCCTTCAAGGTTTAATTCTCGCACAGATGCGCTTGATGTTCTTATCATGTGCCTGTGTACATGCACTGTGTACACCTTGTAATTTTGGCCGTCCGTTGCAACGTCCACTTGGACAAGCAGCCAATAATTATTCCCTATCTCAAGTTTACCTAGCCCCTCAGGGCCTTCATCTAATGTCTAATTCAATTTGTAAATCCAGTCATAAATTGTCGATCTGTTATTGATCCGTTTGGAGTTGGCAGCGGTTGTGGGAATGCTTGTGAGTTCAGCTGGAAAATGAAAATATGTTTCTCGGTGAAATCATGGTGAAACGAACTAACATGCACTCTGGGGTTTTTCATTCCAGGGTACATGCAGTATGTTTCTCAGAGTTTTGGCTCCGGAGAAAAAAAAAATTAATTTTAAAAACAAATTTTGGTTGGTCAGATGGTCAGATGGAGATTTCTGCAGCACAAACTTGTAAACACTCACAAATGTAACATCCGCATATCTACTCACCACCTGCTAACATTAGTGTACTGTTCTTAGAACTTCCTCTTGCTTTTCGCCTCTGCCCTCCATGGTTACTCGCATAGCCCTTCACTGGGTCCTAGCTCTATTATACTGTAACTAATCTTGTAGACACACTACATTTTTGCCCAAAACCAAATTTAACCGTTGACTTTTGATCATGTTAGAAAACAAATAATACATCATGGTAATGGTATGGTTAGGATAGGCTTTACATCTATAGTTCTTAGGCCCCCCCCCCCCAAATCCCAATCCCCTTACTTGTCTACCCGTTCTCTTTCTTCTCCAATTGTTTGGAGTTTAATGTTAGATTTATTTTTGGTTTTGTACACGATATTTAAAACCAAGATTGCACTTGGTATGTCATACCACACCTGGACCCTTCTTGTAGCATAATATTCCCATTGCTTGAGAATCCCATTAGTTACATCAGTGCAAGCGCATCCAGTTTATTGCTCTATTATGTACAGTAATTCCAGCCCAGAACAGCACCACAAGGATCATCCAGATCCCAGCTCATATTCCACTCATAAATCCATCTTACTCCAGTTTCCACCCCAATTAATAAATCCATACGTGGATGACCACTCTGGTGGGTAATAAGAGCCATGGCTCAAGGCTGGACCTGGAGATTAGGGGCTGGCACCAAACCCTGGACCTCTGATATTAATTTCATTTCTTCCTTCAGGGGATTACTACAGTAGGTACATGTAGTACACGTACAATGTAGCACTCTTTCCCTGGACAGTAATTGATTTTCTGTACAGGAGTAGTTTGTTTTTGAAGGTCTGTGTCTCTTAAAACAAACATCCTCAAGTCTGGAGATTGTATGCAATGACAGATCCAGGGTTGAAACAATGAAGGAACCCCTCCTCCTTTAAAGGAACACTTGTCGTGGATCGGGTGAGTTGGTCTTTGAAAAGCGTTTGTAACCGTTTGTTATAAAATGCATATGATTAGAAGGAATTTTAAAAGTAGAATATAATGATCCACACAAGTATCACTCAAAATTGCGTGGCTTTCCTTTTACCTTGTCGACTAACACGGTCGGCCATTTATGGGAGTCAAATTTAAATGGCCGACCGTGTTAGTTTGCAAAGTAAAAGGAAAACCAGGCAATTTCAAGGCAAATTTGTGTGGATCATTGTATTCTACTTTTAAATCATCTTTCTAACCAAATGCATTTTATAACAAACGATTACAAATGCTTTTCAAAGACCAACTCGACCGATCCAAGACAATGTGTTCCTTTAAAGGGTCTGTATACATTTGGTGATGACTCTGAAAATTAATGTCAATGAAAACTTATATGATACTGGTAAGAAGTACAGAGCTTTCGATATTATATTGCATTTTGAGAAATATTTTATTTCAAAGTACTGCGATTATGGAAAACGTATCATTTCTTTTATCTCCCCAAGTTTGAATTTTAAAGGAACACGTTGCCTTGGATCGGACGAATTGGTCAAAACAAAAGCGTTTGTAACCGTTTTTTTTTCAAATGCATATGGTTGGAAAGATGTTTTAAAAGTAGAATACAATGATCCAAACAAGTTTGCCTCGAAATTGCGTGGTTTTCCTTCTACTGTGCGAACTAACATGGTCGGCCATTTATGGGAGTCCAAATTTTGACCCCCATAAATGGCCGACGTGTTAGTCGACGAGGTAAAAGGAAAACCACGCAATTTCGAGGCATGTTTGTGTGGATCATTGTATTCTACTTTTACAACATCTTTCTACCCATATGCATTTTATAAAAAACGGTTACAAACGCTTTTCAAAGACCAACTCGACCGATCCAAGGCAACTTGTTCCTTTAAGAAGCATTTAGGAAGCGTTAAAATGCCTCAAAGATTATTTGTAATGCTATTGGGGATTATTCTTCCTGCATGAACGTATTCACTTCAAAATTTTCGGCGATAAACGTGACCACCTTTAAGATTTATTGTATACATTTATAAGGGATTGAAACCTTTCGAAGGGTTCTAAAAACCTAATGTATACAGATTCAACATTAAAGTTTTATACTGCTGTTTGTAAAAAAAATTAAAAAGGGGTGAACCTAACTGTACTAGTACCTATTGACAAATGAGTGACAGGCTTTTGACGTCCATAAGGTACAAGTACATACATGTACTATTAGTGGATATTTTGTAGTAAATGGTTCCTTTGGTGGTGAATATTATGACCTTCAATGACTATAAAAATAGAATTGTAATAAATGTCAAGCGTATCGTCCTTGTGTGTCCATGATGTACAAGTTCTGTATAAACAAGGTTGCTTTACATTACATGTTTTTTTTTTATGGTTATTAAAGGAACACGTTGCCTTGGAACGGACGAGTTGGTCAAAACAAAAGCGTTTGTAACCGTTTTTTATATAATGCATATGGTTGGAAAGATGTTTTAAAAGTAGAATACAATGATCCACACAAGTTTGCCTCGAAATTGCGTGGTTTTATCTTCTACTGTGCGAACTAACACGGTCAGCCATTTATGGGAGTCAAAATTTTGACCCCCATAAATGGCTGACGTGTTAGTCGTCGAGGTAAAAGGAAAACCACGCAATTTCGAGGCATGTTTGTGTGGATCATTGTATTCTACTTTTACAACATCTTTCTACCCATATGCATTTTATAAAAAACGGTTACAAACGCTTTTCAAAGACCAACTCGACCGATCCAAGGCAATGTGTCCCTTTAAACAGTTTTAAGTAATGTTTAAAATGTACATTACTGAACAAGCATCTGACAAACAATGTGAATGTCGCGCAACTTAAAGGAAATATATCAATTTACCATTCTCTAGTTTTTAGTGAAGACACACTGTGCAGCCAAGCTGTGAAACTCAATCCAACATTTTATTTTAAAAGTTAAAGGGTCCATAAAAAAATGTTTATGTTTGAGGATATTTTGCCATTCATATTGAGCTTTTATCGATTGCGGAAATTTAATTATTTAAACAATGTCCCAGCATTTTGTTTAAATGTCATCGCAAGCCTGTTAGCCTACAAAAGCAATTGCCCCTGTTGCCCCTGGTCATTGCCTTGGTACCCCTTGAAGTTGAATGATTTCAAATTCAATAGAAATTCACATATTCCTCGTAGAGGTGCCCTTTATCAAGAAGAAATCGCCCCAGGCCTTTAAAAATTAAGCATTTAAACCTTCTGTTGTGTGGACTTTGCCTTTGTTTAAAAAAATATTATAACAATTTTCTGGAGGCTCTGTACCGATATGAACTTTATAATTAGTGAGATTTAAGATTAGATTCATCAGTTTTCGTTTTGATGTAGGCCTAATCATCAGTCTTGTACTTTGTCTTCAGATAACTTGTGAAATGTACTAATATGTCATTTTTATCAGAGAGGCAGACAGACATTTATTTGATTGTTGTTTGTAGATTATCAATACCAAGTTGGCCTACGTGTAGTATAGAGTTAAAAAAAAAAAAGGTTCTATCTTCAACCTTGTAACAGTTGGATTGCAAATAATTGAAGAAAACCAGGGACCAATTTCATAGAGCTTCTTGAGCAGTAAATATTGCTTTAAAAGTTCCTGCTAAGCAAAACAAAGCAGGGTACAACAGTAGTCACATGGTAAGCATACATGAATTTGGCTTGTAACCTTATTTTGGTCAAGCATGTTGTGCTAGAGCTTCAATTGGGCTTTAAGCAGCTCCATGAAATTGGACTGAAGCGCACATGGTTTCTTATTAGCACACAAACCATTGAGTAACGCCATAGCGAGAGGATGTAACACTAGCACTCTGGGGATATAACATCTTCGGCCACGGATTATGAAATGAAAACAACCATATCAGAGTTTTTTTATGTGGGAAGCGTGATGTCTGATTAAGATGTGCTCCAGTGGTGGCTTGGCAGAGAGCCAAGAAACGAGTCAGTTTTATTTTAAGAATGGTGTGCTCGTCAATCTACTGTCAATACATATTGTTTTTAGAGTCCAGTGATTTTTAAGTGAGCTAAGAGACTCGTGCTTTTATGTGTAATATTGGGGGTTTTTTTCAAGTTTTTAAAAATAATTTTAGTAAATAATTATGTTGTGTACTTATACATTCACATTACATGGTTGATAGTCACCATTTACCTCTCACATTGGAATGGGATCTTTAAACTAAGCGCTCACCGAACAAAACTACAATTTACCTTTTGTTAGATTGTTTAAGAATACTAATAGAAATCCTAGAATGTGTATGTTCATCTAGAATTTTTAAATTTGTTCTGTATAACATATTTTGTGGTTTTCTTTTGGTGCTGATGCAATAATTGCAAAATGTACTTTAAGATGGTGTAGGCCTACACAAAAAGTACATGTAATGCAGAACTACAGGATTGCAGTTCAGGTTCATGATTTTCAACTAATTGTGAATAAATGCATTGCGTGAATGTGTTTTTCAGAACAATATCAAAACATACCGGGTACATGTACATACATGTTGTGTACAGTCTAGCTTGCATTTTGTACGAATGTACATGTACATAGATGTAATAAATGTATGAATATGGATGTACATGTATGCAACCCTGTAGATCTGTGGTGGTTTAATGTACCATGTAGTGGTGTGTCACCTCTCCGTCCAGTCACACATAATTCATATATGATTCACACATAAGGACTTTCAATCAAATCTCGCTTCATCTTCTCCCCATGCAAACATCTCGGGCGGTCCTTTTGACCAGTGTCAGCTTAGCTTGTGTCCTCACTCACTGCTTACAACCTTTCCCTAAATATTTATCCTAAAGATAATGCAGACAGTTTTCTGTCCGTTGTCTCTAATCCCTAGCTTAATCAGATTTGCTGCTCAAAGGGATGGTGTCAACAGAAAGGTCCACTAATCGGATTTCCGATTCCTAGTGCCAGAGTAGAGGCCTGTTGCCCCAGAGCGTCACACACGCACTCTCTCTCTCTCTTGTTGTCAGGGTCCTGCGTGCGTTTTATGAGTCACAGGCCATAATCACTTTCTTAATTAAATATCGTTACAAATGAACATGTGTGTTAGAACGCCATCAACCCTGGGGATACTGCCACTTGGGTTGAGCGTGCCATTTGTCATCATCAAGAGGATTCGAGGAAAAAGATCAAATGGACCCCGGTTTTTATGAAATACATCTTGGAACTTGTGTTCGGGGAGTGTTGCTGTTGAGTATTTTGCAGTTGCCTTCAACAATTTCTGGAAGGTCAGAGACCTTTGTTTGTGTCACACTGTGGCATGATAAGGGGATGAGAAATTTGAAACTCTTATTGCTGAACAGAACTCCACACGGATGCTAAAAATAGGAGCTCGATGTGGTGACGTCACACAAGTAACTGGGTCTTAGACAATGAGTAAAATTTCACTGACATGCGTGCGCATAAATGTCAAAGCCATTGTCAGTGTTTTACGTTTATTCCGAGTACGGCAGTCGTGTGTGCCAATGTAGCGAACATGTGAGTGGTGGAAAGTGTGTCTGACGCTTGAATACTTTTTAGCAAAAGTGACATCATTACAAGTTGTGCAAAGTGCTGCCAAAGGCCTGAGATTTGTAGACTATGACCTCAGTTGCCCTTGTCTTGCCTCATTAAAGAATCACAGGCCTGTTACATAAGTTCTAACCTATTGCACACACATCACATAAGGGGATTTGGGGAATCAAAGATTTATAAGCATGTAAACAGTGTGTCACCTAAAATTGACACTACATGTACACCAACACTGTATAAAACACATAGGGCCTGGACATTGACTCACAAAATGGTGCAAACAAGAATCTAATATGGTGGAACTTAGAAGTCACGTGAATTGGGTCAATAGGTCATATGAGAGAAAAAGTCTGCTGTTATACTGGTTGTGTACAATGTTTGATGGCAATGTATCAGCTTTTGTAAACACGATCATGCATTATGAGCATGCATTATATTCCCAGAAAATGTATTATCTTCAAGTACGCGCTAATCCTCCAATCAGATTGGCAGAATGGAGTGGTGATAAAAACCTATATTGCACGGCTAATATCACTACCATGCGTCTTGTGTGTTCTATGTCACGCACCAAGTGTGCTTGAAGATAAATACGTTGTCACACGCGCGCTCGTGGAAATACGGAAAATATAGCGCGTCTGCGTCCCATATACAACGAGGCCGAACGCAGAAGCGCTTTATTTTTCCGTATTCCACTCGCGCTTGTGTGATAACTTATAATATCAGCTAAAGCAAAATTATACCAACATTTTTAATCTTTACTGGTCTAAGACAACTGAAAATGTATTTTGTGATGGTGAATGAAAACTATCGGTTGTACTTCCTATAAAATACACACATTATTATGATGTGTAAAACTAACTTGTTTTTCTAAACAAACTCTAGAAGGATATTGAAATGACTCTGGTGATGTAAGATCAAATTTATTATTCTGATCTTGTTGTCATTTGTAAGGATACAGGGCTTTGCTGTAAGCCTACATGATAAACAACATGTACATATAATTTGATACCTGTAATTCAATACCTAAATGTGTTGTTCAACTACATGTACATGTATCAATTTATCCGGATTTGAGCGCTTATGGAGACCTGCTTTGTACACGATATCTAGGATGTACATTAGGTCACATGTTATTCTTAAAAGTATTCATATGGTTTCCCTTTTCCTTGTTTTTCTCATGCCCGCTCGTGACCAATGTCCAGCCTAGTGTTACTTTTTTCCCTCTGGATTTAAATGAAGGAAAAAACAGATGACTGAACCAACATATCAATGGTTCATGGAAAAATTAATAACATTAATATCATCATATTTTATCAACATGGTCACTGTAAGTAAGATTTGAAATTGTGAAGCAAAGAATTAGTTTTAGAAACAATGAGCATGGAAAATTAATCAATGCTATTTTATTATGCCTGTTGTAGCAGCTGATAAATGAAAACTTTGACAGCCTGACACGCGGCTTGAAATTTCTCTCTTAAAGTATGACGTTTCATCTCAGGAATGTCTCCGTCTCTTTCATTTGGAAGGTGGTGGGGGGGGGGGGCACGAGATGGAGAACAAATATTTGTTAGCATAAAAATATCTGCAGGGTTTGCTCTGTAGTAGTTGTAGGATAAAGAAGAGGAGCCCATCAAGTAAGCTCTTCTAATACCTGGGCTTGAGACATTCCAGATGGTCGATGTCAAGGAGACAGATGGGCCTGGAAACAGATGGTGTCATTCTTGAGGCTTGAGCCAGAGACTACTTTATTATGATTTGTGGATTTGCGTTTTTGTAATCGCTTTTTTTGGCCGCTCTGTGATTTGGCGTTTTGTTTAGAGTAGTAAACATGCCATGTTAAAATCTACGGTCACTTTCTTTTCAAGCTGTTGAAGGAGGTGGGATGTTCAAAGAGGGCAATTCCACGGTACATTGACCACAGGATGCAGGAATTTGGTGTTGTTATTGGTTTTTCTCTCGAGATGTGATGACGTGTTGTTGTTGGTCTTGAGATTCATTCAGACAACCAGATTTGTGATTCCTGAGGCCAGTGTACACATGAGTAAACCATAAAACTACATACAAGACAGGCATTATAAATATTCATCCTACTTTAGCCTGATTTCTGATTTTTTGTCCTTGGAAAAAAAAATCAGAAAATGGTGATTAAATAGCCTGAAAATCCTCCAAAGCCTTCACCATGTGTATGTTCAATGTAGGTCAGCAGTTGTACTCAATACAATGTTCCTACGTTTTTTTCCCAAGGACCAAAAATCAAGCCTGAAGAGAAGACCTTCAGAACAAAATGCCCAGATAAGATTTATAAAATATGGGCAAGGCCAGATTTCCATTTGAATTCAATGGCAATTTCATTAGATAATCTGAACAGGACACTATTAAAAACACCAAGTTCAAAATCAAAGCGAAAAGTATACAAACAGGTAGATATACACCTGCAATGTACATGTACGTGTATGGAATTGTAAGAGGGCAAGAGTATTTGGTTATAATGCTTCAACGGAGTAATCATTCTTGAAAGATCACCTATAAATATCAGCTGAATAAATTGCACAACCGAAAGTTGACAAGTTAACCATCTGTAAACACAGCTGTATGGTTATGTTTTGATTACCTTCATGATACTACAGTGCAATTGCACTCCAATGGAGAGGTTAACACTATAGCAGCCCACCATGCATGCACAGTGTTGTGCCTCGATCCTTCGCACAATTTAAATTCTCGGATACCTGTCACTGTCAGGGTTAGGGCCTTGTTTCACTTGTATGTATTTCTGTGGCAATGTTAGCAGAAGATCGTTAGCCCAAATGGGCACATGTTCATCATTGATAATTAATTAAAAATTAAATTGAGCTGTACACTTGGCGGCATCAGAAAACGTGTTGTACTTATTTCATTTTAGAATTCAAACCAATTTCACATCACTCGAGTGAACAATTACAAGAAAATATTTTGTTTTCAGAGCAAATTTGTAACACACGCCCCCAGTCCTCCCCTACCCCAACAATAACAGACCAGTGCATTTTCTGTAATAAGTAGTGGATAATAAATGAGCATGATACTTTGTAAGGATAGTGTACTGGGTAACAATTTTACAGGGGTTGATTTCACGAAGAGTTAAGACTCAGTCTTATCTTGGTTTAGTACAATTTACTTGTCCTAACTTGAAGTTTTTAATGACTCCTAAAGAGTCCTAGGACTAGTCCTAAGTTACATGGACTATCTTTGGAAAATCGACCCGAGGTATCCTACCTGATTTCACATACTATACACAGTTTAAAGAGTTTAAAATTAACAGGTTAGACCTTCAAACAGACTGTTCAAAGACACTGAGTCTTCTTGTAGAAGAAGGTGTGCAGTCATTACAAATACTGACCTTTTTTTTTTAGATATTTTATGAATCCCATCAAAGATCTCACATTTAATAAATTTCAAGTTGTTGTCATTTCATTCAATAAATTCAAGTGTTTTCTTTCCTGTGTTTCAGATCTGAAAGAGCAGAGAGATTGGTCAGATCACGCCATATGGTGGCCAGACAGGAACCAGTGGTTGAAACGGACTGGTTCCACACTGGACCAATGCCACGTCCAGGCTGATGCCAAGCTGCAGTTCACACCCATGCACAAGACGCTGCGAGTCCAGATGCCAGACATGCAGCTGATAGACATGCGGGTGGATTTTTCCTCTGATGTCTTATCGTCCGTGATCGAGCTATGTAAAGAAGTTGGTAAGGGCCCAATGATTGAAAACACTGTATAGTTCTAAGGTGTTAATTTTAAGGTGTTCTAAGGTTAAAGCTGTTTCATAGTTCATGCGAATGCCATTCAATACAAATTTTAACATCACAAATTCGCAACAGGTAATTTGGAAGACTCGAGATGTGCTCAACTTGTGCGAAACATTCGCTGCGCAAAACAGCCATGTGACCTCGGATTCGCTTCGCATTGATACATGTACCTTCATATCCAAAGGTGGACTGCCATCACAACCATTGCAGGCCGTAGCTGTACATTGAAATTAACGTTAACCCAGTTACTGCACCTACTGACATGCTGAGGGTGCTGTAATTTTTAAATTGTGATGTGACAGCAAGCACTGGCATGCTTACAGCATAGAGCTAGGACGTCCTACAATAACTGAGTTCAAGTTCATTATTCCATCAGGCCTGCTATGATTATGACAGCAGTCCAACTTTTTAAGCACCAGGAGGCCATTAGAGTTGTCAGTATTTCCTGATATCAAGATTTGTTAAGTAGTGTTTTAGCAGTAAGCAGTTCAAAGACATACTTGAGATAGGAGTTATCTATTGTATTCCATTTGGGGAGCAAGAGGGGGGGGGGGGGCAAGGGTTCTGAGGTTCTGAGGAGGCTCCCCCACTGTCCAAATAAATGTTTATCATAATCTAGTGTTGGTTCCATCTCCATCTCACACAAATCTACATGTACTTTCTCCCTCCAATCTGGGCCCAATGTCATAAAGCTGCTAAGCACAAAATTTGCTTAGCATGAAATGTCTTCCTTGATGAAAACAGGATTACCAACCAAGTTTCCATATGATTTCAAGGATAAACAAACAACAGCTGAATACCACTAATAGAGCAATATGCAACAAATGGAAATTTGGTTGGTAATCCTGTTTTTTAAATGCTAAGCAAATTTTTGTGCTTAGCAGCTCTTTGAAATTGGGGTCTGGATGGTACATGTTGTTGTTGAAATTCTTGACAGTCTTGACAGTCTTTGCCTCTGCCTGGATCAGAACATTCCTTCAGTCTGACCATGGTCTGTCTTGTCTGACTAAGGGATGCTTTTGCAATCTTCTTGGAAATTTATGAAATTGTTTACAAGGAAACTGTGTCATGTCATTCTCAAAACATCCACAACAAAGGGGGGTACTCTACTACGCAATCAACCTTAAAAAGTGATTGGTCTGGTAGGAGTGGAATTAAGGGATGGTCTGTTATACCATCCTCCATGGCTCTACCATCATGTACGTACAAGTAGACATTTTTATTTTTTTTGAGAACCTTGGGGTAGTGAAACACTTCTGGAATGTATATTGTAATTTGAAATTCTTTGCTGTTTCTAACAGTTTACATTCATGCAGGCAATTAAAAGAAACTTGTCTCAGAACATGGCCTTGGGCTCAAAAAAAGTGTCAGAATATCATACTTTAAAGGCATTGGACACTAATTGTAATTGTCAAAGACCAGCCTTCACAGTTGGTGGTTCTCAACATATGCATAAAATAACAAACCTGTGAAAATTTGAGCTCAATCGGTCATCGGACTTGCGAGAGAATAATGAAAGAAAAAAACACCCTTGTCACACGAAGTTGTGTGCGTTTAGATGGTTGATTTCAAGACCTCAAGTTCTAAATATGAGGTCTCGAAATCAAATTCGTGGAAAATTACTTCTTTCTCGAAAACTATGGCACTTCAGAGGGAGCCGTTTCTCACAATGTTTTATACCATCAACCTCTCCCCATTACTCGTCACCAAGTAAGGTTTTATGCTAATAATTATGTTGAGTAATTACCAATAATAGTGTCCACTGCCTTTAAATAGGTTCATTGAAAACTTAGGTTTCTCAAGACTAATTCTGGTTTGGTGGCTGTTCCAGTTATAACTTCCAGTTTGGAACCCAAACCTGGGTTAACACCTGCACCTTATGGTCCATTTCTGACCTGGTTCTTCTGTATGTTGAGATGATAAATCGATGTTTGCATGTATAATTTTGTCTATATCATGTATGCACGGTTTGTCGTTAACTTTTTCAGTGACTAGCCAGCAGGACTACTTAGCTTGTCTTTTCACTAGTCCACCAGCCTTTTCACTGGTCTATAATGAATATTCAAGTAGGCTAATGCTTTCCAAAACTGAACTAGCCAGCTGGACCACTGGGAGAGAATTTCGACTGGTCCTTGTGTGTTTTAAAGCATTTGGCCAGGGGACCTTTGGAATGTTAAGGGAGAATGCTGTATAGCCATAGAGCTAGATGGTATAGCCAAGTTATAAACAAGGGTGTTTTTTCTTCCATTATTATCTTGTAACTTCGACGACCAATTCCATTCAAATTTTCAGTTTTTTTTTTGTATGCATATGTGGAATTGCACCAAGTGAGAAGACTGGTCTTTGACACTTACCAATAGTGTCCAGTGTCTTTAAGTACTAACAGAGATTTAGTCTCAATGAATTTCCAGTAACACAACAATATTTGCCTCAAGAAATTACGTTGTCTTTCTGCTCCAGGTATACGTCACCCAGAAGAGCTCTCCTTCCTCAAGAAACCAGACGCAGGTGCCTTACACGTAAAACAGCGAAGTAACGGACGGAAGAAGAAGGACCGGGACCGCGATTCCATGGCATCCAGTAACAGCAACGAGGCGGCTTCCACGGGCAGCCTGGATGGCATACCCCCACACACACCCACACGTAGACCCTCCCCTGGGTTCAACCGGATGACACCCAATTCAACGCCCGGCCACAATGGCAACACCACCCTCTACTCCGTACACAGTTCAGGCTCAGGGAACTTCAGCGATAGTATTGAGAACTTGAACATGTCGTTGATGAACAGCCCTCAGGTGCCGAGCAAGGAGGCACGAGAAGGTCTGGTAAAGCCCAACAACTACCGAGAAAAGGCCCTCATCAATTGCGGGTAGGTAAACAAGTACAATAGATAAACCATCCCTAATTCCCTGTAATCCATCGCCTGTATTTGCTGGAATATGATGAATTTGATAAGACCGCTATTCTTCACTGTTTTTTTGAGGAATGGGGATTGAAGAACCAACAGTTTTTCTGAGGTACAAATTTGTACTATTGTAAAGTACAGTAGTTGAGCTGACAAGTAGAAAAAAAGATAGAGCTCGGGCCACAGGGGGATTTGTCAGAAAATGAGGTTATGGTATGTATTTATGGCTATACCTAACACCTAAATCTGAACAGAATCATAGCTGAGTCCATCCACCAAGTTGTCCATGACTTTTATGATGGTGAACTTCAAGGAATACTAGTTCATATAGAGCTATATGTACAGTGACCCTTTATGGAATGTGAAAAATTTTGTGTTCAAAGGTCATCCTCAGTTTATGGGTCAGTTGAGGATTTGATCGAATCTGAGATCTCAAATTTCAAGGTCATTGGAATTTTATCTTTTAGTAATTTGTTTTCCTTTCATTTAATAGCAGTTTCTGTGAAATATCTTAGACGTTACTCGTTTTAGGTGGTAAACATGCAGATGGGTTTCACTGCTTTCTTTATTGTGCAAATTTCCACCGTTGATGGGACACACAAAGGAAAACCCTGTCAAGTGCACATAATGAATAAAGGGGCAATTTTGTCCTCATCATTGTTTGTGAATTGGTATTGATCAACGTCAGCCTTCAGGCCTCGTGTTTTCAAGGAGTCTACAAATCCAGCCCTGGATATTGAGTTTCACAATTACCTGTTACTTATGGACATAGACAAGGTTCTTGCCCTAGAACTGTGAGGCAAACGCCTGTCAAAGGGGTTCGTAATCATATCTCTGGTTTACAGCCCGGATCCACCGCTGGCACACAATCTGCACACTGCCCATTAGCCAAACAAAATAATAATTCCCAAAAACGGACCCCAAATGGGATTTGGGCTTGAGTTAATCCCCAGTAACCTGGCAACAGCACATCCAGGGAAATAAGAGATTGGCTTACGGGGGAGACCAAGGGTTGTGTTGGTTCCACTGAGGGGGCCGCTGTACTCTCCACGCGGAAGGGGGGAAAGGGTGGATAGCGAAGGGGGTTACGGAAGATACTGGTGTAGGATGTCTTAAATATAATCACCTTGAGGTTATTGTGTTAACAGTCAACAGGAACAGGAACACGGTAAAGCCATACCTCAAGCCTTGTATTTCACAAATATATACCCATATAACCGTAGTGAAAAAAATGCACAGAGGAAGGACGGTTGGTGTTTCCTCTGGTCTCTTTACTTGTGGATTGGTGTTTAATGTGGTGTTTTTCGACGGAAACTCAGTCTCAGTTATCGAAACAACCGAGAGGAAATCATTGGTAGGATCCGCAGACGCTTTGTTTTGATAAAGAAACTGAACCCATAGTCTGCTCTCCTCATAGTATTAGGGTCGCAACAACCATGTCACATTCATGTGGACTTTTTATGCGACAGATGTGCGTGATAGTCTTGTCAGTTGCTTAACAGCATCAAAGACCTGGGCCCAATTTCTTAGAGCTGCTTTAGCAGAAATATTATTTTACACATTTCTGCTTAGCAGGAGCAGGATAACAGTTACAAATTGTTTGTGACATCATAGGTTTGGCTGGTAACCTTATTCCGATAATTGTAATTTTGTTGTGCTTTGCTGCTTTTTTGCTTTATAAGCAGCTTTGTGAAATTGGGTCGTGGTTTCAAATAGCTGAGCAGCAGACATGTATCTTACAAAATTACTAGGTTATGAGCGTTTTATATATGTAGTACAGGCAAAGGTGGTTACCTGCTGAATGTCATGTTCGCTGCAGACATTCTTTGATACAGTTTCTGCAGTTTATGCTTTGCAAATCACTTTATTAAACGAGGTGATAATTCATCCAAAGTGTCGCTGTATTTTAAAATGTGCATTCAGTTTTAAAAACGAAAACAATGCAGCTTCTGTTTTGCAGAAAATTGTTCCGCCCTGCAATGTTCATCGAATCGTGATCTTCAACATGAGTGGCTTTGAGCTTGTCTGTGAAATGAGAACTAATAACAACTATCTGTAACTGGAAAGGTCAATGATTACCGCGTTAAATTGAGTTAAGACCTTAACCATCCAAGCGGGAGAATCTCCTAACAAGCTTTAATCTCTGTCTTGAACTGTCTTTTTATTATGGCGGCTACTCTTGCCATGTACCACAAGAAGGTTAGAGATCCAAAAAGAAGATGAAAAAATCAACAAAATGTTGGGATTACTTCTAACAGAATTATATTCACACAGACCGCCCCCTTTGCTTGAGTCCAATAAAAAATAAAGTATTTGACGATGTTGTCATTCGTCACAAGTTCCACGCTCTTTCTGATTTAGCTGTTGCCAGCTGGAGGGTATCAAATTGGAAGAAATGGTGTAGGAATTCATTATTGAATCACCCTGTCTTTCATCGACTCCAATTAAAATAACAATGTTGATGATATTTCTTTTAAGCACACACTAACCATCGTAAAATGTCATCTTAGTATTCAAAATGGCAGCTTGAAGGTTAAACAGCTTTGATAGAATTTAAAATTGATTGAGTCTCCCTCATTCTTCTTTCATTGACTCCAACAAAACCCTACAGTCCAAAAGTGTTTTCATTTCTGCAAGCTACGCAACACCACAACAGTTACTCTTTCTATTGAGGGAACATAATGGGGAAAATTTCCTGAAGGTTCCTCGACAACGGTTCAAACGAAATGAATTTCTGTGTTAACTGTCACCTATGGGTGGCTAATGGCACGTACACTTTCTTAAATTGAAAAGAGATATCTTCTGGGTCAGTCATTTATGAAAGAAAATAAAGTAATCTCCCGCGAGATTTGCGAAGGGGGAAAAAACCTGCCCCTGCAGTATTTATCGCAGCTGTTAACAGACCTGGCACAGACCGTTTCCCTGGCTGCAGCAGTGGAGTATATTGTAATTTGTTAAGCCAGCGCTCAAGGGGCCCTGTGTAGAGTTTAGAAAGATGGTTTAAAATGTCATTAGAAGAACTTATTATTACACCTACAGTTGCCAGGTTTCCACTCAATAATACTAAATGCCACCCTGTACACCTGTGTGCTCTTTAGAAAGTGTGGTTGGATTTAGCTTGTTACAAATTAGGGCTGATATCTGTAGGCTTTCATGGAAACGTAAATCGGAATCAATTTCTGTGAGTTATTTGACTCCTCGTGAATGTTGTGATGTATGCATTTCAGATGGACAGAAATTTGTTTACCATATGCTTGACTGTAATCCGATATACGTCAAGATGGTTTTTGTATGTACGCATTGCAATGTTGGCGCAGCTAAAATCTGTGAAATGTTCTTTTGCGTTAAAGGAACACGTTGCCTTGGATCGGACGAGTTGTTCTATAAAAAGCGTTTGTAACCGTTTGTTTTAAAATGCATATGGCTAGAAAGATGTTTTAAAAGTAGAATACAATGATCCACACAAGTTTGCCTCAAATTTGCGTGGTTTTCCTTTTACTGTGCGAACTAACACGGTCGGCCATTTATGGGGGTCAAAAATTTGACTCCCATAAATGGCCGGCCGTGTTTGTCGACGAGGTAAAAGGAAAACCGTGCAATTTCGAGGCATGTTTGTGTGGATCATTGTATTCTACTTTTACAACATCTTTCTACCCATATGCATTTTATATAAAAACGGTTACAAACGCTTTTCAAAGACCAACTCGACCAATCCAAGGCAACGTGTTCCTTTAAGAGATGAAATCATGTCGCAAAACAAGCAAAGATTCAAAGACACACAAGTTGCAGAGAAATCTTTTTTACAAGCTGGTTGTGGGCTGATTTCATAGAGCTCTCACATAATAAAGCAGTGAACAAATCTTGCTTAGAAGATATAAATACAGGTTACCAGCAAAAATGTAATGTACTGCTTGGTTGTTTGTGAGTGGTTCTCTGCTAATTTTGGCTTAGTAGAGAAGTTTGATGACCTCTCATTTTCGCCAAGCAGGTCTTTGATATTGAGCTCCCGGTCTTAACTATTATGGCCCTTCGATTTGAAGTAATCTCATTGCAATTGATAGGATTATGAAGAAAAACAGAACTGTCCCTTGGTAGAAAATTCCAGGCTAGCTACAAAAGTGATACTTTAGACTTGACACTTCTCTCTTATACTTTTCATGGGTTGTAAATGTGAACAATACCATCCCACCAAGGGGCGGGTGCTTAGAGTTGGACCAACAAAGCCCACAGCCCCCCCCCCCCCCCCCTATAATGACAATTCTCCAAGCTACTGTGCTGTACCATTGAGGTAGTTTGGAAGTTTACTTTACTTCTGTATTAAATACTGCACAATGCTGCATGATAAGTGTAGCAAATTGAACAAATGGGTTTCTGGGTTGTTTTTTAAAATAGAAATGACCTGTAATAAACTTTTGGTTTGGTGGCGAAGGAACTGGAAGTCGTACATTTACCAACATTAAATGGGCCACAGCCACATTTTCCTAACTCAATGTAAACAACAACTTTGTCTGGGTTTTGTCTGTCTTTTTTTTGGCTTGAATGCTATTTAAATATGGTACCTCAGACTAGAAGTAAGCACTCTCTCCAGCTTCAAAACTTGAAATTTCACTTGTTTAGTCTAATTGCTTCAAGTACCGCCATTAGCAGAGTCCATTTTCTATGTGCCAGAAGTGTCTTTCTGACTGACATGGTGCACTACAAATGTCCATTATTATTATTGCCATTATTGTTATTACCCATCATTTGGTATGTCTTTGCAGAAAACATAGGGCTTCATAGATTTTTTATTGCCGAGAGGTATTAATATTTCCCCAAACTTATCAAAATATCTGCTTACATTACAACCTGGCACTCCTACACTAGCCATACTGTCGTTGATTGACGTTTATGTATGTCCAGGTTCAATGACCTTAAAATACATCTATAAAATTAAGAAAAAGCAACAAACCCTCCAGGTCTCTGTGGTCAGAGCATGGTCATAGAGTGACCAGAATATTTCCTTTTTCCCCCCTTTCGGGTGAATTCCCACATGAACGGTGGATGGAATTCATCTGCTTCAAATTTGGCACACACCCAGAGGCGTTGAATTGTTTAGCTTTGGTGGGAGAAAATTCAATTCAAGTACGGCTCATCAAACTGCACTAGATCTCCTGCTTGTGTGTTTTCCCATGGAAAAGATGCCTAATTGTTATTGATAATTGCACAAGGTGTTTTATTTTGTCTTGTGGATTTTGCAGTTTTTCCAATAATGAGAAGAATTTGAGTGGCTTATAGAATTATTCTGTAGGGACATATTTGGGCTAGAAGAACAGGGCAGTGGACAATGACCTTCAGTGACACTTTCAAAAAAGGTGTTATTCAATATTGTGAAGTCAGTCATAAAATGCATGCCTATTATACATGCCTAACACCTACTGTACTGTACATGATGACATTTTGTACTTTGCTGTTAAATGGAATTCAATAAGTTGCAGTTTGTCTGTTTTATTCTTAAAAGGTGCTACCCTCATTGGTTTGATTATATTCGTTTGTTTTATCAGTTATATATTTATTTATTGTTTGTCTGTATTATTGTTTATCATTATTCAATAACTGCAGGTGTAGGCATACATGTTAAAGTACCTGATAATGAGATTGACTTGTTTCTTATTACTTCATGGCTCATTCTATTTAATTGCTTATTAGAAGTTTCTAAGAAACCATGGGACACAATCATGAGGACCTACAATACTGCGTGAAGAGGCTGATTAGTGCCACTAAATCCATCAAGAATGCCGAGCCTTGCTGCGATAATTAGTGTGTGTTTGTTCCTTGATAATGAGCAATTATTGCATTCTAAAGAATCGGCAATTGTCAAAGACCAGTACTCGCACTTTATGCAACCCAACATTTCATAACCCTTGCTCTATGTCATAACAAACATGTGAAAGATTAGGCTCATTCGGTCATTGGATTCACAAGGAAATAGTGGGGGGAAACCCTTAAATGTTTTAACTGTTTTTAGAGAATTCAGTTTTGTTCTTGGATGATTAAACTTATTGTTTCACTCATTGCTAAAAAAGAAAAATTAAAAACAATAACAATTTACACAAAAGTGTTATAAAAATGGAATTTTCAGACAATCGTCATTCTGATGTCAGAAGATAAATACAAATTTTGTTTACTTTAACTTGTTCTGAAAAATGTCTTCTGTGTATTTTCAACACGAAAAATTTAAATAACTTGATTAGAAATGTTAAAAGTGTGCATCGATTCTACATGTTCATGTATAATGTGCATGCATGTATGCAGTGTGCCTTTTCCTGTGCGTGACATTCCCGCACCCATTGCCCAAGTTAAATGAAAAAGTGTGTAATTTCAGTAGCACAGAATGATTCCGCAAACACTGCAACTTCCATTACCACCTGTAAACAAATACTGATGTGTTCAGTTGGAATATTTCAATGTAAAGTAAAAGTGCATCGCATTGGGAATGGCTATAAATCCAGGGATCTGTCAGTCTTGGTTTGAAGTTTGAAGGAACAGTACTTAGGCCTCCATTAATAATTTAACAGCTAAGGTGGAAGGGTTCAATGGTTTCAGCTACAGACAACCTTGATCTCATCCTGACCTCCAGCCCCCCACACAAGTCACATGGATCAACACAACTCTGGGAATGAGTCCAAGTTCTGGCGTAACAGTTTGCACATTGGTGTTGTTTGCGTGTCTGGTGGTGGATTCTGGTGTTGACGTTTTCTTGTTTAACAATGAGAGTAGGTCATGACCTACAAAGCAATAGGGGACATTTTGACATTGGTTTTCCCAGTGTAGGGTATTAATCTTGGGTCCAAAGGTTTGTGCTGAGTTTTTCAGCTGCAGTAGGTCTACAAAATCACATGGAAGTGCTAGGTGACATGAACATGTTAATGTTAATTGGAATGAGTTGTACACAAATGCACACTTGCATGATCACACCATGGACCTCCATGATCACACAAACATACCATGTACAAGTACGTATTCATACATGGATGTAGCCCTGGCCGCCTTTCACTTTCGTATTATACTTTACTACAGTGAACAACTGTCACGTGTTATACTTTACTACAGTGAACAACTGTCACAGAGGAGGAGTCCTATTTAGGGGTTACACACATGCCAACTTGGTGTACACGCAAATAAATAAAAGTAACCAAAATAATAGTGCCTTCTTTTCAGTGACGCTCATGGCGCTCAACAATACGCAAGAGTAGAGAGCACAAAACGATATGCAAGAGCGATGAGCAGAAAACAAAACTAATTAATTTTGATTAGAGTGGGAACAAATAGGAGTAAGCCTAATTGGTTGAAAGAACTACGTAGCTGATGAGGCTTGACAAAGGGCAAGGTGGAAGACTGTTTCAGAGTAGGACCAGCATCTGGGGAAAACTGCGGCCACCCCCAATGTTGGGAACTGTGAACTTGAAGAAGGGAGGCGTCTGGAGGGTTGTATAATGCCTGGATTGAAATCTGCATATTAATTTACATGTAGACTGGTGATGAGCCATGAATTGCATGGTAGGCCATGAGCAACAAAACAAACATTTCATTCTCCCTCCAATAACAACTTTTATGGCTTAATAAGTAACTGTGAGATTGGAGAGGTGCTGGTACTTCATTCTGTTTGATTCGGTCTGAATGTGACTGATAGTGAACATGTTGTCAATCGGATACAGGAAATACACATCAAACCTGCAGCTTCATTTCAAACATTAATGTAGTCAGTATAAAAAACAGCATTGATTTCCTCCTTCCTTGGTCCAACTTCATTTTCACAATTTCCTGGTCATCAACACCAGGGCCCATTTTTTTTAAAGCTGTAAAGCAGAAAATAATGCTTAGCAAATTTCTTTGCTTAGCAAGAAAGGAGTTGCAACAATATGCAGACTCTATGGAAATTTGGCTGGTAACCAGTTTCTGTTTTTTTATGCTTACAGGCTTTATGAAATTGGGCCCAGTTTATGAAAGTTTGTATCTTCATATGCCTAATATTCCAGTGCAAAATACTGTGATAAGTCACATCAAATTTTTCTGGTGCTTTTTAGTGGCCTTTCCAGACAGCTATCTCTCACTATCACAGTCCTAAGTTTATCTTTTGATTTGTTGATTCATAAGCAACAGCTCTGTATTTGACATCAAACAACACAACGCCAGTTTTATTAGTTGTTGAATTCATCTTGGGGACTGTCCAGTTGGAACACTGTTTTTCAAAGTACCCCAGGGTATAATTTGGCATCAAAAGGTGACAAGAATAAAACTGGTATACCAGCATAATAACCGTCTTATTGGGAGTATTATGGTATGAGCGAAATTACATAGTACAAAATGAAGAATTAGAAAGATATTTGGCTTGACTGATGAAGGGCTGCTGTGTAATCCTTATATTGCATCTCGATCAAATAGGACGTTACAGCATGCCCGTCCTGTTTGTGTTTAACAGTAAAGGTTAACCTGTCATTCCGTGATAGGTCCATGAACTTCATCAAGGGCAGAACATCTACCTAGCGTCACAAAAGTAAACCTGTGGTAGCCTACTACTGTGCCTTGAACACCCAGCAGGGTGGATATGTGCGCATTACAAGTCTTGTTATTATTATTAGAGTTGCTCTTAACTTTTTAATTGACTGGCCATAATATACTTATCATTTAAGTGACTGTCAGCTTTTTCCATAATTCATTAGGGGTGCCGTTCAACATTGAATAAGCCAGCACTGGACCACTTGTAGAAAAAATTGAACTGATCTGATATTTGGCCAGAGGACCACTGTTAAAGGAGAACATTGCTGCTGTATCAAACATTAGAGTACAGTAGGGCAGTATGCCATTCTAATTAAAAAATGAGCTCTTGTTGGTCAGTGTTTGCAATGCTCTCCTGTGTGTACACAGTACTTCTTAACTAGGCTTCTCTGAGGAGGGATTCCATGTTGTTTGCTCATACCAGGGATGATGAACACCTGCATCATGTCAAGTATGGCTGAGGGACGGTTATACCCAAGAAGAACCTTGGGACACCCATTATGTTCCAGAGCCACTAGGGTCAGTAAAGTGTAGGGCGCTAGCTTTGACCTGAGGGGTACCCAGAAGATGCTCTTGAACTGTTTCCATTAGTGAATTGTACCCTGCCTCCAATAAGCAGTCCTGGTGCCCATTCCAGAGGCACTTCTTGAGTGGTTAAACAGTCTTAATTTGTTTACAAAAGCGTGGTGGCATAACTTGGAGAGGGGGAGGGAAGCTCTTTGTATAAAAAGAGGATTGTGCAGAGTCAAGTGTTGTTCAATGAGGGGAGGGGCAGTGCTTGCTGGGTCCATGTGGAATGCTTTGGTTTAATGAATCATAGAGCTAGAATGAACCCTGCATAGGGAAACCACTGAAGAAAAGATAGAAAACACAGTACCCCTCGCATCGTGTGGTCAGATATTGACAGGCCTGGAGTTTCAGTAAAGGGCAAGGCCATTTTAATTTTTATTCCATTGGAAAATCTTAAAGTCTATGGGAATTTTTTAAGGGGCACCAAGGCTGAGACCAGGGCAACAGAGTCCTCTGTGTAGTTCCAGGCCTGTATTGATAGAGTATATTTAAGTTTCGGGTACACAAGAAAATAGGATCTTTGTCATACTTAAGGCACATCAGCATAATGTACAGACACAATTCAGGTGCAGTAGGAGTCATTCGTAAAATGTGTGCGCACATTCTCAATCCATCAATACACTGAAAAGGAAATAATGGAGTGTTATTTTATACCAGTGGACAATATTATTACCACATGTAGTGAGGATTTCCTGTCAACATTACTGAAATAATGTAAGCAGTTGTTCTGTCCCGTGTGGAATTACAAAGAAATGTTCTCACATTTTGAAATTGCCCCCACTGCTGGTGTTTTTCCATCAAAAAAACATCCAAGATAATTTATCACTTCCTTGGATAAATTCCAGGACCTGTTATGTGGTATTATGTAGAAGCAGACATGGCCCACCTGGGATGAAATGCCACTTTAAGGTTAGATGGATTAATCTTGGGTATTGTAAGGAGAGGTTCAAGTGCAAAATCTGGTCTCCCTCAGTTCTATTTCTAAAAACTTTACTCTACTGGGGTGGGTTGGGGGGGGTAGACCATGGAGGTAGAAATTCTACCTCCTTGGCAGCCCCGCATCAATCAAAGGAGGCACAAGTACACTTTGGACTTGGGGTGGGTTGGGGTGATTGGTGGTAGCTGGTGCTTGGTTGGCAACTACATGTAGGTTGGCTAAATAAAAAAGTTGACTGCTGGTTGAGGCAAAATATGGCCTCCTTCAGTTTTATAGTCCAGCATCAATCAAAGAAACAGCTCTATATGTACACTTTGGGTGGGTTGGGGGTGATTGGTGATAGCTGGTGCTTGGTGTCAGTTTATCTGCAGGTTGGCTCCAGAAGTTGGCTGCTGGTTGACGCCACTGAACTTGAAGTATTCCTGGTAAGTGGCTAAGGGAAAAGTTCATGAATTGCCTGAAAAATATGAGTACGGTTTGACCACGAAGTCTAAGGTTTTTCCTAAGGTTTATTTCTCTTTAACTTGATGTTGATGTTTGGTTGAATGCAAACCACAATTTCATGTATGTGGATGGCAATTCAATAAAGCAAAAATTTGACTTTTTATTGATACTGTTTGAAATAAATAAACAACTTATTCATAAAGCAAGACACAGTGAGAAGTTTAACACTAGATTTATGTAAAATGTAAATCCTAAAGAATTAACAAAGCAAGAATTAAAAAATGGGAAAGCACTGAGTGTACAGTGCTAAACACACATCAGTTTACAGTGTAAAACACAACTAATAGTCGTTATCCCTGATGCAAATTTAACATCCATTGGAACAAATGCCTGGAGATACAAAAATTAATCTACTGCCATCAAAAACAAAGCACCGTGGCAGAGTCTGGGTTTATCATGTTGATAAGATCTCGGGTTTTGGATCGGGGGTTAAGTGACTGACCCCACAGTACCTTATTGTTTAGATTTCAAATAAACAGTGTGTTGCTAAGGGTAACAATCAGATTCATGTAGGTTTGAAGTATTTAGGCTGAAAAAATAATCAATAACTTCAACTAAAAAAAGCACAGGTCTTACACACGTAAACTCCTCAGAAGTGTACACAAAGACCTTGCCGATTTTAAAAAGCTTTTGAGCCCAAAATATTGCGTTGAGTTTTCTTACTACGACCAAATCAGTAGAAAAAAATCTTATACAACCAACAGTTTCATGTGATGTGAGATATTTCCTGTAAATTAGTATTCTGTGTTTGCGCAGCAAAAAATTGTAAACTCTGGATCCAATTAATTTGTCAAGCTGTTTAGAACAGGATTATCTTGCTTAGCAAAAACAGCCGGTACACCATGAAATGTATAATGATTTCTTATGACAAATTCCCTGCTTAGTTTTTGTTCAGCATAAAAATGTCTAAGCATACTGTATTTGCTACTAAACAGTAAATTGGGCCTTTGTCTTTGCTTGTCAATATTAGCAAACTCGTCTGCTTCGGAATATCATTGAAGTAAGGGCGGAAGGAAGGGTAGCACTAGTAGATCGAAGAAGCAGGATAAAATTAAAGAATGGACTTGAAAAGAAAAGAAACGGAATTGAACATCATTAAGAATATTAATCAACAGATGCTGTCATGACGCTCAAGGTGTTTACCAGTCATCATTTGTGGATGATTGCTCAGCAACGGGCCTTGATTGTACCCTTTTTGAGGATTTCATTATAAAGTGTTAATGAACTGTCATCTATTAATGATGAATATACACACAGGTGTGTTTAAAGTACTCTTCAAGTGGGTACGTTAAACGAACCTTGCATAACATCTTATTTGCCGATTCACTTCATCTTTGGCGCCATCTCTGGTCACCTATCATTAAAGGTTCTTCCTCACACACATTGGACTATTAAATACACACAATTAATTTCCTTTGAGTGAAAAAAAGAGAAGAATAAGAACAAGATTACTGTCCACATGCCGAGAATTCAGTCTCAGTGTCGCCAGTTGGCCGGAGAAGGAGAAAAATTCTAACAGTAAAAAAAAGTGAAGGTTATTTATTAACAAGATTAATTACGCCAGAGTTTAATGAGGTAGAGAGAGGTTAATCTGTGTGTGATGGTTCCTGTGGACTTTTTTTTTTTTGCTGGCAATCTTCTGCAATCATTGGATGCGGATTGATGTTATCAGATTGATTTACTCTTCGAATGAGATTTTCCTTCCTCTGTGGTATGATGAGTAAATACGTTACCCAGGGAGATCACAAGACTATTACGAGGTCCCTGGATGAGGCTTACTAGTAAGGTTGTGGTTTTTAACTGTTACTGGAAGCGCTAGTTGTGTTTTGAGTTATTTCTGTGCACACACTGTGTGCCTATAAAGAGTCTGTGATTCTGAAAGTGTGTGTAAAATTAGCAACATCAGGACTTGCATTAAACACTTAGTACTTGTAATTTTGTGGGCACAAGACTGAAGTGCTGTTTATTAGAGGAATTAATGTACATGTAATATGTACAATGTATTGAATCACTGGTATCGCTCCCACCACAGCCTGTCCTTCCAATACTGCTCTATGCTCTGTATGTACCCATGTACTTGGTGGGATGGGTAGATAATCTGAAGGAGACAAAAATGTGTAATGTCTGTGTCTCAATCATGGAGTTAAAACATAAACTAGAATGCTAAACCATATGTCAAGGCCGGACAAGAAGCGGTTCTTAAAATATAAAAAATGATGCTGATCCTACATGTAACACCAGTCACTCATCAGTTCACACAAACATAATTTTCGAAGTGGAAATTTGTACGCATTTACCTGCAGGTATCCATGGCGGGCAAGCGGGGTTACTTGTGTGACATAGCAAGAGCTCCATTCTTGTCAATAGCCTCAAACAAAATCGCACACTCTTTCTAAGATGTGTAATTGAGGCAGTTGATATCTTTAAGGTTTGAGTTGGTTCAAATAGGCAGTCCAGAAGTTCACCTACGTACATGTACAAGTTCACCTAGATGCCTTGGAGGTAATCACTCTACACAGTACAAGCTTGCCCTGATCTCAAGAAGTGCTGAAATTGCCTCCGGTTTTCGTTATTGCCATAGTGGTATTTTATAGTTGTCATCCCATTTTGTTTGGCAATTAGGCTTGACTCATGGGCTAACTCATCCTGAGATGATTTATTAGTGTTTTATCAAATTTGGTTGTGGTCTTTACTACATGCATGGCGTGTTACATGCAAAACAGAAATGTACACCATGTACTCCCACAGGCATCCTTAAAATGAACGTTTCACCTCATTTGCACCCCACATCTATCGGGGAAAGTGCATGGGTTCATTTATAATTTTTCCCTCTTTGGCCAATTCACTTGCAATATACCACATAGAGTGCAGTAATCTCAGACTGTTATGGCTCAAGATGGATGGGCACTTTTGAGTTTTTCTAGTTTAATACACACTTAGATCCCCTGAGGCAGAAAACAACAGTGTCTGCGACAGTGTTTGAGGGCCTTTCTCAAACCTCGGCTTGGGCTACGGCTCCAGGCTCGGTGTGATGTTCGAACCACCAGTGAGTGTAAAATGCACGCCGCTCCAAAAACATATCAGCTAGAAGGCTGTTTAAACTCTACTGCATTTCATAAGCACTTCATAAGCAGCGTGCAGAGACCAAGCCGAAGACTGAGCACAAGCCGAGGTTTAAGAAAGGTCCATGGCCTCACCAATAAACATGTAGTTACCCTCCCTCACCACATGTCGGTCTCCTCCTCCCTGTGTCTTATTGGAACATAGCATAGCTAAACATGTTGGCCTTTTACTTTAGGCGCTCGCTACGGGAGCTAGCCTATAACACATAGTAGATCGTTGAAACGTCTTGTGGGTACAAAATTTACCAGCAAGTTGATCACCATGAAGAAGTTTGATGACAGAAGATTGCAAGGAAATTGGAACAATGGCTTCAATTACCCAGGGTCGGCCGGGCGCATTCATGTAAGATACCATTACAAGTTTGTGGCAGTCTAAACAGAGACAGCGGATGGCGTATGAATTGTTTCATAGTTTCAATCAAACAAGGGGCCATTCACCAGTAGTGACCTGGTTAATGTCAGGTATTTGCCAATCTTGTATAAAAAAATCAGCAATATGGTGGCTAGGCATGTGTGCATATATGCAAAATGTCACAGTAAGAAATAGTGCTCAGTTCTCTTTTTCAGGGGGTTAGCAAAGCAAAAATTTTTTTTGAGAAACTGAGAAAATGTGAGAGTTTTTTTTTTAGGAGAAGCAAAGAGAAACGCACCTTGAAAAATTGTTGATGTTGAGCTGTATCAAATATTACTTGGCATTCATGATTTGTCTTTTCTTAACTAAGTTTTGTTCTGTTCAGAAAAGCCTTGGAACCAATTACACTCGCAAAAATACCCGATAACGTAAAGAGTTGTTAAACACTCACAGAGCAACAGCAGAGATTCTCTTGTGGCTCCATTAAACAAAGCTGACACAACACTGGCGTATAATATTACAGCTTCTAACTACACCAATCCATACAAAACCTCCCTGAAAACCCCCAGTCTATAGTTTCACCATCCAATCCCCGCTGTGGAAGAAACACAATCCTCTTGTAAGGGAATCTGACTAAATTTGAAGATGCCGAGATTTGATTTGGTAGCGGAGAGTAACAATGAGCGTTTAAAAAAATTAAATAACTGGTGCTCCTCCAGCGGTGTCCATCTCTTTTCTCCATCTATTACCGCCTGCTGTGTTGCTCGGGACGTCGTGGGAGTAACGTAACCACTAATAAAACATCGTTGAGGCACTCCACGTGAAATCGACTCCAACCATTTAGAGATTTAATAAAGAGCCGTGGCCAAGACATAGTAGAATAGATGGAGGTGCGGTGTGGTAGAAGAGATGATTTCAGAGACGCACATTGTAGGGGGGGGGGGGGAAGGCCTTGATAAAAGGTATCCACTAGGTTTAGTCATGGAAATGCTTTGAAGAAAAACTGCATCCTCTAAGAGCAGGAGATGGGGGCCAAGGGTGAATTATGCCCATGGGGAGGTAGAGGGAGTAAACATGATGTAGCACTGGAGAGTTTGGGGATTTTTTTTTTACAAGGCAGGCATGTCTCTCCCAGAGGCACTGAGATAAGGTGACAGTTAGTTGATGTGCATTTAAGCCTTGTGCCAACATCTTTCTTCTTGGAGGTGTTTAGTGTTTATCCCATTATGCCATGTGTGATATGATAAGGCTGAGCCTATGGAAACTTGAAGAGCTCTGCCTGTCTGCAGTGTCTCCCCCCCCCCCAACCCTCCCACTATGTTTCCCTGGGTGTGCCTGGAATGATGAAGTGTTGGCTTACTCAATTGAGATTGTTGTCTTCACTGTATTTTCAAATAACCTCAAAGGACTTGTTGTAATGATAGGCTGTTTTGCGTACATGTATCTGAGACAAGTTGGTACCGCACTGTTTGCGGCCATTTTTCTTTTGCTGTACTAGGAGATAATTTTATTCCACAATTTCCGCATTTTGTTTGGTTAAAATACTCTATATGGTTCTGCCATCTGTAGTTGTTTTACCAAAACAGACAAATCACTCTGAAATTGCTCAAATTGCTCACTGAAATTACTGTGTAAACTTTGGGAAAATGAAAAGAGAATGCTCCAAAAAGAATCATTAACGGCTTTACGTCCCATCCGAAGGACGAAGCAATGGTCAAGTGTCTTACTTAAGGACACAAGTGGCTGGGGATTCAAACCCACACTCTGCTGATCAGAAACACCAGAGTTTGAATTCGGTGCTCTTAACCGCTTGGCCACGACACTTCTACCAAAACGGTACCAATGAACTTCCCCAGTCGCTTGAACAAACGGAGATTTTGAAACACACATTCTGTGTAAGTTGAGGTTTCAAGTACACATTTGTATATAAGAGTCTGTTCTAAGTGTTTGCCAGACATGTCTGTATTTACCAGGATGTTGTCAAACTCTTCAACATCCAAGATACATACAGAAAGAATCACAGAGAAATCCCGGAAGCTGACTGTTTTTTTGAAACCCGGAAAAATGTGTCATAGCAAAAGCTACAGGGCAGACAGAAAGCATGTCTCGACTAAGATAAGTACTTCTGCACATGTTAACTGCAACATCATGTGACCTGATACAAAATGAACCTCCTTTTTTTTAGTTCCCCAAATGAAAGCTGTTCAGGAAATAGCTCAATTTTCGCACTCTATTTTATTGAAAATGCAAATGGATGTCATTACATTTACAGGTACAAAATGTATGGTCATAAATTGGTATTTGTCAGCGTAGTGGTGTTTTATAGGCCAAATCGGCAATAAATATACAATATAAGTCACCTGTGAAAGTTTCAGCTTGTTGAGAAAACAGCAAACAGCTGTCAACTGTATTTTCATCATAAAAACACATCCACGTTTAGCGAGTGGTGCGGGTACAAACCGCATCTCCTGCTGCCGCATTCACAAATTGGCACCACGGAAATGTGAACCTCAAAACGAAGTGAATTTTTTGAGGTTCAAATATTGTGGACATGATATTTACTTTTATTTCAGGAGAGATATTTTTGCAGGATACTATAACAAGCTGGCTTTCGGAAAGAAACTCCGAAAAGAACATTTTTTGCATCATTATCAGAGTATGTCGCACCTGTTCAGTTGCCAGTTGTTCATGTACTTGAAAATGAAAGTCGTATACTTTGAATAGTGACCTACATGTAGCTGTCGCAGACAAGAGTATCTGTGGAGCACTTTTTTTTTCTGTTTCCCCTTGAAAAACATTCCCTTGAGTTGTACAACTTGTTTCAGTTCCCACAGTGATGGCATATGGCATTGGAAAGACCCCAGATCTGCAGAAAATAAAATGGTGTACATATACATGTATAGGTATTTCCAATGCAGCTCGGTGAGGATTGGGTGTGTCGAAGGTCACTTTAAGAACATTTTGTGTGTCAAGTGTTTTGGTCCCCCCTACATTATTACACATCCAGTAAAAAGTCTCCTACTAAAATGCATATTGTACAGAGCAACTACTGTCAATGCATTTGATACACTTTCAGGTTTTTTATGAAACATCTTCATGAGCAATGTACACCCGCCAGCTCTACAAATTTGATTAAATCAACTTAATTTGATTTATTTATGAGATATTCCTTAGACTGCTTCGGATACAGACATAACATAGCCAGAGCTGCGTGAATTGCAAATTGAATCGTCTGGCCGTAGCTCCACCATGCACAAACCTATCACGGATTGCTTATCTTGGCACGTTTGCCCCAGTTCCTGAATAAAGTTTTCTTAATTTGCTTCCCAGGGATCGACTGGTGGGAGGGGAGAGGGGGGGTTGGTGGGGGTTGGAATAAATTCCGTCCGTGTTGCGGCATAGCTAATCCTAATCTATTGGAGATCGAGTGTGGTGAGGTGGTTACTAATTGACTTGTAAAGGCAGAAGGTCAACTGCTCAATTTCATCTTCAAATCCCTCCGAGGTAGAAATTGCGGTAAATGAGTTGGGTAAAAAACATATCATGCACGGATGATTACATCGTGCAACATTTTGCTGAATGTTGAAAAAATAATAACTTGCCGTAGAAAATTAACTTGTTTACCATGTGATGCATATTTTTAACATTTCTAACTGTTTTTGTTTTACATGAGCAATGCATGAACTTGAAATAATAATGAGATTGTACATATTGTTATTATTTGGTTTATTGTTACCATTAATTAAAAGGAAAGTGCACCATGAAGTGTCGCCAATTGCAAATTGTATTTTCTAGTCGGAGAATTAAAAGGAAAGTGCACCATGAAGCCTCGCCAATTGCAAATTGTATTTTCTAGCCAGAGAATTCTTTGAAACATTTTGTTTCATTGACATGTCAGGAATTCATTAACTCCATCCATCATCTTCAAGGGTGTTTTGAAACGTAACTTTAGAAAATACTCTGTCCAATTGGAAATGATTAATCAATTAAGAGAGAGATCTTGTTTCATCAGATCGTACACTCCAGCGGACAGTTTGTCGTTTTTTTGTCAAATTTTTCCATAAAGTACGAGTTCATGACTTTAAACTGTTGAATTGTTATTAGACTTTGATTGTCAAATCACGGATGGTGAATTGATGTAGAAATGAAGGTGTCGTGTTTTCATAAGGTTTTGGTTTCAGAGCTTGAAATTTAATTTTGTGAGGATAGTTTCAGGAAATTGTCTGTATGCTTGAACCGTGGAGGGAGACTTTCCTTTAAAGGTAACTTATACCTATGGTTTCGTAGAACCCTTTGATTGTTTTTAATTCTACTTTTAAATGTACTATATATATTACATATTGTGTTGAGTTACCATATGTGTTGGATTTTGTTAGAGTGAGGACGCATCTAAGTAAATCAATCAAGGGAGTTGGGGTTTTAACCATAGAGCTATATATATATTGACTAGAGCGCTAACACTCTGTTATACACGCACTAAAGTTTTGAAGCCGTGTGGGCGCATCCATGTTTATGTACAAACCAATAAAAAAAGCTTGAAATTTTGTACGGCAGTTGTACGGCTATTTGCATGATAGTGCGTTTGTTCTTTTCTGTGTGTCATCGAACCAAAAATGCAGCAAATGTGAAAGCACAATTTGCTGATGAGTGTACAAACTGTGTGCATCATGTGCGTCATGTTTAAAAGGCGCGTACGCTTTTTTTTATTACATCAATCAAGTCAAACTTACGTTTTTCGTAGCGCGGACGTATGCAAATGGGCAGTCGTGTACGTAAGCGCACATGCCGAAAATGTGTGTCCTCTCAAATGTAAAATCGTTCCGTAGTCACACGCAACACATCAAACATGTCTGCGCCCAGGGTGGCTTCAAAACGCAGAGCAAGTTAGCGCTCTAGTCAATATTTATAGCTCTATGGTTATAACACAGTAAACCTTATTAACATTTTTTAAGTTTCCATCTTGCAAGATATCTGTGAGGTAAAAAGTATGAGTAATCCCATTTTAGTGATGGTTATACAATACTAATGTAGAGTCAACCAAAAGATGATCAGACATGTAATTATCATCAGGTTGAAAACATGTAATTTAAAGAATTTCGCGGTACATGTCAACACACCAGTAAATATTTATGAGAGATGATGGATTAAAGTTTGACTCCGAATGAACTTGATTAATTTTTATCTTGTCCAAATGTGAACTTTGAAAAGTGTTTTCTTCGGCTATCATCCAAACACAGCTGTGGTATTGATGCGTGTGAACCCATCCTCATCTCCACACATCGTCAACGGGTCAGAAGATATATTTCTTTTTTGAGACTCGTAAGGTTATCATAGTTCAGACGATATCCTTCTGCATTCACTCTCGAGGTAAGATGGCCGAGCCTTCACCATCTGTGAGTGTGAGTGAACGGACGAATCTTCAGAGCAGATTCTGTTCCAGTCTACCAAAGTAATTGGAAACAGGGACTTGTCATAGTCTAAATTCTCTGATTGTGTCCGCATCCATTTTAGGGCAAGCTCGTTGTTGGCTGGTATTCAGATGGGTCTTGTCGTATGATACCAGATGATAATCGTCTTGTTTTGTATGGGACTCGTGATATGTCAATGGTTTTCTTTTTAAGGCACTTCACACACCCGGTACATGTATTAACACATTTAAACATGAGGGCTTCATTCTTATAAATCGGACCGACAGAAAGCAGTAAGGGACTACTTCTTCCAAATAGGAAGCTATAGCAGATACATTCTGCTTAGCAGAAATTAGCAGAAGAACACTTACATTCAATAAAAACTGCTGGTTGCCTTTTTTTTCGCTCAGCAAGTTGCTGTGTGAAATTGTGCCCTGCGCCCAAAATCATAGAGGCGCAGAGTGGACAATAAGGCTTAAGCCCGGTTCATACTTGCGAATACGAATGCGAATACGAATGCGAAGTGAATGTTGACATCACAAAATTTGCGAATATCGCTACAAATGGATAGTTGTGGCGTAAAATTCCCATCAAATGCTTTGCCTTTCGCAGGAAGTATGAACTGGGCTTTAATGTAATTGTAAGCAAAAACTGGGTGGATAGGGGAGTTCACAAGCATTCCTTTTTGCATAAATTTGGTCTAAAAATAGTATCAAGTAACTCAGTGACTTTCTGTGCTTAAACAAACTGTGTGCTTAAGACCTCAATGAAATTCTGCCCAGGGTCCATTTCATAAAGCCGTTGTCCCTTGAGAAATTAAAGTAAATAAAAATGTCATCTCATTCTCTTTAGGTCCGACTGGTTACATATGAAATTGTACTTCAGCATATGTTATTGATAGATCGGGAATACTTGGTGTTTATAACTGCTTGTGAATTGGCGTGTGTTAAATAATCATAGTGCAATGTTTGTCATTCAAGATTGCTTTGAAATATAAATTAGTCAAGCTGGAGCTTAGAATGCATATCTATATCAGTTTCCATCATATGGAAACATCCACATTGAAGTTGGAGGTTAAAAAGTACAAATTTTTTCTTCACTTTCTACTCCACCCCCCCCCCCCAAAAAAAATATATATATATATATATATATAATAAATAGTTAAACATAGAAACAGAGAGTGGAGAAACTAGGAGTTGATGTTAACTTGTACTTAAATCTACAAAAGAGGACACCCCCTCTGCCCTAAACACATGATAACCATTTTTGCTCAAACATTTTTTGCATGAACTCAAATGGACACTACAGTACTGTACATTCAATACAAAAAACACGCGTTTTTTTTTCTTTCATGCGGACATAATATGACCATATGAAAATAGTACATAATATTACGCCATGCTTTATAAAGACACATGATGATTTACCTTGACTGCGCCATGAGTAAGCCTGAGTCATCGATCGGACTGGGCATCTCTCATGGGGCAACCGGTCCCCTGCAGGGACACGGTCCGCTGCACAATCCCAGAAATCCCTCCAAGAATGCCATTCTTTCCCGTCGTTTGACGGGGATTGCTTTGGAAATCTCGGAGAAGGCAAAGAAAGTGAACAATTGCTCAGTTTCCTTGGGATGTATTCATTTCCATTGGGTAGGATAAAAGGGTATTGGATTCCTGTGGTCAAATGAAAGTTAATTGATTAAAGGTGCAATGATACACGCACATGAATGCCTCTTTTTGGAAGGAGTACAATTCTATCAATCACCTAATTGTTAATCAACCTCATGACCTGTGAAAAGTTCATCCTATCAAACGTTATGCAGCTGGGCATAGTTTTGAGAGAGAATCAATAAAACAGCAAGTAATATTATTATCTACATATTTTCTCAGTGGTTTTTGCATTTTGGCTTCTTTCAATTTCCAGGCTAATTGCAGTAAATTTCAGAGGAAGCTCACATGTCACAAATCATGCATTTTGTTATCATAACTAATCATGTACATACTTCAATTTCATGGAGACTGTTTACAAAATGTGAACAGGAAAGGAATGCTGTCATCGTCTGTAATAGAAATTATGTCAGTACTCGAGAAATTGTAGACTTGTGGAAAAATCGGTAAATGTCTGTCATGATGATTGTGTTCCGACTTGCTTCGCGACACTGGCGATATTCTCGTGAGACTGCTGGCCCAACGAGACTTCTGCTCTTGCGACTAGTAGTAGACAGGAGTCGGCAGCCTCTTGTAAAAGCAGTTTTAGATCGTGGAGAGCTACTGAGTTTGTTATGCTATCGCTGTGATTCCACTATCAAACATTAACGACTTGTCCGCAAGGCTAGTGAAATTTTAAAGTGTCTGAAGTGGAACTTTATAGCCAGTCTGCCTTTTTAACTCTTCCGTTTCATCCGTGCATTATTTTATACATAAATAACTAACCTATGTCTTGTAGGAAACCTGCCTAGCATTAAAGGAGCCACATTATTTTTATTAGATGCCCACAGTAATGTTTAAGATTAGTGCGTTGCTGTTCATATCACTCACCCACTCAAGGGATGACATTCCCCTCAAGAAAATACCGCAAAGAGAATAGATGGAGAAAAATCCTTGTTAACCAATTTGCCAATGCTCTTCCTGACATGGAGCATGGAGCCAGGGCAATGCTCCAGCAGTGTCTGTCTGTGTAATACAGAAGGTGTAAAGTTCAACCAGGCAGGGATTGTCAGCGCCCATGTAATTCAGCCTGGACTAGTGATGGATTGTTTGGGGTACTACTCACTGGATCTCAGGCTGGGATAGTCTGGTCTAGCATCTTAAAGGGAAGATGTATCTTTGGTTTTCGGAAACGTTTGATGGTTTTAAATTCTATATAGAAATGTAGATGGATACAAGAAAAGGTTTCAGCACAAATGTGCATGCAATAAGAATAATCTGTAATTGAAGTGCAAAATAAGTACATGTAAAACGAACTGGTTTTTCCCATTATAACAATTAATTATATGCCCATTGACACAAGAAAACAACATACAGGTACGCAAATTAAGATAAAACTGTGAGTGTCCTGTGAGAAAAAATGCCCATACACAATCTGAAAAACGTTATGTACAGAAAGGTTTCCTAGATTGACAATCTTTTGAAAACCTTTCTCTAAAACCCCATTTCTTGGACAGAAGGGAATCGTTTCTCAAAATGTTACACACTATCAACAGCTGCAGTTCTTCTTGCCAAGTTCTTCCATTGTTTGGACTTTTGTTTTTGTTTTTTGAGCAACATTCCCATTTGTTTTGTATACGAAACAAAAATGAGGATGTCCTCACACCTTGATAGGCCTGTAATTTCATCTTTGAGAGGGCAAGGTCATACTTTTTTTTAGCAAATGGCTTTTCCATTTGTAAATTGTATTGTCTATGGGAAACTATGGCAAGTCAAGGACAATAGAGGTCATGACCTTCCGGGGCTCCTTGTGATTATGGGCCTACCTGGATTCCCTTTTGTTAAAGTCCTCGTTCTCAATGGACATCCCCCATACTCCCCCCCCCCCCCCCCCTCCCAACGTGATGTGTACTCTGTGTACGTGCGCAACCACACGTTCATGTACAATATAGATCCCACATCAAGTTGAATCACCTTGTATTGAATCATTTCATCCAATCTGGATTTTGTCTCGGGACGTTCATTTCTTCATCTGCTAATTCCCCTGTTGCAAGGCTACTTTTTTCAATTTTACTGAGCATGCATATCTCAATTGTGCAGGGTTTTTTCTCTTTCTTCAAATGACTCATTTTAATCTTTTACCGTTCATCAACCTGGGGCTTTCTGAAACCCATTGGGTCAGCCGTGACTGTGAGCTGAAATAAGGGAGACAGTGAAAGGCGGTGGGGTGTTCTTTACGTTGGATCTATAAGATTTTTGAAGTCTTAAGTTTCAATGTCTTTTTCTTGTTTGAACAAACAGTTCTCCTTGATTCGCTTTTTTGAATTGTCTGTTTTCTCCAGGCAAAAGAATTGTTCTTTGACTTTTTGCTGATTGGTATACTTCATGGTTTGAATTGGCACAGAGCCAGAGATTTTACAAACCTATCGCTTAGATCTCTGACTTCATCAATGCAAACATTGCTGTGAACGTGTTCTATGGAGGCTTGGGGTGTTCAGATCGGTGGGAAAAAATATTCTCTAAATAATTTTTTACATTTTTAATTAATTTGCGGAGACATTTAGCGGAAACGAGGTTGAAAACTGGGTCGATGTGCCCCAGTTTCTGACCAAGGGGTCATGGCATAAGCCCATGTCAAAAATACTATAATATTGCCTGATTTCAGCTTTTACGGTCCTCAATATTAGTGTACAATGGGGGCTGTCATTTCCGATATATGTTATTTGGTTAGCGGTAGCTGCAATGAGTGTTACTTGTGGGACTAGTAGGCTCGTTCTTTCAGGTCTTTGGCAGTCTCTGAATGCCTGACACTTTATGCCCTCAATTTATCAACCAGTGTACATGTATGTTTTACTTTATACCTATTATAACAAATTGCTTCACAAAATTTACCAGTTGCTACTCAAAAATTATCCTATGCTAGCTACTCAATATAAGCATCCTGTGTTTACACAAAATTGCTGTACGAAATCATTCCCTTTCAACCATTTTGTTTACGTACATCATTTAAAATGTACCAATCTTTCCCTGTGTGGCTGCTTAAGAATATATCATGAAGTGTTTTTCGCTCATCTAAAAAAGGAAGTTTGTATATTTTGATCGTACACTTTTGGCCTCATTTGTTTTTAGTGTGTGTGTGTGGACTCTGCTCAGGACAAACCAGACCCTTTTAATGCAATAGACTGTGTAAACCTGCCGTCAATTAATAACATTGTAATTTTACCGGACGGCGAGCTATTTACTCGCTTGGAATGCGAGACCTGGGAATCGGAGTAACGGGACGTATCGCTTGTTTATAACTCACAGTAAGTCGGGTGAGATGTTAGAGAAGAAAATGATAGGGGGATATAGGGAGGGGGGGGGGTCCGTTTGTCTAAGATCTAATGAAACTGGATGAGTTAGGAGGGGATGTTGAGAAAGCCGAGTTTCAATATTTGATGAAGGGGCTTCATAATTAAATAACTTTCTGATAATATTAGAGAAGGAGGAATTTCGTCAGAGAGAGGTAAATTGCAATACTGTATTTGCTGACTCTACAGGCAGTTTGGGTTTGCTTTAATATCACTGGGCTTGCTCAGTTAATTTGCAGTGTTGACCTACATGGGTGGTCGGGTTGACTTAGTGGTCTCTTTCCTCCCCTTCCATATTTAGGACCCGGTTCGAATCACGTCTGGGCACTGTGTGGATTGGGTTTTCAGTCCCAACCTTACTGTGTGGGTTTTCTGTGGAGAAAAAAATTCTTTGCACATCTAAAACTGAAACTTCTTTCCTTATCTTCTCTCCATTACCTTCGTGTCTAGTACAGTGATAAAGTTTTAGATAGTCCTTGGCTTTACCTCCATAATAAATGAATTGAAATGTAAGGATAAATGCTGCAGGTTGAAGGTTCAGGTTCTAGTCTTAACCTTGTCATTTGTGGATTTGATCTTTCACATGGTTTCAGAGCTTTACTCGTACGTATAGCAGTAAGCTTTGACGGTTCAACCAACATGTAAAATTGATGCTTACAATTCAATTCAGCTTATGAATTGAAATACCCAATTATAGAATTATGGCATTGACTGGTGAATAGGGATCAACAATTGAATTGAAATTCATGCCGAGAGGAAAAATAAAATCACCTTGGTGTTTGTGATCACACCTTGGTTTGGGTCATTCACCAGTTTGTGAAGCTATAAATCCAAACTTAATGAAACACTGTGTGTATTCTGTGGGCTCTGCTGTGATAAGTGGTCAGAAAGGGATTCAAATGGAATAATAACTTTTAGGTTGGTTGCAGCGACCCATGCAATCTTGCACTGATTGATATAGAAAATTGTGCCTGGAAGTTGTAGTATTAGGCCTAATAACTTGGTTTTTGCAGTCAAATTTTCCATCAAAATTATTGTACCTTACCATTCTCTCATAGAGTTTTAGACAACTTTCTGTGTCCGATTTCCTTTGTACACAATGACAAAAATTATGTATAGCTTTTAAACTCCCTTTCCTTTCAGTTCAAATTTGTTACATTGGATAGGAATCGGGTCAAGTTCAATGCAATGTAGATCAGATGATCGTGCAGGAAATTTCTAATTTTCCTCATTTATTTTTATCTGAAAATGTATGCACAGTGAACTTTAAGGTTAGATTTCAAACCCATCTGTACCTGGTCAATAATGTTTAGATTGTTTCCTATTATTAATCAATAAGTAATCAGTAATCAACCAATAAGTAAACAATACACACTTTACTTCCATCCATCCAGGTGGCTAGACTCATCCAAGTCCCTGATGGAGCAAGGCACCCGAGAGAACGACACCCTGATGATGCGCTTCAAGTACTTTGCCTTCTACGACCTGGACCCCAAGCAAGACGCAGTCCGAATCAACCAGATCTTTGAGCAGGCCAAGTGGGGGCTGCTCAACGAGGAAATTGACTGCACAGACGAGGAAATGATCATGTTCGCAGCGTTACAGGTAATTGATTTTTTGTTGTTTTATGTTCATTCCCGTTCCCCCGATGATGAACTAGCCTTGGGTTGATTTTCCCATCCCCCCCCCCCATCCCCTTTTTCCCACGACGGCAGATGTTAACACATTTCGTCGCTGAAACAACAGTGTCAGGGTTGTTGTGCTGGCTGGTAAAGTTAGCGTGCACACATGGCTAGCATTTAGATGTTGTGGGTATACAGCTTGGGGGCAGCATGTTTGCATACTAACACGTAACATGAAATGTTCACGCCAGGCCTGATGAGTACATTTGTTCGAAGCACATGAAAAGCAAACATTGCACATTATTTAAACTGTCTTCAGCAGAGCAGGCCTTAAATTGGGTGCGGGGGGGTCCATAAGACTGCAGGGCTTGTAAACTTAGGACTAGAATTTATTGTATAAGACCTACATCAAAATGAGTTGAACCAACACTCAGAGAAGATCCATTTCATTTGTGTTTATGTGTAAGTGTACTTCGATAGAATTGAAATAGAATTGAAATATAATGATCACATTCACCGTCAAATACTCTTTTAGATTGATGCGGTACCCGCTGCTAAAATATGGAATTAGAACTGCCTCTAGCTACCTGGCGATCAAGGTGGTCTAGTTGGTAAGACATCTGCTCTAGATTGGCAAAGGTCACGGGTTTGAATCCCACCAGGGTAATGTGCCTGTGATTTTTTCCCCCCGGAGCTTGGGGAAAGAACTGAGAATACAGTACTAAAATACACACATCAGTGTAAGGGTAAAACAGTGCTTAATACACACATCAGTGTAAGGGTTAAATCGAACAATATATATGAAAACACAAGACCACTGGGCTTGTCCCATTGTGAGTTTACTGACCTGACATCAAAATCACAAGCCTCGGGCGTATGGTACAGTGTTAATTTTGAGTCATACACTGCATAAACACTATGTATGTAATAGTTGAGAATCGACTCAGGTAGACTGATCTTCACCTAATTCCTATGCACATAGTTTAACACCTGTGTATTGATGTTATTTCAACACCGATCTGTTGATATAAAAAATGTTGTTAGTCTATCAAGAGTTCTGATAGTGTTTCTTAAGTCCATCCAAAACAAAGCTAAAACAACAGTGGACTAAAATTCCTCAGGACTGTTGTATGGTAAATCAAGCAGGCGACTGAATACGCATAATTGCCTGTCTACTGTCATTTCTCATGCGGTGCTGTGATCGAATTCATTTTTAAGGTGTACTCAGAGCTGTTGAATGCTTATTTTGTGCTCTTAAAAATCGTGTGGAGATTTATCAAACCAACTCTACACCCAGGTGTAAAGAATAGAGCCAGCAGCGCATATTCCACACTGTAATCCTTTACTCCATCTCACACCTTTTCCCACAGCAATGTTGTTCTTTTTTCACCTGACCATCTGCATTCAAACTAATGTACATGAACTTGGTTAGTTGCGGTCTAGTTCTCGCATAACGACATTCAGTTGGCATTGTGAGATGTAAGGTGTTGCGCACCCTTGGGGTACGTCACTCTTTATACTTTGCATGGTAATGGATGTGACACAGCACAAATTACATGCAATGAGGGCTAGTCAAGTGGAGACACCTGGCTGCTTGACATGAATTTATTTTGTTTTGTTATTCCAAGGGAAGATAATTCCGAAGGATTTCCTTGATGCTTAATTAAGTATTGATCCAAGCTTTCAAACTATGAATCTATAAAATTGGCTGGACTTTGTACACGTATATTTATTTTAGGGTGAGTGGTGGAAAATATGGGGCATTTTGTGAGGCCAAGGGGGCTCTGGTACTTTGAATGATAGGATGGTAGGGACCATAAGCCGGGTTCAAAGAGAAGCAAATTTTCCTGTCATAATCAAGAAAAGGTGGTTATTGATTGCTTGCACAAAAACAAGAACTTGCTCTTGGTCGGGGTGTTATTGAAAGTGGAATACTGGATCAGAGAGAAGGAAATTTTTCCCGTCACAATTTGAGGTGCGTACTGATGGTTTGCATAAAAACAAGAACTTGATATAGACCCTTTTGCAAATACCCATTGCGCAAGCGCTTACTTTTGAATGCGATACATGTTGGCCTACCTAGCAATCAAACTTGATAGCCAGCTAGAGCATCTTGCATCCCATTCCATGCCTAATGTGTGCATTACCGAGTATTTGCGATAAGGTCTATGGGCCAGGACGTTAGTTGAAAGTGGAATACTTAAACGTACCACTCCTTGAATTGAACAAGTGTGCAATGGATCCTTTTGTTGTCGTCATATGCAGATGCAAGTGAACCTCCAAGCTCAGATGCCACAACCCGATCCTGACGCCGTGCCAGAGGGACAAGATGACATCGACAAAGCCTTGACGAACCTACAGGTATCTCTAGAAGGAACATCGATTCCAACTGGGCATGTAAGTACAAATACACCCCCCCCCCCTCTCTCTGTGGCTTATTTCTTCCAAAAGCTCTGGGCCCAAGTTCAAGGCTCTGCTTACCGTAATCTTCACAGACACACCAAAAATACTCCTCTTAAAGCGTATCAATGAATACTTTTGACTTCAGTGAACTTAGTTTCTCAGCGTTTAAGTTATAAATCAATGTTGTGTGTGTGTGTGAAACATCTTGTGAACTTTGCATACGTTGCTGTTTTTGCCCAACAAAGGAATAACAGAATTCTTTCGGTTATGTTTTATTGCAGAGTGACATTACAACGGTACCTGAGCTGTGTGACAATTTAAGGTTTTTCAGGTGAGTTTTGAACATAAAGACACATGGCTTTCCCCCCCCCCCCCCCCCCCCAAAAAAAAAAAATTATAATAATAATAATTATTATAAGAAAGGCATTTTACACCATTCATAAAGGAACAGGGCAACCTTTCTTTAGTGCAATTCTGTTTAATGTGGAAGAATATGTGTAAAGTGCGACAAAGTCTTAATCCAAACAAGGGCGGTCAGGTTTGCATAGTGGTATTTTGCCTCGCCTTCCACCTCTAGGAACCCTGGTTCAAATCCCACCAGAGTCACTTTGTGAATTGGGTTTTCAGTCCCTACTGCTTGGATTTTCCTTGGAGTGTTTTCCTCCCACATGTTACAAATAGACTAAAACTTCTTCATTGTCTTTTCTCCACGGGGTTCTTTGCTATTAAAGTGATTAAGTTCGCTTCTCTGGGAGTCCTTGGCTTCACAACGTAAATGGAATGGAATGAAATGAAAAACATACCAGGGCCAATGCAGCCTTCAATCAATTCTGTTTTATTCTATGACATTTTTTGATGGCGCTGTCAAATTGAAACATGTTAATGAATTGAAAAGTAGCGTGGTAGCACTCATATGATTACTCGTTGATGGTACCCAGAGTCATGTTCTGAGTTATTTCATTACACATCCAATAACGCAATTAGCACCGGTAACAGAATGAATAGGAATGTTTAGTTGTAGGTCTGGGAGGGGAAACCCATGCAATCCCAGGTAGTGAGTGAACCCCCAAGTCACATGCAAGGCTGTTGTCTAAGGTGGTATTTGTACGGAAGACGGTTAAAGAAACCGCTGAGCCAACAAGTCCCATTTATTGTTTCATAAAAATGTCAACAAAATATTGTCGCCGTGCATGGTCCTTGCCAGTCCAAAACTATAAATAACAGTAATGACGTCTTCTATAGCGCCGGTATCCACAAAAAGTGCTCATGGCACCTGCTCCAATAAAAATATTCCCCCTTAACAAGGTTGAGAAATTGCAGACTTTTATCTTAGTTCAGACTTTTTAAAGTCTGCCTGGTAAACACAAAATAAGCCAGGCTCTTTGATCTGCTCCTCTTGCACTGAGGATATGCTCCACAAATCTACGGGTTACCAAAAGGTGGACATGCCATCATTTTTCAATGTACCTCCTAAGATCTGGATCCCAGTTTCAAACTTTGTATGTCAGCAGTGACTCTCTTCTCTAAAATAACCTTAAAGGCAGTGGACACTATTGGTAATTACTCAAAATAATTATTAGCTTAAAACATTACTTGGTAACGAGTAATTGGGAGAGGTTGATAGTATAAAACATTGTGAGAAGCGGCTCCCTCTGAAGTAACGTAGTTTTTGAGAAAGAAGTAATTTTCCACATATTTGATTTCATGACCTCAAGTTTAGAATTTGAGGTCTCGAAATCAAGCATCTGAAAGCACACAACTTCGTGTGACAAGGGTGGTTTTTTTTTCTCTCATTAATATCCTGCAACTTCGAAGACTGATTGAACTCAAATTTTCACAGGTTTGTTATTTTATACATATGTTGAGATCCACCAACTGTGAAGACTAGTCTTTGACAATTACCAATAGTGTCCAGGGTCTTTAAGATCTGGATCCCAATTTTAAACTTTGTATGTCATTAGTGACTCTCATCTCTAAAATGAACCCTAAAGATGAAAAGGTAGAGCGAGAGGGTTTCCCCCAAAAACAAGCATGTGGTTTCTTGAACTGTCACTGTTGATCAACACCTAGGAGTAGTAGGACAAGAAAGGCTTCATAGGGTTGATGGCTTCCAATTAAGGTCAACCATCATGTCGGAAAGGGGATTAGGGTCCAGATAAGCAAGAATCAATCGCGACAGAACCAGTTTCCATTGAACAATAGAGATCTTGTTCAGGAGCGTGTTTTTGCAAATTGGAGCACCTTATCACTTGACTTATAGTTCAGGGAAAATAATCAACACAATTTGTGTTGGCTGTCTGGCAGCTCAGTGTAGATGGCAGAGGTCTGATGTGATGCTCCCTCTAATTGGGACCGAACAACTATAAATATTACATGGCTCAACAAAACAGAGAGTGGTTTGGCATCAATCTTGCTTTCTTGGTTCTTTGCCCCTTCTTTTTTAATAACAATATGGTACAGAAATTTATTGGGCATTTCACACTGACCCCCTCCCCCTTGAACCAAACAACCAAGTACATGTCAAATCTTTATAGGGATCAAAGAAATACTTAAAGATTGACAGATGAAACTTTTTAATGTTTGACCCTGGGATGTCAGGAAACTTTGTGCTGAAACTTAACTGTAAAAGTTCATTGGGTCTTGGTATTAAAATTTGTATACCAATAAAATACAATCTGTGTACAGACTGTCCAATGCCTTTGAAGGGTGGCATGTAATCCATCAATACGTGTAAACATATTAAAAAAACGCAATGGAAAAGGTATTTCTGTTTAGCGGTGCATAAATGAGTTCTATTAGTTCAAGGTACAATCTTGGGCTTCTCTTGAAATCCTTTAAAGGAGGTTTACCTCTTTTGAACCTGTAAAATGTCTTCTTATACTTTATATTGAACAGAGTTATGTCCAAATCTAAACTTGTCCTTCGATGATTGATTCTTATTAGGTCAATTTCATCCAGAGTTCATTTTCATAAAGCCTGTAAGCACAACAAATTGCTAAGCACAGACAAATATTGCTTAGCAGAAACTGGTCACCAGCCTAAAGTCCATAATGTTTACATTGTGGTGACAGGTGACCAAAACCCATTTTTTGCTTAGCATAGCAATTTGCCAAGCAGTATTTTCGGCTTAGCAGCTGTATGTAAATGGGCCCAGATCATCAAATGTGTCTTGTATGCAGAATTTGTACCTTCCTTTAATGAAAAGACGGCGACTTTTATTGTCTAGGTGTGGGATTTTTCCCTGCTGATGAAAGAGGATGCGTAAAATGATTACCAAGGACTCGCTAATGCAATCTTATACCCTTGGGGCAAATGTTATTAAAAACGCAGCTGGATCTCATGTTCTATTTGGACATGAATTTGGGTTTTGAGCTGGGCAGCTGGCCATGGTCTCCTTGATACATAGCGCCAGGTGTGTGTGTGAAGCTAGGTGAACTGAAACCCATTACCGCGTGACTTGCAGAGCAGTTGACATAGAATCTGTGGCTTGTTTGGGATCCCATGAGTGTATTTAGCTAGGCGGGACATTGGCCTGCCACCAGCAGGGCCTTATGTGTGAAGTTTGAACTGAAAATGTGAAAGTAAGAAGGTGAATGAACTTGTCCTTCGAATCATCATAAATTGCAAATTATGCCTTTGTTTTGGGAGCTTCCGCTGCAGTTTTGTTTCATCTGCCAAATGTGTTTATTTGTTTAAGTTGTGCTTGTAACCCAATTGGTAAATTGCCAAATACTGGAGGAATGACGAATCAACACAAATATACATCCATGAATCCAAGTAAAGATCAGACAAATTGGCAGAATTGGTTTTCCAGCTCGGAAAGTGCACACAAAATACAGAGAAAGTATAACAAGAATTTGAAGGTTGTTTTTTTCTCTTTCTGCAAAGAAAGCGCACATGTTGCACTTTCTAACGTTGTTTAAGCTTCACCTGTTTCAGGGCTTGAACTTGAAAGGGCACTGCAATTTTTTTATAGTCAGTGGCACTTCTAGAGTTAAGTGTAAATTTGTATTGGAATTTTGCAAAGGGCACCACAGCAAAAGCACAGGGCACCACGTCAAGCGCTTTGGGTGCTGTGGGTTTATTTCAAGGCCTGTAAATCAGTGATTGGAATGGTACCTCCTCAAGGAAATTGAATAGAATTGATGACATGCAATCACCAAAATGAGGTTCTTTGTGCATGTATTCAGATTGTGCGGTTGTATATGTCCAGGACTATGTTGTTGCGAGTACATCTGTTCGTCTATCCATAGAGATGGTCTATCCCCACAGGAAGCCGAGCTGCCAAGATGATGCTGAGTACACCCTGCTCTGCGTGATGTTATGTTGATATGCACATCCAGGGATGTGCCTGTGTGTCAGTTCAAGATCATCTTCAAGGAATGGTACATCAGCATCTTGATGGGTTGATTCTGTCTGACGAACTAGTCTAGTAATCTTTAAGCAAATATCTGAAATATGTCTTGAAAATTTCATTTCAATTTTTTAGGGGATACAAAATGATTTTTTTTTCCATAACCACATTATTGTCAAAGTGAAATGATTGTCAAATGCTCTACTGTATACTATCCAAAGCTTCTATGCTTCTTTCTAACCAAGTAAGTTTTTATTGCCGTTAATTTTAAGAGCGATTACCAAACAAATACCTTCCCCCAGAGTTGCCAACTCTTCCTGAGCATCACATTATTTCAAGGGTAATCAGCTAAAACATGTCTTTAAGTGTCGGCATACCAAGGTGTGTGTGCTGTCCCTTCACATATTGTCTGTTAGCTGGAGAGCATCAGTGGCCTCATCATTCCCTTGAAGTCATTACCCAAGGAATGTTCAGCGCTGAGACATACATACTGTGTTCATGAAACACTTCAATGTAATAAAGGAGACATGAAATTGGACTGTCCCAAGCCACCAGTTTTTTGTTTATAACTTGGATGATATGGGGGTCTTTCTGGTATCGTCTTACTGCATCAAGCTGTCATGAGATTCTTCTGGTAAAGCTCATATCTGCAATGTGTCTTTCTTCTTTGTTGATTACTGGGCCCAGTTTCACAGAGCTACTTAACGGCTGATTTTGTGCTCTCTGTGCGAGTTTCCATTGCATTGCGACGCTAACCATAAGCACACAAAAAGGCATGTTAACCTTCCGGTGATTACTGTATGAAAATGAATGTTGTTACAATGCAAATACATGGTGAACGCGCAAAGCTGGCCGCCTTATCTTCTTGCTAACCTGTGAAATACGCTTAAGCAAATGTTTATGCTACAGTTAGCATAAATATTTGCTTACCGTTTAGCAGCACATTGAAACTGGCCCCTGGAGTTTTTCTGGGATTGGGTTTTAAACCAGGTGCCAGCTGATAATAAATTTAATGAGAAACAGCATGTAGGGTTCGCCCTAGTTTGTGCAATAATGGTCTCTTGATACATGGTTCACTGGTATGAAGCTATCCCACCAGTCTCAGTACACTGCTGCTTTAACTTCTCTGATGGTAATTGTGGATGACAATGTCGGTCTAAGTCATTTGACATGTAATGGTGGAACACTTTATGTTTTAATTGAGGGGAAGATATATGCTGTCAACATTAATGTCTGGTTTGGGATGGTATTCAGCCCACACACATAAGATGATATAATGGGAAACAGAAACATTTTACTGTTGCAAAGTAAATACGAGTATACATCCATTTTGTAGAAGTCATAACCTGCGGTTTTTCAGAGCCGTGTACTTCAGCATCAATTATGTAGTTCAGCCATGGCATGGCATCTTCCACTTCATCCAACTAATTGAAAGAAGTGCACTCAACGACGAGACTGAGATTAGTTCAGCACCATTAATTCAGTATGGAAAACCTGGAGACTCTGTTCTGCAAAATCTGAGTTTTCACCCAAATTTAGTTCCTCGAAAAGCAAAATGGTGTGAAGCACTTTAACTATCTGTAAGGGGAGCTTATTGCAGTTGTTGTGTCATGCATGCATTCATGCATGTGTATTGCTGCTGACTGTGTTAAACCATGGTGAAACCAAATTTGCAGACTTGTACTTGTACTTTTTAAAGTAAACTTGGGGAAGCAACTCTAAAAAGGAGGTTGAAATTCAAAAGAATGGGTTGAAAATACTAGAAACATTGTTATTCTATTGAAGCTTTCCCATGTTGTACACGCCCATGTTGACTTGTACAGTATCTGAGTTAATAGCGTAGAGGTGAATAGATGGTGTCACTTTAGTGTTGTGGTCATGTTCTTAGCTTTCACTTTGTAAAGGAGGTTGTAATTTATAAGATTAGGTTTAAAATTCTAGAATACTAGGGACATTTCTATTCTAGTGAAACTTTCTCAAGTTGTACACGCCCATGTTGACTTGTACAGTATCTGAGTTAGTATCGCAGAGATGAGCAGATGGTGTCACTTTAGTGTTGTGGTCAAGTTCTTAGCTTTCACTTTGTAAAAGTAGGTTGGAATTCGAAAGAATGAATTGAAAATACTAGAAACATTTTTATTCTCTTGAAACTTTCCCATGTTGTACACGCCCATGTTGACTTGTACAGTATCTGAGTTAATAGCGTAGAGATGAACTGATTGGGTCACTTGAGTGTTGTGGTCATGTTCTTAGCTTTCACTTTGTAAAGGAGGTTGTAATTATAAGATTAGGTTTAACATTTTAGAATACTAGGGACATTTCTATTCTAGTTGTACACGCCCATGTTGACTTGTACAGTATCTGAGTTAATAGCATAAAGGTGAAAATATGGTGTCTCATGTGGTCATGTTCTTAGCTTGCGCTTTGTAAAAGGAGGTTGGAATTCAAAAGAACTAATTGAAAATACTAGAAAACTAGGAACATTTCTATTCAATCGAAACTTTCCCATGTTGTACACACTCATGTTGTACTTGTGTCTGAGTTAATAGCATAAAAATGAACAGATGGTGTCACTTTAGCATTGCGGTCAAGTTCTTAGCTTTCACTTTTGTATATTTTGGGAGGAGCCCCTAGAGCAGTTTCAATATGGAATGTGAATCCTCCATAATCAATAGATAGCGTCTATACAATCAGGTTTGTTTGGGTGTGTTTGGTGTTGTGTATCCTACATTAGTTTCAACCTGGAGGCGGTACTTACTGACTTCTAGACAACACTGAAGTGCACATGTCTGTACAAATACTGTGATGCGAAGGAGTGAGCTGTCCATTACAAATGTCCGCAACTGCGATGTTTGAGATGTACAGTACACACATCTACATGTAGTAGAGTAGTAGAGAGCACGAGGTTGTCTTCAGTTGACCCCATCTAAGAAGCCTCTGATGGTCTTCTTCCACGCATCCCAGCATCCTCAGCTTAGCAGCTTCTTGTTGCGCTGCGCCCTTCGGCATTCTACATACATAGATTACTTCAGTTCATTTCAATTGGTACCTTTTTCTGTGTGCAAACTCATACTAACCTTACTCAGGCACCTTCCTTGCTACTCAACGTTCAAACCCAAGGAAATGTTTGGACTCGCACAGAACCGTGGATATATAGTGCCCATAGAAAAGTACCCAGCTTCAACACTGTTTGATGTATATAATATTTGATTTGCAAACTTATGCCCTTGCTAAAGCAATAATTTCCCGTACAGATTGCATAACTCACAATGTGTAGGAGGGTATACTACCTAAGTGTACAGCATGTGACTCATTACCTCCACTACATCGCTATGGCATTCCTACTGAATGTATACAGTCACACCCTACTGATTTATATACACATTTTTACTAAGTCTGTCTTGATAAAAAAAACATGTTGGGAGTGTATGGTTTGGGTAATGTGTTTTTTAATGTGTGCGTGTGATCTGTGACATAGCTGAGTGAATGTTCCCTGGTTCTTTATGAGGTTGTCAGGCAGAAATATCTGCCAATTTACTCATCAGCTTTTATGGCTCCATCTTAAGGGCACCAATGTAATGTATACAAGCAATAAGGAATGGATAAACAGACCTGTGTTTGTAAGTTAGTTACATGACACATTTATCATGGTTGTTATAGAAGTGCATTCATCCAATTGAATTTTAAGTATACTGGAAACTTGACTGTAAAATGTGAGAATCTAGTGTTTGAAAGAATGCTTTGTATATACGGCGCATATACATTCAATCAGGTTTCAGAATTCAGTGATAGATTATGGACCAATCCTTTAAGTCCGGTCCGCCTTAGCAACGTCTTAGCAACTGCAATCACCTTGGGATGGCCACATATACATCTCTGCTCCTCGAGCTAAGACATCTCACCGCATACAAAATGTGCAGCTCAGCAATGCAAATGACGGAGGCTCTTTAAGTTTTGTTGAATTTCAATGTGACAGACTTGTGGGACGACAATTTTAGAGTCGACTGGTTGATTTAAAGGGTTTGGGTACTTTTTCAAAATGTCCATAGATTTACATTAAACTTACAGGGTTTGAAGATAAAGATAGTGGAAAGCTTCCCGTCAAATATTACTTACTGAGGTGCTGTAGTTTTTGAGAAATGAGTAAAAAAGATTCATGAAAATACGTTTGTAAATGATTAAAATAATTTTTGTCTCATGAGACAAAAATTATTTTCACGACATTGTTTTACTCATTTCACAAAAACTACAGCACCTCAACACGTAATATTTTCAGGGAAGCTTTCTACTATCATTATCTTCAAACTGTGTAAGTTTAGTGTAAATCTGTGGACATTGTGTTTTTTGTCCTACAAAAGTTACATAGACCCTTTAAAAGTGATAGAACTTAAAGGATCAGTCTGATTTGTGTGGATAAATGTTTTCTAATCTTGTTCTGCTGTCTGTTTCTTTTCTACAAATTACAGGCCAAAGAAACTAACATTGAAGAGTTACAAGAGAGGCTACTTTGTCTTCAGAGACACACATCTGACGCAATACAAGGCGCAGGAAGATAACCATGGGGCACCTGTACAGACCCTCAACCTCAATGGTAAAACATTCAACCTTCCCACTCTCAAACCAAATATATATTGACACCTCACCATGCAATGCCTCAAATCCTATATTTTCCACTCTCCTTTCAACTACTTGTATATACTAGAGAAATCCATATAAAAGCATATTTTTGTTGTGCTTAGCTAGTTTTTGTGCTTAAACAGCTCTCTGAAATTAAGCACAGGGCCCAATTTCATAAAGCCTGTAAGCACAAAAAATTGCTAAGCATGAAATTTCTTCCTTGATAAATGCAAGATTACCAACCAAATTTTAATTTGTTGCATATTGCTTGTTACTGGCATTCAGCTGTTGTTTGCTTATCCTGAACATCACTTGGAAATTTGGTTGGTAATCCTGTTTTTATTAAGGAGGAAATTTCATGCTGAGCAATTTTTTGTGCTTACAGGCTTTATGAAATTGGGCCCAGATCTGATCAGATAACACTGTAAGCCATACTATCCTGATTGGGTTATACTTACTACTTGATTGTCATGGCTGGCCGAGTGGTTAAGAGCATCAAATTCAAGTTCTGATGGTTAAGTCGATGGAGTGTGGGTTCGTATCCCAGTCATGACACTTGTGTCCTTGAGCAAGATGCTTTACCATAACTGCTTCTCTCCACCCAGGGGTGTATGGGTACCTGCAAGGGTAGAGGCTGATATTGTGTTTGCAAAAGCCTTCTGACCGCACGGCAACTCAGGCTGTACACTTCCCAGGGAGCTAAGAAAGGTTTAATTAATGTTATTGGCCCATTGACCAGGGGACTAATGTAAAGCGCATTGATACGGTTATTGTAAAATGCACTATATAAGACCTATGTTATTATTTTGCTTGAATGTAATCATCATCTCCCATGCAGGTTATCACTGCCCTCAATCAGAGAAACCTTTGCATTCAGGAAACATGTACATGTAGTAATGTGTAATGTGATTGCTCCTAAACAGGCTGTGAGGTGACACATGAAGTCAGCATACAACATGATAGGTATGGCATTAAGCTGTTGGCCAAGACACCAGAAGCACCTGTGGAGATGTGGCTGCGATGTGAATCGGTAAGTAACTCACACAAGGAGAGCAAAGATATTGTAAAATTTTCATATAGTAACCCGTATTGAACATACTTTCTACGTACGTATGATCGTCATTAACTTGGGCCAACTTAATAGAGCAAATATTGCCTGACATTTCACTGCTAAGCAAGAATGAGCTGGATATCAAATACAGATGGTGCATGTAGAATGGTATTTTGGCTGGGTACCTTATTCCGGTGACTGCTAAAAAAAAACTACTGACCATAAAAACTTGCTTAGTGAATAGCACTGCTGCTGTAATATGGTTTGGATATTTTGTTTACCCCAAATCATTTAAATTGGTGCCCATTCATGAATGCTGCAGCTAGAGATGCGGTTGGTACCCTACTGTCATTTTGCTAAGCCTAGTAGATTTGACATTCTTGTTTTCTCAGCAAGTAGACACTGTATTCAGCTGGAACTTTCAAATCCCCAGCCATGACACTTGTGTCCTTAAGCAAGACACTTTAACCATTGCTTCGTCCTTCGGATGGGACATAAAGCCGTTGGTCCCATGTGTTGCGTAACGCATGTAGAGGAACCCAGTGCACATCAAAAAGAGAAGGGGTTCGCCCCGGTGTTCCTGGCTGTGGCTGCTAAATGCGCCATAGCACCTTGTAAACCCTTATAAGGTGCTACAATTTGGGTCTCAGAATTTGTAACTTTCAATAACCTCTCTTTCTGTATGAGTATGTATACCAAGCGCCTTGAGTACCTTGGTGATAAAACTTCAATATATATGTGAATTTGATTGCATCTTTCTTGATAATTTCGCCTGTAAATCATCATTTAGTTGACAGAAACCAATCTATGACCCAACATATATAGGATCACTCTATTAATTACATGTAGGGACATAAACAACCCATAGATAAAAAGCAATATTGTCTACATTTACAGCAACAAAGTAACAAACACATTCACGTTTATGAAGGTAGAATAAGAAGAAGCAATTTCTTAGACACTAATACATACGAAAATAATTGTGAGGAATTCTCCATGAATTCCGGTCGGTATGTTTGTGTGTTGGGCAACATCTGGCATCTATTTCCATCTTACATAGTGGAGTAATTAATGATGGGCGCCTTTTCCTCTTAAGCTTTGTTTGATTAAGCTTAAAAACAAAACGTGAGAAGGAACTAATGACTGGCATCTGTAGTCTCAGGGTGATAACAGACCTCGGAACATTTCAATTACCTTGGTCATGCTTTCTAAAGGCTCCCATCGTGTGTTTGACCTACTCATAAAACTGGAGTAAAGTTTAAATGTTTTTTTTCCTGGCTGGCCTTGCAAAGTCCAATTTTTGTACAGATGGATGTAGTTGACTGTGACCTTCAATATTTGTTAGTATTTGCATCCAAGAATTTGGGGCATTACAGGAAAGGTGTTCTCTTGCTGTATTCAAAAACTCTATCTTCACTTTTATTTAGATGTGACGGTGATACATGTGATCTTATGACTTATGAGAATTGTAGGGAAGTAATTTATGACTGAAACAGACAAAATTTACTGGGAATTCCTTGGAAAATTTATAACCCTTTCACTTTTTATTTGGTTTGAAATGGTTTATTGAATTTAAAGGCTGAATTGCAGTAAAATTACAAAGAGTTTAAAATATAACATACAGATATCAAACAAGAAATACTATGGATATACATACATGTAGCTGCCTCCCTTGGGAGTTTCGTAAAGGAAGACAGCCCTGGGATTAACATACACCAGTGTTTGTTTTTCCAGGGAAATTGTAGCAAATGTAAATGAGCATGGGGTGGCGATGGGCGCAAACAAAAAAGTGTCATAGGCTGTGTTTTTGCAGTCGTACCCAAAAACTGTTTCGATTGAACTTGCCTTTGGTTGATCACTGGCCATTGTCTGAAACAGTTAATGGTTACGACCGCGAAAACGCACCCATGGAGTTTTGGCTTTGTAATGTCAACATTGTTTGACCAAAGAACCATTGTTTCTTCCCCCTGTCCAGGAGGAGCAATACGCCAAATGGATGGCGGCCTGTAGGTTAGCCTCCAAAGGCAAGACGATGGCGGACAGCAGCTACCAGTCAGAGGTACAAGGAATCCAAGCCTTCCTCAGCATGCAGAGGAGCAAGAAGAATCCCAACGTCACGGTCCACACGGAGAACATCAACATCCAAACGGAAGATTACGTGTCTTCGACGTTCCTCAAGAAACATAAATCAAAACAGGTTAGTTTCCTCCTAACTGTCGTAATATTTAAGAGCCGTAAGCAGAGGATATTGTTTGATGAGAAATGTTAAACAGGGAACCACTCAAAAGCAACTGACTTTTAAACTGGTAAGTCCATGGTCAGTTTTGTGAAATTCAACTAAATTTATACACAACTTGAAAGCAAATCAAAGTTTGTGTCTTTTTCTCAGAAATTCTCTTCAGTTTCTTGTGGTGTATGAGCCAGACTCACATAGGATAACAGATAATTACTTGTTCCTTTGTGGATTTTGTTCATTATCAGAAAAAAATCTATAAATATATGCAGGGTCGTTCTGTTGATTTACATCAATTTTTCTGTTTTTTTTAAACCGTACCAAATTTTGGGAGTACAATCTGAGTATAGAAATAAGGTTTTAATATGCTCATCATCTCGAAATGAACAATGTTTCAATGCAACAAGTTTTCATGTGAAAAACTGACAGCATTGGACAAGAAATTGAGTGTTGAAATGTTGTGTTGAGTGTGGATGTTTTTTGTGGACATGTTTAAGCTTACACATGTTTTATTTGTAAACAACTCCCATACTCAGGCAGTTTATCCGGCTTACTTGTTTTCACGTGACAATAACAATTCCGATGAACATTACAGACACTGTTAGCAGTTAGCCGGAACTTCTATGATGAGGCCATCATTTTAAACCCTATTAAATTTTAAAACAACATGTACAGTATGGTACCAAAACAAGGATGACAACATGTACAGTATGATACCAAAACAAAAAGGAAAGGAAATGCATTTGGGAATTATACCAAATAGCCCTTTGATTGTCAGCCAAGTTCAAGTTGGTATGCCATCTCACACATGTTAATTTGACATGTGCCAAAGACATTGAGTTGAATTCCTGTTGGTTGTCACATGTTGCAAATAAGGAAATGAGATGCTCATTATGTTTGGTTTATTTGCTTGGAGGCTGTTTCCGTTTGAGCTTTGCTCTGTTCTGTTGTGGTGTTTTTTTAGAAGAATTTATAAAAATTAAGATATCAAGGAACACCTGTCTTGAAAACACAATTTTTGTTTTACTTGGGGGATTTTGTTTTTCATACAAGTTTTGAAAAAAGTATTGACATTGACAATGTTTTGCTTGCTTAAAGACAGTGGACACTACAGTTGGTGTATTTCAACACATGCATAAAATGACAGACCTCTGAAAATTTGAGCTCAATCGGTCGTCGAAGTTGCGAGATAATAATGAAAGAGAAAACACCATTGTCATACGAGTTTGTGTGCTTTCTGATGCTTGATTTCGAGACCTCAAATTCTAAACTTGAGGTCTCGAAATCAAATTCATGGAAAATTACTTCTTTCTCGAAATCTACGTCACTTTAGAGGGAGCTGTTTCTCACAATGTTTTATACTATCAACCTCTCCCCATTACTCGTGATCAAGAAAGGTTTTATGATGATAATTATTTTGAGTAATTACCAATAGTGTCCACTGCCTTTAACTGCACTGTTACTGTTTAAACAAGCTAACTTAGGTTAGAACTATTGGCTTTAGATAAAATGTGTTTTGCATTCTTTTCAATGCTAAGATATTACACATTTGAAAAGTCTTAAACTAGGATTTGTTTTTTTGAAGGTGCCACTTGTTTTCTTTTGCGGGAAACAGGCAAGCTTCAATGCCTATGTAGGAAACAACTTAAACTTTTGAATCCAACAAACTGTAGTTCCCTTGAGAAATCGATCTGCATAGTTTGATCAGATTGTGTCTGTATGCCTGTCCTTATTCTAAACATTATTGGTTTGCAGGATAGAAATACATACGTGAAGCAAAGTTATCTTTAGTCGGAGAAATTTTAAATTTGAGAGTTAACACGTGGCAAAGTAAGCCACTGTACCAGTTATGGATCATAATTATCACTAAAATGAAACATACACACTGACTGAATGTAGAGTCCTTTATAAATGATGATGTATTTCTCCTGATTTCAGGTTGCTTCTCGAATCCTGGATGCCCATACCAGTGTCAGGAACATGAAGCTGATGGACGCAAAGTGTAATTACATCAAAGCATGGCAGGCCCTACCTGAGTATGGAGTCACATACTTTGTCGTCAAGTTCAGAAACAGCAAAAAAGAGGTATGATTAACCAACATAGTTGTAGAGGTTTTGATGTAACATTCAAATTGTCCAAAGATCCCTCTTCTGCCGGTTTCCAGATTGTAGTGTAAACTCGGATGTGATCCCTGGCTAAACAGCAGTTACAGGTTGAATGGCTTCTGACTGGTACCCCCTAACAAAGATATTAACACAATAGGGAAACGCCAACATAGGGCTAGATAGCTTAGTTGATACAGCACCAGCACGTTAATCCGGAGGTCGCAAGTTCAAGTTTCACTCTGATCTATTTGTTTGTTCAACCCCAAATTGGACAGGTATTTTTTATAGTTGTTATGTAATAATATTCAATCATATCCCCATTGCTAATTAAAAATCAATGTCTCACTCACTTATCCCGAGAACCGTCGTGCTGGTCTTTGGGGGTACCATGATGGATGTCTCTGCTGTCACAGATCATCACCTCTCCCTTTGAATTCCTTTCTGTGTTTTTCAAAGACTGTTTTTCTTCCTCATTCCATTTTTTTAAGGACTGTTTTTCAAAGACTTTTTTTTTCCCTCATTCCAGGAGCTGATCGGAGTGGCATACAACCGCCTGATCAAGATGGATATTAACTCAGGCGACTCGCAGAAGACGTGGCGCTACTCTACGATGACGGCGTGGCACGTCAACTGGGAGGTCAAGGAGGTCCTGGTCCAAATGGAGGACGAGAACATCCAATTCTCCTGCTCCTCGGCGGACTGCAAAGTCGTCCACGAGTTCATCGGCGGCTACATCTTCCTCTCTATGAGATCCCTAGACTCGAATCAGACCTTGAACAAAGAGATGTTCCACAAGCTCACCGGGGGATGGGTTTGAGATGCTGGCAGTTTGTAACCAATAGACTGATAAACAAGTTTAGCTTTTTTGAAAATTCATTTGGGGTTTTTTTTTTTTTTGGTAACTTAGTGCATCAACATGGTGATAGGAGGTTTTTTGAATATTGCCTGAGCTGTAAAGCGGGACATTCTGTACTTGAGATAATAGATCAAGAATTTGAGAACTAAAGTGGACTTAGATAAAGTTGATTCTACACAATCAATATGTCTTCAAGTGAATCAACGAATAATTGCCTCCTTGAGGAAGTTCAGCCACTGGGACGGCCATGGATGATGTAAAATGCCTACCCTGACGCTAACAAAACTGCAAGGACCCATCATCACAGTTGCATGACAAGGTACAGATGATGACACCTGATGGTTGTGGACTGAGAATTTTTCCCAGTCATGAAAGAAGACGTTTCGCGGATGTCTTCCTGTGTTTTTTTTTTTATCTCTTAGAATTTTTTTAAATTATGCCTGGGGTAGCAAAGGGCTTTTTAGCTGCATTTGTTGCAAACAATGACAGGACAAAACAGCTTTGTAAATAGTCTATAAATAATGTATCCTTTTAACAGTTTGAGCTAGTTTTTATGAATTTTAATTAATAAATGCATTTTAATGATAATGACATTATAGCATGGACAACAGAGAAAGACATTTGAGACAACTATGCTATTCAATAATTGTGAGATCTAATACCATGGGGGAACACACCGCTGTATATATAGCCAACTCATACATTAAATGCTTTTAAAGTCAGTGTGCATGCCTGGTGACCTCATTAATAAACAGATTTATGTGCATATTTTTCCATATAATTACAGGCTTTTTTTTAAAATGTTTTCAGGTCACTGAAAAAGCTTCAGTCCTCTTAATGTAGAATTTTCTCTAAATGTAATCCAGACATTATAGAGCATAATATTTTAGCAGAAATTGTTTAGCGAATCATTGAAATAATATTTTTAACCATTGTATAAATGTTTTAAAACACGTTTTATCAATTTTGAAATGTACACTTTTGAATAGATCGACTCTTTAAGTGTATAACACCTACACAATTCTGTTTGGATGATGGGGGTTTTCAGCAGGAACTTTTAAGGCTAAGTGCGAATATTGTCCGATTTCAGGAAAGGTTCACTTTTGATGACGTGCTTTATTGAAGATTGCTTAAGAACAAACAAAATGCTTATAAAATATTTTACAGTGTCAGTCGTAAACCTATCTGCTGCACATTTCACATACAAGAGAAAACCCACAATTTTTATGAAGATTTTTCAAGTAGTTACAAAATAAATTGTGGATGCATTTTTTTCAATAAATCTATTTTTAGTTGGTCTTCCAAAAGACTTCCTAAACATGTATATAACAAAGCTATAGTTGTTTCATTTTGTTTTCTGTTTTCAAACTCCATTTTCCTGTTTGTGTGGAATTATTAACATGGGAAAATATGAAGATCTGTCATTTCACATGATGAAATCCCTCGGCCTTCAAATTGTAGGTCTTGATGATACTGTCCACCCACGTATTAGGACTTTATGTTCTTGTAACTTCTTATTTCATATCAAATTTCCTGTTTTTCTACCTTCCCACCACATACAAACCTTCACACATGTTTTTCCATTTGTGTAAACTTAAACACAGCCCTCCACGTTCAGCTTTAAGGAAACAACAAAGATGTATTTAAAAACTGTCTGTTGTCCTTTATATGTAAAGAGTTGTTGTCACCATTGATTTGTGATCAATCTATAAATCCATTCTACTCAGTATGCATTTACAAATCTTGGCCCAATTTCATGGCTCTGCTTATCTGAAGAAAACAAGAATCGGCGCTTACGAAATAAGGGAATTCCATGTTTACATCAAGCGTATTTCACTGGTTAGCAGGAAATGTTGGCTTGTGCGCGTGAACTCCCCATTACTTGGCATTCTTTGCTCAAACAGCGAGCGCAGAAATTCAGCACTTGCATAAGTGGAGAATGGTGATTGTAAGCACAGAATTCAGCAGTATGTAGAGCCATGAATATTGGCCCAGGGGTCGATTTCACAAAGAGTTAAGACTAGTTCTAACTTAGGACTGACTAGTCCTAACTTAGGACTAGTCCTAAGAGATATCAAAAACGTACAGCTAGTCCTAAGTTAGGACTAGTAACTCTAAGACTAGTCCTAACTCTTTGTGAAATCCACCCCAGATCAAGTCCAGCTTAACTTTACTAAGGTAGGAAGCATCCATGCTTTTTAAAGCCCACTGTGTGTTGCCTGCTTGGTTTACATTGTATACCCAATATTGACCTTGTGACTCTGGTCGCCAAATGTGTCTATTCTGCAAAGTGACTATTTTGTAATATTCTTTAATGCAAAACAGTTGGTGTTCGCTTCATAACAACTACAACATTTTGTGAAGGAAATAGAACAGATTTTATAAGGGAGTTTCATTGTCATTTGGCAAACCATAGTAACCAGATTCTACCAAAAAGGTACCACCATGCATTCACTGTTAACCATTTCCTTAAGGAAACAAACTTACATAGCTTTCTAAAACAGAAAAATTAGCAATGATAACAATGCATTGTAATTATGCAGATGGGATGATTTCCTGTAGCAATTCAAGATAACATTGGGGCTTTCCCTTTCAATTGGCACAACACTTTCATGAATTAAGATATGGTCTATTTCCTTCATAAATTGTAATTGTCATGAAATTGTAGTGAAACAAATGCTGAAAGTTTTGTCTTAAAAGAAAGAGGGAAAAATACCACAAAACAGGTTACTCCAAAGTTTTGCAGAAATTATGATGTTCCCTGAAGATATGAACCTCGACCTAGAGATTTTCCAATTTGAGTAAGTACCATCCTGAGATCATGGAATTACCAAAAAAAGGTAAAACTGTTTTTGAAAAAAAAAAATGCAATTCAGCACATTGCCTAGAGGGTTTTTTGGCAATGCCAATTGAAGGGAATTCACACAAAAAAATTCCCAAACGCACCTTGAGGATTTTCTCAGAGTTATCTTCAATCTTTCTGGAAGTGAAAGTCCACCAGTTTCACTTTCACTTTCGTTTAAAATATCTTGAGAAACTACACATAGACTGAAGTGATGATGGACAGCGTAAGTGGTTTTAGGTTTGTGTACCAGACATGCATTTAACATCAGCTCCAACTGTTCCAGGTCAAAGGTCAAATACATGATGTTTGTTTTAGCAGTAGTGGATCTTTAAAATAACCCAACATAGTGGCACAACTTTAAGCATGTCAATAGACTGATCCATTAGGCTCCACCCACAGCGCACGTGTGAGCAAGAACACGAAAGCCTCTCCAATGCCATTCTGCACAACTCTGCGCGCGCGCCAAGCATACGTGCACGCATGTCGGACTATATTTGTCTGACTTTTGGTTGTGCAATGGGTTGTGATTGGTCAAGACGAAATGGGGCGGAGCTTAAGGGATCGGTCTATTGTTTTTTAAACCTTTTACCTAGTCTAGTTATCGACCATGCAAGTCTCTCGCATATTCAAACATTTTCGAGACCTCTTTGGTCCCACGTACATTGCTCTTCCGCGTGAAGGAAACAAACTCAGGCACTTTTACGTGTCGCAATGTTCAAATACGCGGGAGACTTGCACTGGCTATGAATGTTGCTAATGCTAGGCAACTTTCAAAGATGAGAACAAAATACGAGACTGAGGTGATTATCCATTAATTTTGCATTCTTCTGATAAACTTTGAATTTGGTTTGTGCTGAAGGCTTTACCATCTTGCTCATGAAATGTTCTCAAAAGATTAACATTTGGAAGGATTTGTGGTCGCTATGACTCACTGGAAAGTTCATGGTACCGTCTGCACTTGAATTCCAAGAACAGGACAAAAATTAACTTGCAAACAAACAATCGGACAATCCTTGCCTCAAGGAAGGAAACTCGGCAACCAGACATTTAGAATAGGCTGATCCATTAGGCTCTTGTGAGCAAGAACATGTGAGCCTCTCCAATGCCATTCTGCACAACTCTGCCCTGCGTGCCAAGCATACGCGCACTCATGTCAGACTTTATAGTGTAGGAATTTTGGTGGTGCAATGGGTTCTGATTGGTCAATACTTAATGGGGCGAAGTTAGATGGATCGGTCTATTTTGGTAGGCTGTGATCTGTGGCATTTCACAGGGTGCTACAGGTGCAGTGCCAGTGGTTTGGTGTTACCATATACTAATGCATAATTATTTTAGACTAGGGCCAGTTTCATTTAGAGCTGATTAAGCAGAAATGGGCAGCAAATATACCAGTTACAAATTGTACATGTGATATACAAGGTTGACCAGTTACCTTGTTCCAGTAAGCATAATTTGGTTGTGGTAATTGTGCTTTACGGCACTGTGCACGTTTGGTAATTGTCAAAGACCAGTGTTCTCACTTGGTGTATCCCATCATAAGCATAAAATAACAAGCCTGTGAAACATTTGGCTCAATTGGTCGTACAAGTTGCGAGAAAATGATGAAAGAAAAAACACCCTTGTTGGACGAATTTGTGTGCTTTCAGATAGGAATAAAAGATTTCTAGCTAGAAGTCTTTTAATATTTTAGTGAGAAATTAATTCTTTCTCAAAAACTACATTACTTCAGAGGGAGTCGTTTCCCACAATGTTTTATACTATCAACAGCTCTCCAATGCTCGTTACCAAGTCAGTTTGAGTAATTACCAAGCGTGTATCTTCCCTTTAAGCAGCTCTATGAAATTGAGCCCAGAATTCATTTTAGACAAATTTCCTGCCATTTGTATTTGTTTGCGGAGTGGGTTGTGGGGTTTGTTTTTTTGTATATTTAAAATGACTTTATTCGTCAAAGATTGGTTGGCTTTCCAGCCAATTTATAATTCTTATCCCCTAATTATTTATATGCGCTACTTGATAAGTTGATATTAACATGTTATGTAGAAGCTTTGGTCCCAGTAGACCTGTTTTGTGTATCTAATAATTTCTCATTTGTATTTTGTAAACACTATGGGCAAAGCAAGTCTTCTAGCCAGCCTGCCACTGCCTTTAAAATCAAAAACTTGTCGCATGACTTCTGGATTTTTTAAAGACAATTTTCTATACTGTCTTCCTTTTTTAATCTTTTATTATCACACAATACTCTACTTGATCCCTCCTTTGAGCTGTTTTCCTAACTTCTATGCCAGTTGTACTGTTAAAACAAACAAACAAATAACAAAATGTATTACTGGGAGGGCCCGTCTTTTTCTGAAACTAGTCTTTGGCAGGAAAGACAACGTTTTCAGTTTCCCAAAGTTCCTCGAAAAACGAGCATAGTCATATTTTGTCATAGACCTTATCGCAAACTCTTGCTATGTGCAGATTAGGTGTGGAATGAGGTGCATGCTGGTCTAGCTAGCGATTGAGTTTGATCCCTAGCTAGACCAGCATGCACCTCATTCAACAGTTTGCGCGATGGGTGTTTGCGCAATGGGTGTTTGCGAAAAGGTCTGATAATTCACTGAAATTTTTTCACATTTGTTTCAATGCAAAAACTGCTGAATACATCTGCCAGTGTTTTGGTGAATGAATAGACCAGCATTGGATTCTTCTGCAAATGCCTGCGTTGCTATCCTGTTTTTAAGTGTGGTTAAACTCCCCTCTCTTGCTTCTCTTAACTTGTTTTTTCTGTGCTTTTAAATTTTGTTTTTGATCCCCAACATACACTTATCGCAATAACACGATACGTGCGCGTCAGGCTTGGAATGAGGTGCATGCTGGTCTATCTAGCGATCAAGTTTGATGATCAAGTTTTATCGCTAGCTAGAGCGGCACGCACCTCATTTAACAGCTAGATAGACCAGCAAGCACAACAGTTAGCGCTTGTGCAATGGGTGTTTACGAAAAAGGTTTATGTAATCACTGTAGCGCCCTCTTGGGGTCAGTGTAATGGCTATTGGGAGCTCTTCATATCAGAGGCAGCTTTGTATGCTCTTATGAATGAAATACAGTTAAGTTTTTATCTTCTCATGACTTGTACACATTTTAGGGTTAAATTAAGTGTTCTTGTTCTCGCATATTGAATCAATTCAGTTTGTCCTACGAGCCTCGAGTCCAAATCAAGAAAATGTCAATTTTGAAAGGGGGAACATTTTAGTTAGCAATCAATTTCTTCCATTCTTTGCAATGTATTTGTCGGTAACAATCATTGTTTCTGGTAGTCGTTGTCTATCCTCAAATGTTATGATGTGTTGTTATGTACAAACAAATGCTCAACAAAAACTTAACTCTGTAACTTATTTCACCGCTTTTGCTTTTAAACGAAAAATGAATTATTTTTTAAAAATTGTTTACTTCAATAATCAGTTAAACTATATATCACTGAATTTGTGTAGTATTTGATTTTATTTTTGTAAGAATTTAGTGAAATTATTAAGAAATGTTCAAAGTTGGAGAAATTAATGGGCATGACGTAAATAAGGGAAAGATGTTTTTGAAAATATGTAAAGGTATTGGTATTTTTAAGCAACTTTATTTGGCATGCTTGGGTGCAATGCAATGTGAGCAAAAAAGTCAAAGTGAAACTTAACCTAGAAATCTTTTAACCCTATGACCATCAATAAAATCATGTTTTTATACATAAATACGGTGTTGTGTTTATTGTAAAGCATAATGAATATAACTTGATTTGAAATCCATATTATTTTTGAGTTTTGTTTGTTCTGGTCTTATTTAGCCCTATGCTTCAGTGTTGTTTTTTGTTTGTCGTTTTAGTTGTTTTTTTTACCGTTTTTTTTTTGTGTTAAGGATGATGCCTTATCAGTCGCCTGCTTTCCTGTGAATATATTTTATTTGTTAATACAATTGAGTTTTTTAATAACATTCTGCCGACCATGGCAACCGAGCTGCGGCCGGCCAGAGAGAGACCCCGCGGCCCGAAGGCCAGGGATTTCGGGGGCTGACGCGAGGCTTTTATGCACACTATGTTTTAGGCCAAATTTTGACTGGTTAAGCCAAACTTTGGCTAGTTTCATAATAGCCGAGTAGATTTTAGGCAAAATTTTGACTAGTTTCATAAGGCTATAGGCCTTGTAGATTTAAGGCCAAACTTTGTCTAGTTGATGAGGCTAAAGCCTTGTTGATTTTAGACAAAATTTGGACTAGTTTCATAAGATTTCCTTGTAGATTTTAGGCCAGATTTTGACTAGTTTCAGGAGGCTATAACCTTGTAGATTTTAGGCCAGATTTTGACTAGTTTCATGTAGATTTATGGCAAAACTTTGACTAAAAATCTACAATGCTATATAGCCTTATGAAACTAGTCAAAATTTGGCCCAAGATATTCAAACTAGTGAAACTCTAGCCTAAAATCTAAAAATCTACCTGGCTATATAGCCTACATGAGTCTACAGCCAGGTAAAATTTACTAGTTTCATAAGGCTATAGCCTTGTAGATTTTTGGCTAGATTTTGACTAGTCTCATAAGGCTATGGCCTTAGATTTTAGGCCAAATTTTGACTAGTTTCATAGGGCTATATATAGCCTTGTAGATTTTAGGTCAAATTTGTATAGCCTTATGAAACTAGGTCAAAATTTGGCCTAAAATCTACTAACTAGTCAAAATCTAGCCTTTAGGCAAAATTTTGACTAGTTTCATATAGCCTTGTAGATTTAAGGCCAGTTTTTGACTAGTTTCATGTAGATTTTGGTCAAACTTTGACTAGTTTCATAAGGCTATAGCCTAGTATATTTTATGTTAAATTTTGACTAGTTTCATAAGGCTATACAGATTTCAAGTTTCATAAGGCTATAGTCTTGTAGATTTTAGGCCAAATTTAAAGAAAAAACAGAATGCATTTTGAGGAAACATATGAAAAGACGATTTAAACATAAAATAGCAGGAGGAAAAAACTGTTTTCCAGCATTATCATGGTTAAAAAAATCATGTAATAATATTATGCCTTTGTTGTTTAGCATTTGTGAGTGACAACTTTTGTAATCTTCTAGGGATTTATAACAAATTTAAAGCGATTTTTATTTAGTACATGTAGTGGGAAGGGATTTCTCTCTTAGATAGTGATGTGGTGTGGTTGATGTTGGGGATAATGGTTTACTTCGTTGTTCATCCTGTTGCGATTGGTATTTCTAACCAGAATTAATCAAAATCATATAGCAGGTGCATCAGTTACTACAACTCGTTAACTTTGCGCGGGAGAATCTACAATCCGCCAACAGAGGGCGCGATTCCTATTTTAATACCTAGTCAGATACCCTAACCCAAATTCAACGCTGAATGTACGGATGAAGTCCAGCTTGATACATCACGTGCGCCCCATTCAGAAACGCATGCGGGATCAGAATTTCTCTAAAACATGGAGGGAGAGGAGCCATTTGCTTCTTCAAGAGAATTTTGTTCGTAATTTGGCTCCATTTTACCGTTTCCTAAAAAGGAACGGTAGTTGTGAAATGCAAGACATGTCCTCACAAAGTAAATGCAAAAAGTAAGTTTGGAATATATGTATTTCTTGTGGAAACCGGAGCTTGTAAAGTTGTGTATGATGGCCCCTTGGACTTGTGCGTAATTTATAAAATGGGTAGGCGGGGTCGGGACGTGACCAAGGAGGCGGTGGGGGAGGAGGCTGATGATGCATGATCGCAACATACTTTGATTATTATATTAAATACATTAATGCAAGTTCAGCTCAATGACTTTGACTCTTATGATGTAAATGACATGTGACTGATAATTTGAAGTTTACAAAAACAACAATTTATATTTTTTTTTAGGATAAAATTTAAAACAAAATGTTTATAAATAAAATAGTAGACTAAGTTTTCAATATTAGTTTTTTTGTAATTTACATTACAACCGGCCTACTACTACTAGGCCTGTAGGATTAATGATCGCCTTTTATATTATTCTTTGTAATGATTGCATTCTGGTGACTCATCCGCTGTTGTTTGGTCATGCTATAATTTATAAAAGAATATCTTTTTCTCAGTTGTAGTAAAAAAAAAAAAAATAAATACCCTTGGTACAACCACTTTTTCATTCGATATGAAATGTTATACTTATAGCATCTAATTTACTTCACTGAGATATCCCTTTGTTTGTAAAAATGAGTGAAAAAGTGATGGCGCCATACGGAAAGTTATCCCCATTGACTGTCATGATGTCTTTTGTGGAAATGAATGTTTCAGATTTTCAAATCTTATAATGAGGCATTGGTCTGTGCTGTGCAACCTGCCGGTGCCGGGCACTCATGATTTCAAAATCGACCAGCACAAGTTAAAATAACATTCCTTTCATTCACAGATTTTCAACAAAATGTAACACTTGTGTAAAGTTGTGTTTATTAATATTATCAGTGAATTTTTTGTTCTTTGTATCACTCAGCGGTGACCGCATATATCGCTGTCATTAGCACACACAGCATATTTTTGAATGAATGAAAAGTCACTTTTTGTCTCCCTTCTCATTACAGCTGCACTACATGGTTTGGTCTATCATTCATACCTGGGTCTCAACTCTCGCAAGAATGTTGAAGGTCGTAATGAGGTCGTCAACCAGAATGACCTAGGACCACTGGTGAGTGAAACACTGGAGTTTTAGGCCTAGTAAAAAAAGGGATAACTTTCCGTATGGTGCCACCACTTTTTCACTCATTTTTACAAAAAGGGATATCTCATTGAGGTAAATTAGATATTATATTATTTCATATCGAATGAAAAAGTGGTGGCGCCATACAGAAACTTTTCCAAAAAAAGAAACATGTTTTAAGCGTCCCCGCCCGCTTCCTTTTTACAGGCCGCCTCCTTTTTTAAAAAATTTTTTTATATATATTTTTTTTAAATTACGCACATTTTGTTTAAAGGGTATTTTTTAAACGTTCTCAGCTAAAACAATCTGAATGTCTTGACCAAAAGGTTTCATTAATGTATTGTGTGTTTGAGCAGTAGAAAAAACAATGGATATCTGACATTTTAAAAAGAATGGTGGCCATCTTGAAATAAAATATAAAAAGCCCCTCCTTCCTTGTTTTTGAGAAACCTGGATGCTAAACATGTTTTTCTTTTTTATTCGGCCTTATCTAAAGAAATTTCCAAATTGTTTAGGTTTACATCTTGATGTTTACATAGAGAAATGTTCGTACCTTATTGTGGTATATTTGTCTATACTATAACCACCAAAACATTTTGTTTGTATTTGTTTCTTTAAGAGGTTTCATTATTTATGTGTAACTCTGAATTAATAAAAAATGTACAATTGAAATCTGTGAAAAGGAGTCGCCACCCACAGGGAAACCTGGCAATTTTTAAACCTGGTTTATGAAAAAGATGCACAAAAGATGAAATTTATTTGGTGATTTATTTCATATGGTTTCTTTTGAAGAATATAACCCCCAAAATATTTAGGTTCACCGTTTTGTTTTATTTCAGGAAAGAAACAAAAACAAATCAGTGCAAAGGGTTTGCCACCTGTAGGGGAACCTCTGGTCAATTATGAAATTGTTTGAAAGATAAATGCACAATTTTGGTTTGAATAAAAGGTGGTTTATCATTCGGTAGATTTTGAAACAAAGCAACCCACAAATTTCTTTGTTTGTACTTGAGGTTTTATCTCTCTGAAAACAGCAAAAATCAGTGGTAAAGGTTCGCCAACCGTAGGGAAACCTCTGGCCAATGTTTCAACTGTGTTTAATTGAAAAATGTACCAGCACTTCATTTTAAAAGGCAATTTTTTTTTATTTGGTAACTTTTGAAAATGACCCTCCCCTCCCCAAATATTTGGCTAGAAATAGTTTTGTTTTATTTCAGAGGTTTTATGTTTAACTCTTAAGAGCAAAATTCAGTGATATGGGTTGGCCACCCGCAGGGAAACCTCTGGCAAATTTGTTAACTGTGTTAATTTGAAAAATTTGCCACTTCATATTTATTGTTTTGAAAAACAAGCCCCCAAATGTTTGGTTGTTATATTTTTAACTCTGAAAACAGAAGAGCAAAAATTCAGTGACAAAGGGTTCACCACCCGTAGGGAAACCCCTGGCCAATTTTTAAACTCTGTTTGATTGGAAATAGCGCCACTTCAAATTGAAAGTTGACATTCGGTAAATTTTGAAAAAATAGCATAAACCCCTCCAAATATTTTGATATACAAATAGGTTTGTTTTATTTCAGAGGTTTTATATTTTACCTGTAAGAAAAAATCAGTGACAAAGGGTTTGCCACCTATAAGGAAACCACTGGCCTTTTTTGTTGTTGAAATTTTTGGGGAAAAGCAAACTTGTTTGTTGATGTATCGAAATCTTTACCTCGGATGGATTCACCGCTATTGTTACAGGAATTTGCTTCTTTCTGTTTTCTCAGCAAGTTGAACCAGTAGACCTATTTTGCTGAAACTTTCATAGTTGTATTTCATCTTGGGCGCTTTATCACACATTTGTTTTTTACTGAGTAGGAGGCTGATTTTTTATAGATTAATTAATCTGGTTTATTAATAGAAAAATGCGCCACTTCATATAAGGTAAATTTATAAAAACAAGCCCCCAAATACTTGGTTTTATATTTTTAACTCTGAAAAGAGAAGAGCAAAAATTCAGTGACAAAGGGTGCACCACCCGTAAGGAAACTCCTGGCCAATTTTTTAACTGTGTTTGATTGGAAATAGCGCCACTTCAAATTGAAAGTTGACATTTGGTAAATTTTGAAAAAATAACGTAAACCCCTCCAAATATTTTGATATACAAATAGGTTTGTTTTATTTCAGGGGTTTTATATTTTACCTGTAAGAAATAATCAGTGACAAAGGGTTCGCCACCTATAAGGAAACCACTGGCCATTTTCTTTATTTTTTTATTTTTGGGAAAAAGCAAACTTGTTTGTTGATGTATCGAAATCTTTACCTCGGATGGATTCACCGCTATTGTTACAGGAATTTGCTTCTTTCTGTTTTCTCAGCAAGTTGAACCAGTAGACCTATTTTGCTGAAACTTTCACAGTTTTATTTCATCTTGGGCGCTTTATCACAAATTTGTTTTTTACTGAGTAGGAGGCTGATTTTTTAACTGTGTTTATTAATAGAAAAATGCGCCACTTAATATAAGGTAAATTTATAAAAGCAAGCCCCCAAATACTTGGTTTTATATTTTTAACGAGCAAAAGTTCAGTGACAAAGGGTTCACCACCCGTAAGGAAACTCCTGGCCAATTTTTTAACTGTGTTTGTTTGGAAATAGCGCCACTTCAAATTGAAAGTTGACATTTGGTAAATTTTGAAAAATTAACGTAAACCCCTCCAAATATTTTGATATACAAATAGGTTTGTTTTATTTCAGAGGTTTTATATTTTACCTGTGAATTACACAGGAGCAAAAATCAGTGACGAAGGGTTTGCCACCTGTAAGGAAACCCCTAGCCAATTTTTTTGTAATGTTTGGGGGAAAAAAAACAACTAATTTGTTAATGTATTGAAATCTTTTTGACAGGGTTTTGCTTCTTTCTGTTTTCTTAGCAAGCAGAACCAGTAGACCTTTTTTTTAGCTGAAACTTACACAGTTTTATTTCATCTGTCTGTATTTTGTCCATTAATCATTGACAAAAAAAACACAGTTATGGCCCTACCTTTTAGGCGTATTATCACAAATTTGTTATTTTCAGTGATTGGTTATTTTTCACCACTTCTTAATTTCATATTTGTATCTGGTCTTGTTTCAGATTGACAGGGCATGTGCCAAGTGCGGTCACGATGGAACTCATTTCCACACCAGGCAAACACGATCAGCTGACGAAGGACAAACCGTCTTCTATTTCTGCCCATCATGCAAGTAAGTTGAGGACTTTTTAAGCCTGGTTCTTTTTTCCTGCAAATGCAAAGTGAATTTTTCAACACAGCCCTGTTTTCTTAGCGAATGTTTCAAAGGGGTTGTGACACACTTCAACTGTTGCGAGTTTGTGGCAACAAAATTTACTTCGCATTCGCAGGAAGTATGAACCGGGCTTTAGGCTTGTAGACCCTTTTAGGTTTAACACACAGTTTCCATAGATTGCACAGGGGTTAGTAGGTACCTGTGAGGGCAGAGATGGTTGTTGTGATTTATTTAACTTGGTCGCTACATATTTGGCTGCACAGTCAGTTTATTCCCAAGGGAGCTGAGTTGGTTTGGTGAATAAAATAAATGGCCTAGTGATCAGGGATAACACTGTTGAAGAGCCACGAGTGTCACTGAATTACAGATTTCAGTGCTACATGAGGATTAATACAAGCAGAAATTCACTGTTTACATGACATGTGTGTAAAACACAATATGGTGACAAGTGTAGTATTCAGCAAAACAGAAACAAACAAAACATGCAATCTTGAAGGATCTGCGGTGGACTTCACAAAGAGTTAAGACTTGTCTTATCTCGAGTTAGGACAAGTTACTCGTCTAACTTAGGACTAGCCGTAAGTGTTTAATATCTCCTGGGACTAGTCCTAAGTTAGGACCAGTCCTAACTCTTTGTGAAATTGACCCCAGGATGGTTAGGGTCAAAGGTTCATTTTTTTATGTAAAAGTTTTTTTAATTTTTTTATTTTTTTATTAACATGGATTAAGAGATTGAGTACTGCTGAAGAGAATCAACATCTTCAGATCGGTCTACACTGAGAGGAACTCAAGGCAATAGCTCACTGGAACTAGGAGATGAAATTGACGACGACGACAACAAAGACGACCACCTGATGCCAGAGAGATGTCCTTCTGATGAGGAGGCTGGTTTTTCAACTGTGTTTATTAATTGAAAATGCGCCACTTCATATTAGGTGATTTATCATTTGGTAAGTTTTGATCAAGCCCTAAATATTTGGTTTTTATATTTTTAACTCTGAAAACAGAAGAGCAAACATTCAGTGACAAAGGGTTCGCCGCCCGCAAGGACACCCCTGGCCAATTTTCTTTTAATGTTTGGAAAAACCCAATAATAATTTGTTGATTTATCGAAATTGTTACCTCGGATGGATTCATCGCTACTGTGACAAGGTTTGGCTTCTTTCTGCTTTCTCAGCAAGTAGAACCAGTAGACCTATTTCGCTGAAACTTTCACAGTTTTATTTCATCTTAGGCGCCTTATCACAAATTTGTTTTTTTTCAATGCTTGGTTATTTTTCATCACTTCTTAATTTCTTTTTTGTATCTGGTCTGATTTCAGATTGACAGGGCATGTGCTTAGTGTGGTCACGATGGACTTCATTTCCACACCAGACGATCACGATCAGCTGATGAAGGACAAACCGTCTTCTATTTCTGCCCATCATGCGAGTAAGTTAATCACTACTTAAGCCTGGTTCCTTTTTCCTGCAAATGCAAAGTGAATTTTGGCAACACAGCCCTGTTTTCCTAGCGAATGTTTCGAATGGGTTGAACACAGTTCAACTGTTGCGAGTTATTCGTTGCGAGTTCGTGACAACAAAATTTGCTTCGCATTCGCAGGAAGTATGAACTCGGCTGTAGGCTTGTAGACCCTTTCAGGTTTATCATACAGTTTCCATAGATTGCACAGGGGTTAGTAGGTACCTGTGAGGGCAGAGATGGTTCTTGTGATTTATTTAGCTTGGTCACTACATATTTGACTGCACAGACAGTTTATTCCCAAGGGAGCTGAGTTGGTTTGGTGAATAAAATAAATGGTTTAATGATCAGGGGTAGCACTGTTGAAGACCCACGAGTGTCACTGAATTACAGATTTCAGTGCTACATGAGGATGAGTACAAGCAGAAATTCACTGTTTACATGACGTGTGTATTAAAGCACAACATGGTTACAAGTGTAGCATTCAGCAAAACAGAAACAAACTGCGGTGGACTTCACAAAGAGTTAACACTAGTCTTATCTCGAGTTAGGACAAGTTACTCGTCTAACTTAGGACTAGCCTTAAGTTTTTAATATCTCCTGGGACAAGTCCTAAGTTAGGACCAGTCCTAACTCTTTGTGAAATTGACCACAGGATGGTTAGGGTCAAAGGTTCTTTTTTTATGTAAAAGTAATTTTTTATTTTTTTTATTTATTTTTTATTAACAGGCATCAAGAGATTGAGTACTCCTGAAGAGAATCAACATCGTCGGATCGGTCTACACTGAGAGGAACTCAAGGCAAGAGCTCACCAGGACAAGGAGATGAAATCACCACTGACAACGACCACCACCTGATGCCAGAGAGATGTCTTACTGATGAGGAGGCTGATTTTTCAACTGTGTTTATTAATTGAAAAATGCGCCACTTCATATTAGGTGATTTATCATTTGGTAAGTTTTGAAAAACAAGCCCCCAAATATTTGGTTTTATATTGTGAACTCTGAAATCAGAAGAGCAAAAATTCAGTGACAAAGAGTTCGCCACCCGTAAGGAAACCCCTGGCCAATTTTTTTTTACTGTGTTTGATTGAAATTAAGCCACTTCAAATTAAAAAGCAGACATTGGGTAAATTTTAAAAAATAACGGACGCCCTTCAAATATTTTGAAATACAAATAGGTTCAATTTATTTCATAGGTTTTATATTTTACCTGTGACAACAGGAGCAAAAATCAGTGACAAAGGGTTCGCCACCCGTAAGGAAACCCCTGGCCAATTTTTTTTTAAATGTTTAAATGGGGAAAAAAAGACGTAATTTGTTGATTTATCAAATCATTACCTCGGATGGATTCATTGCTACTGTGACAGGGTTTGCTTCTTTCTGCTTTCTCAGAAAGTACAGAGAGGAGACATATTTTGCTGAAACTTTCACTGTTTTATTTCATCTTTCTAACTCTTTGTGAAATCGACCCCAGGATGGTTAGGGTCATAGGTTCATTCTGAATGTAAAAGTAAATTTGTATTTATTTTTTTGATTGACAGGAATCAAGAGATTGAGAACTCCTGAAGAGAATCAACATCTTCGGATCGGTCTACACTGAGAGGAACTCAAGGCAAGAGCTCACCGGAACAAGGAGATGAAATCACCACCGACGACAACAACGAGGACCACCTGATGCCAGACAGATGTCTTACTGATGAGGAGGCTGATTTTTCAACTGTGTTTATTAATTGAAAAATGCGCCTCTTCATATTGGGTGATTTATCATTATTTTGGTAAGTTTTGAACAACAAGCCCCCAAATATTTGGTTTTGTATATTTAACTCGGAAAACAGAAGAGCAAAAATTCAGTGACAAAGGGTTCGCCACCCAGAAGGAAACCCCTGGCCAATTTTTTTACTGTGTTTGATTGAAAATTGCGCCACTTCAAATTAAAAGTTGACATTTGGTAAATTTTGAAAAATAACGTACGCCCCCAAATATTTTGATATACAGATAGGTTCTTTTTATTTCAGAGGTTTTATATTTTACCTGTGAGAACAGAGGAGCAAAAATCAGTGAAAAAGGGTTCGCCACCCGCAAGGAAACCCCTGGCCAATTTTTTTTTAATGTATGGAAAAACGCAAACAATTTGTTTTATCGAAATCTTTACCTCGGATGGATTCATTGCTACTGTGACAGGATTTTGCTGAAACTTTCACTGTTTTATTTCATCTTTCTAACTCTTTGTGAAATCGACCCCAGGATGGTTAGAGTCAAAGGTTCATTTTGAATGTAATAGTAAATTTTTATTAATTTTTTTGATTTACAGGAATCAAGAGATTGAGTACTCCTGAAGATAATCAACATCTTTGGATCGGCCTACACTGACAGGAACTCAAGGCAAGAGCTCACTGGAACAAGGAGATGAAATCGACGACGACGGCAACGACGACCACCTGATGCCAGAGAGCTGCTTACTGATGAGGAGGCCGAGCATTTCATCCCAGTATGGGTACTTAAATAAGATAAGGATCCTTTATCAATGACAGTGCCATCAGGATTGTCTCAAGAAACAAAATGAGGCTTGACATCCAAATTTAGTCTGGTTCCTTTTTTCAATTTTTGAGAGTTTCGAGCGGGTTTTGATCGGTACAGGGGAACCAGACAAAATGGCCAAACTGTGGTAAAGGTGTTTTTAAACTGTCAGTGTTTGCTTACATTAGTTTGTGTTATATAACATCAAAGCAGATCCTTGCCATTTGGTTGGAGGAGTGTCCATCATGTGTTGGTAAATAAAAGAACTATTGCATGCTAACGTCACTCACCGTGCATTTTTCGTTCCATCCGAAAAGTACTATTGTACGCTGAGGAGCAAAAAACATCACCCGTGCGTGTGTCTTTGGTAACGCAGCAGTGTTACTGCAAGGCACATTACTAGCATTCACCTTCTGCGTGTCCCAAAACAGCTGTACAGAACGCATATTGTCAAACAGGCCGACCCAAAAGAAACGGGTGTAATTTCACAATTAGAAATTGTAGGCCTATGCTTTGTTTATGAAAGTTGTATCTGTCAATCAAAATGACAAAGATCTACTTGGATAATATATAAAACAAAAAATGATTTTTTTTTTCATTCATGCAAGGGTGCAAATATGTTCATTCATTGAAAGATGGAATGTTCCATTCAACCTGACTCCGCTTCGTTGAATAGAACATTCCATCTTTCAACTTGTGAACATACTTGCACAATTGCACTCATAAACATTCATTATTTGTATAAAAACTCATGCTGTATAGCTAGTTTCAAAAAACGAGTATCTAAAATTCAATTGTTTACTTTCATGAATTGTTGTTATTGATCGATCCTCCCCTTACCCCTGGGGTGGGTTGATCGATTAAAAGAACGAACGAGGTGTAATATTTGTGTATTTTACATAAATTGTCTTAAAGGCAGTGGACACCATTGGTAATTACTCAAAATTATTATAATAAAAAACCTTTCTTGGTAATAACGAGTTATCGGGAGAGGTTGATAGTATAAAACATTTTGAGAAACGGCTCTCTCTGAAGTGACGTAGTTTTCGAGAAAGAAGTAATTTTCCATGAATTTGATTTCGAGACCTCAGATTTAGAATTTGAGGTCTTGAAATCAAGCATCTGAAAGCACCCAACTTTGTGTGACCATGGTTGTTTTTTTTTCTTTTATTAATATCTCACAACTTCAACGACCGATTGAGCTCAAATTTGCACAGGTTTGTTGTTTATGCATATGTTGAGATACATCAACTGTGAAGACTAGTTAGTCTTTGACAGGTACCAATAGTGTCCAGTGTCTTTGATACATTTTATCGAGACATTCCCACGAACTGAGTTCACAATACTTCGAACAAAATGCATACATTTTTCATATAGAACGTTTGACTTTACTTTCCAAAATACGGAATTTTAAATTCCTTTTTTTTTTTTCAAAAATTTTCTTGGCAAATGTTTTTTCCCTCATACTTTTAAAACTTTGCTTGCTTTAAAAACTCTTCTTTTCTAGATTTTCCCAGAGTTGGAATAACTTAAATTTTAGGAAAACCAAAAATTCTGTAAAATTTGCTTGTGACTCAAATTGTGGGAGTGCTTCTGGTTCTATATATTAATACTTTGATGATTGTGAAGTCAAGTACAACTTGCACGCACTCAAGAAAATTAATGCAACCAAAACCCATCCTAAAGTTGTATTCTTCGTGGGACCAATCTTCATGACATTGACATATAAGTACGTCATCAATTTAACCAAATTTATCATTTTAGGCACAACATGTTTGGACAAGCAAGATTCACACCTGTCCAAACTCAAAATGAAATTTATTAAAAGTACAATATCTTTTACGAAACAGTCACAAACTTCATTTGAAAATGTTGTTTTTTTCTTCTCTGCATTGCTGTGACAGTAATAATTACCGGTTCTAAATTTCATTGAGGTTTTTTTGGCATCAGCTGATGAAAAAAAAATCTAATTTCAGCTATAACTTTTATTCAACTCAAGGGTGGTAAATGTTGTACTTGGCTGTTTTTATAATTTGAAAAATGTTATCTTAAATTAATTGATTACCATTCATTAAATGCTGTAGAAAGCACCACTGAACTGTAGAAGCAGCAGAGTTGTGCAAACGTGTGTGCCTGTTGGTGTGGTCAACTACTATCTGGAATTTGTGGCGACCTAATGATCCAAGAGTTAATGGTTGGGTAAGCATTTTATTAAGTGAAATCTTGTTAATGTGGCGCTGGTAGTTTGTCTTACCGGTGTCCTACCTTACATGATTGACAAATTATTTCAACTTTCTCGATCTCCGACAAAAAAAAAACCTAAGAAAGAAAGGAATTGGTTGCCTGTTGAAGTCTTTGGGGGCCTGTATCAAAAGTGTCAAGGACTGAGGACCATAGCACTTTTTTTCACATTTTTTACCTGATCATTTTGTTATCCTAAGTTGGTACCCGTCTCTCTATACTGTTCCTGTGTAAACAAGTCTACTTTTGATCAACCTTTTCTACAACCGGACATCCTCTTCTGATCTGAGGGAGACTCTGGACCTGACGGATGACGGAGACTTCTACCCAGATGTTGGTGCAAGGGTCGGAGAAACAAGATTCCGAACATGGCTATTCACATTTCATTCAGGTACTCAGGCTTTTACATTGGTTTCACTTGTGTTAAGAAGTTTTGACTGTATCAAAAGGAGATATCAAAGATGACATTGGGATTGTGTAGGAAGTAAACATGGTGCTTTATTGTAGAAGAAACATTGTCGCTTAGAAAGATGCTGTTGTGCATTATATTATTGTGACCGGTTTAGTTCTCAGCTACAGTAGGTTTTACTTACACTCCTTCGTAAGTTAGATTAGTGTTAAGATTTCCAGGTTAGTTAAAACCCCTGTTGAACTGGTTGACGTTAGTTATTCAGTCTATGACATTAACTATTGGTCTATTTCAGTGACCAATTAACTAGGTTGTTCATTGTAGGTTTTGAGTGGTCAGCTCTATGACAGATTCTACAGTAGGTATGTTAAGGACAATCAGTTGAGGAAATGATTTACAAATGATGTTGACCAATAGACATTGCTTTTTTAATACATTTTTCATAAACATAGTAATTCAGCTGCAGTAGGTGTTTTCACTCCTTTAGGGTATTAATTATTGATAACTGTGAACAATTTTTACAACTAGTTAACCCTTTTCCAGCTGAAAATGGTGACGACACTCAGGCGTTTTTTTTTATACAAAAACTCACAAAATTTGTAAAGTTCAGCCGCAATGTTGGAATCTTGTTTCTCTGATCCGCACATCATCATCAGGGTTGAAGTCTTAAGTATTTAGGCTGTTAAAGTGACAAAGACACTTGGTCATTAATTATTTTGAGGTTCTAAAAAGAGTATGCAAATTTATGATATTAAACCCGTAGAACTGTTTGGAACAAATGCAAGCTACTAGTTTTTGTCAGTATCACAATTGTATTTTGTTTTTGTTAAGATCTCTTTGAAACAAAACAAATTGTGTGCGATGTCCATCAATTGTTTTAATTTATTTATGGTAAACATGAGAATGTCTCAACATGTGCAACAGCAAAATGTACAATGGATCAAACTAGGTGTTGTTAGCGTACTAGCAGTATTAGTGTAGACTTAATCAGTTAAATAACCTCAGAACAAACATAGTAATTTGTCACATGGCTAGGTAGTTTAAGGAAAAGGAGCATACACACTAGTCTATTATTAGTGTAGAATTTTTAAATAAATAACTTCAAAACGTTTAGTTATTTCTCAGTTCGCTTGTTATATTGATTTTGTTATGAATATTATGCCAAAAAGAAACAGCAGGAATAGGTATTCTAAATAAGACGTCACTTTGTTACTTTTAGTCATACACTAATTGTAGAATCACAGGTGTCTTTCTAGATGGAAATTACACCAAGTGATTTTATTGTCACTGATAAAACCTTAATTTTCCGACATCGACGTCAGACTCATTTTTATGCAATAAATTGTAATTTATAATTGGTACGTAATCATTAGCATGCAGTGGTTGGTTTGCAGATTTACATGAAGTTAATCAGTAGTAGTTGTTGATCCTAGATTTTCAATACTTAATTGGGACTTCATCAGAAATTTGTAGTTCTGTAGTATTTGAAACTTGTTCTTTGCAGTTTAGAATTTGTTTGGAGATAGTTTAGGTTTTTTTTAGGTTAGTTTTTTTTTCTCGGTCTAGTTATTTTCCATAAACCCAATGTCATCTACAATATCTCCTGTTATGGTACTCAACGCAATGAAGATCCAAATCTGTTGTTTCGTACAACCTCACTTTTGACTTTGAAATTTGACTTCGGTTGAACATGTTATTACACACACTGTTAAAATGTTGCGATATTTTAACAAATCCAAAACTTATGATTGATTTGAAACAATTCATGAAGAAGCGTAGTACTTATAATGCAAGTGAAACCAATACATTCCTGAGTATGCTGTTAATATTGAATTTTAGTTCGTTTTTTGTGCTCGTCACAAAAAATGTACAAATTTTTCGAGTTCAGCCGCCATGTTGGAATCTTGTTTCTCTGATCAGCGCATCATCATCTGGGTTGAAGTCTTCGTTATTCTGATGGTACAGGACTCAATCGGTGACGGAGTGGAAACGTCCTTTTACACTTCAACCAAAATTCAAACTTGAAACTTGACTCCAAGAACTTAGCGACGTGTTTGCCCGAACAGGGGGAGACGTCCGCTGGTACACTTGATACAGATTCATCAAACATTTTAACGGGCAACAGAATCCTTTCGACTTATGTTTTGGACTTTAAAAAAAATCTTTAGTTTGTTTTTGGCTTCGGACTTTAAAAAAAATCAATCTTTTTAGTTTGTCAATCATGTAAGGCAGGACTTTGGTAAAACAGACTATCAATGAAACATTAACTTGATTTAACTTAATAAAATGCTTTCCTTCCATTAATACTTAGATCATTAAGTCGCTTCACTTTCTAGATAGTAGTTGGCCACACCAACTGGCACACACGTTTGCGCAACTCTGCTGCTTCTACAGTTCAGTGGTGCTTAAAAAAATCAAAAAAATCCCTTAAAAATTGCCTTTTTTATATAGACTAAGTCAGCCAAAAAAATTTCTCGTGCCGTTGTACGGTTCGAAATTAACTCCGTAAAAAGTTTGGCCCTACCCCCCCTATTATTAAAATCATGATCAACCAAGTGCACCCCCTATAGGGGTGCAGAAGAGACTGTATCCCATAGTAATGTACACCAACAAAGTAATCAACTAGAAATTTGCATATGACACTTATACAAGGCGTCAAATTCAAATCACCATAAGATTGTATTGCTAGGTACATCAAAATGGAATGCAGCCCCTTATTAAAGGTATCGTCTTATAGCTTGTTGTGACTTTAAATAACAATAAAATGGAGTTCCATTGTGGACTTAGTCATTTTTTGACCAAAAACACTAGCCATTGTTTGTACTTGGTAATTTTTGAGCAGAAACTCATAGTCAATGTTTGTACTTAGTCTTTTTTTGGACTTAGTCATTTTTTTTTGACAAAAACACTTAGTAATTATTGACTTCCTGTGTCCTTTTGTGGACTTAGTAATTTTTTGACCAAAAACACTAGCCATTGTTTGTACTTAGTCTTTTTTTTTGGACTTAGTCATTTTTCGAGCAGAAAGTCATATAGTCAATGTTTGTACTTAGTCTTTTTTTGACAAAAACACTTGGTAATTTTTGACTCTCTGTGTCCCTTTGTGGACTTCAAAAAACCTCCAAGATTGAGATTATAAAGTCACAGAACAAGCTATAAGATGCGGCCTTTACAGAAGATACAACATTGGTAGTTACGCTTTTGTGAATTTAACTTACAAGTTTAATGCGGGAATTTAGTGAACATGCATTACCTTAAATTTTGGTAAGCATGCAAGTAAACATTCACCTAAATGTCCACTTGATGTAAAAACTGTCTTGAGATAAACAATAAATTCAGAATTTGTTTTTGAAACGCTGCAAGTTTTAGATAATGTTTTTTGTGTCCAATTTGTGCACTCTATATGCAGTATATGAATACCAATGTTGTACCTTCTTTATAAGTAAGAAATGCAACCTGTAAACCTTAAAGGAGTCAAATTTAATTAGATTTGTTTGAAAAGAAAAAAGAAAAAAAAATGCATTGATTCTGTGAAAATTCTGAAAAAGCACAAACAATTATTTTACAAGTTTGTGGAAACCAAATAGTTAATTTATGTTTTTTTGTTAGCCATGTGGACTCCTTTTGGAAAAAAACAGGTTACATTTCTTCCTTGGTTGATCATTTATATTTCTTAGCTATGGTTGTCATTTGCCAGCTGATGTTTTTTCTTGGATAAATTCTTTACTGGTTTGGGGGTTTAAGTTGAATTTTGAAACTATACAAATTTTCAATACTTTTAATAAATACAAGCTGTATTTGATTTTACAAATAAAATTTTTTAATTGTGGCACTTGACAAGTGCATAAAAAAGAAGACATTTTGAAATAATTTCAATGAGGTTTAAGTAATTTTACATCAACTGGCACATTTCTAACCATCAATTTAAGCAACTATCAAAATGAATAGTAAGGAAGCAATAGGAGTGCAAAAGCACCCCCAAAACAAAATTTGTTTTAATTAAAACATTTCGGAAACGTAACAAACATCTTAATCATAATCAAGTTCTTGAGGTAGGGGTGGGAGGGGGTTAATGTCTAACAGTGTGGATGCACTAACAGATGTTATTGTTTTCTTTCTTTGGAAAACATGAGTTTGTTCAAATAAAGTCTTGAAAATTCAAATAAACAATCTTGTCTGGTTTACTTATTATTTTCTGATGAATTCTTATATTTGGAAAATTGTTGGTTCTATGAATGGCTTTGATGATCCCCTCTTCCCCTTCTAGGTGTTGATGAACTAATTAAAAGTAACTTTTAGAAAATAATAAAGATTGGGGATACTTTTGGTAATTATCAAACACTACTTTCCTTTTTGGTGTGCCTCAATAAATGCATAAACAACAAACCAGTGACAGTTTTGGCTCAAATGGTCATCAAAGTTTAAAACAAAATATGAAAGGAAACCTACATTCCATGCATAAAATTGTGTGCTTTCATATGCATGAGAAAGGCTTCGTGCCTGAAGCCTTTCTCAGATACAATTTTTTTTGTGAAAAAAAATATTACCACTTTCCCTAAAACTACATTTTACTTTAAAGGGTGTTTTTCCAACAACATTGTTTTACGTTAACATGACCAGTGCTCTATCGTTTTCACGGTGATTATTTTTTGAGTAACTACCAAGTACACCTATTTAATAGGATGCATTTAAAATTATAAAGCTAATTTTTGTTCAACATCCTTGGGGGGAGGGGGGGGGGTAGAGTTACATATTATTCTTGAACAGTTATTCCATGTTTGCAAGTACAGAAATACAATATATTCGTTCCCTTTAGTGAACTAGGATCAGTGTCAAGACTCCAAAAATACTCATTCATAATATTATGTAATGACCTCAAGGGTAGTTTAGTATCGAATCGACGATGCTTAGCCTGTAATATGTTGTTGGCCAGATGTTTGGCTCTTGAGGGAAAAGTATGAACATTTCATCGAGAAGAAGGGCTCATCTAAATGAAAGTTTTTAATAGACATTTAACGGATTCTTCGGAGGCCCCACAAAAAAGAAGAAGTCATAAATAATGTGGGTCTTAGGAGAAAAAAAAGTATGGCAGAAATTTGGGCAAATGTGTTGGTATAGATTATTATGGCCCTACAGCTAGTAATAGAAATATACATTTTGGTTGCCTTACATAACGGTTGAGGCTCGTACCTCAGTGACCGCTGTTGTGGCTGGAAAGACTGCTGAGATGTAGGGAGAGGCAGCATACACTTCTGATGAAAGGGAAACCTTCAGATTCCACGAACTCTGAAAAAGAACAAAATTATATTTAGAGTACGGATGTAAAAGTGTTCATACATAATGAGGGGATATAGAAAGTACAAGGCATTGGGAAATTTTATTTTAGGGCAGCATGTTCAGGGGGCCTTCAAATTGTCTCCACATATATATGACATGTACAGTTTTTCATGTCGCCAGTAGTTTGACTGTATTGCCAAGACAGTCTTGTCTTAACCCCCTCAAATTTCCTCTTTTGCATCAACACATGAATCACTTACCTGATTAAGAAGATTCTATGAACATCCGTGCGGTTATTATTGTGGAAGTTGTTAAATTTTTATGTGTAAAATGTTGCAGAAAATCTGCTTTCTAACCACATACTTCGAGCAGTCGCCTTTGAACACACGAAGCCCGCGCTCAGAAAAAAAAAATGGCCGCGAGGACCCCCTTAAAGGGGTGCATCAATCTCGCTCCCAGGGGTGATCGATATCGGCGCGCCATCTTTTCCCAGCATGCCTTGCTCGATGTGCATGCGCGTGACCGTAGTACGAACGTCATCCTTTTGTTGGCCGAAATTTGAAAGAATCATAGGGGGTGAGGCCAGCACTTTTATCAACTTTTGCCTATTTTGTTTTTTTAAGGTGTGATGTTGTGCTCTCCATGATGCAGTAGGCTTTCTTTGAAGCCCTTTTTATTGAACAGAAGCCAATAATAATATTTCTAGCAATAATTGAAGAAGTTGTTACTTTGTTTTTTACTTGAAAGAATTGGGGCGAAACTTGAAAAAATATCAGGGGTAAAGTTCAGCATTTTTATCAAATATAGCCAATTGTGATTTTTTTTCGAGCGTAAAGTTCACAAGGCAATTTCATCGAGCAGTTCACAAGCCTTAATTTTTGTCTTGCGAAAAAATCACAAGGCTGTAGCCCGTGTGATTTTTGTTTCGAGCGAAAAGTTCACAAGGCTTGTAGACTTTTTCCAGCAAAATGTGACAAGTTCACAAGGCTATAGCCTTGTAGATTTTAGGCCAAAATTTTGACTTGTTTCATAAGGCTAGATTTTAGGCCAAATTTTTACTAGTTTCACAAGGCTATTATAGCCTTGTAGATTTAAAAGCAAGTTTTGACTAGTTTCACAAGGCGTAGATTTTAGGCCAAATTTTGACTAGTTTCACAAGGCTATATAACCTCATAGATTTTAGGGAATATTTTGACTAGTTTCATAAGGCTATAATAGCCTTGTAGTAGGTTTAAGGCTAGATTTTGAAAGGCAAAATTCTGACTAGTTTTTAACCTTGTAGATTTTAGACCAAATTTTGACAAGTTTCACAAGGGTTAACCTTATAGATTTTAGGGAAAATTTTGACTAGTTTCACAAGGCTACATAGCCTTGTAGATTTTAGGATAGATTTTGAAAGGCCAAATTTTGACTAGTTTCACAAGGCTATAACTTTGTAGATTTTAGGCCAAATTTTGACTAGTTTCACAAGGCTATAACCTTATAGATTTTAGGCATAAATTTTGACTGGTTTCACAAGGCTATAATCTTATTAATTTTAGGGAACATTTTGACTAGTTTCATAAGGCTATTATAGCCTTGTAGATTTTAGGGAACATTTTAGGGAACATTTTGACTAGTTTTATAGGCCTTGTAAATTTTAGGATAGATTTTGAAAGGCCAAATTTTGACTTGTTTCACAAGGCCATAACCTTGTAGATTTTAGGGAAAATTTTGACTAGTTTCACAAGGCTATAACCTTATAAATTTTAGGGAACATTTTGACTAGTTTTATAAGGCTATATAGCCTTGTAGTATGTTTAAGGCTAGATTTTGAAAGGCAAAATTCTGACTAGTTTTTAACCTTGTAGATTTTAGACCAAATTTTGACAAGTTTCACAAGGGTTAACCTTATAGATTTTAGGGAAAATTTTGACTAGTTTCACAAGGCTACATAGCCTTGTAGATTTTAGGATAGATTTTGAAAGGCCAAATTTTGACTAGTTTCACAAAGCTATAACCTTGTAGATTTTAGGCCAAATTTTGACTAGTTTCACAAGGCTATAACCTTGTAGATTTTAGGGAACATTTTAGGGAACATTTTGACTAGTTTTATAGGCCTTGTAAATTTTAGGATAGATTTTGAAAGGCCAAATTTTGACTAGTTTCACAAGGCCATAACCTTGTAGATTTTAGGTCAAATTTTGACTAGTTTCACAAGGCTATAACCTTATAAATTTTAGGGAACATTTTGACTAGTTTTATAAGGCTATATAGCCTTGTAGATTTTAGGATAGATTTTGAAAGGCCAAATTTGACTAGTTTCACAAGGCTGTAACCTTATAGATTTTAGGGAACATTTTGACAAGTTTCACAAGGCTATAACCTTGTAGATTTTAGGCCAAATTTTGACTAGTTTCACAAGGCTATAACTGTGTAGATTTTAGGCTAAATTTTGACTAGTTTCACAAGGCTATAACCTTATAGATTTTAGGGAACATTTTAGGGAACATTATGACTAGTTTTATAAGGCTACATAGCCTTGTAGATTTGGGATAGATTTTGAAAGGCCAAATTTTGACTAGTTTCACAAGGCTATAGCCTTGTAGATTTTAGGCCAAATTTGGATTAGTTTCAAAAGACTATAACCTTGTAGATTTTAGGCCAAATTTTGACATGTGTATTTTTTTTAACAAATTGTGAGTGTTATTTTATGTGTACAAGAATAAAGGCTGATTCTATTAAACTGTGTTTGTCTCTTATTTTGACTTCTTTACTTGGCAGCCATGTTTTTCCACAGCCATTTATTTTATAATAGTTTCCTTGCACATAATTACTTGCTAAAAAGAGACTTATATACACACCTAATTGTATTGTGGGCAAAAATTCTGCCAGAGGGTCCATCTTATCCTGGTGGAACCCTCCCTCACCCTGTGGGGAATACCTATTGGTCCCTACAGGGTGGGGGAGGGTTCCACCAGGATAAGATGGGCCCTCAATACAATTTGGGGGGGGGGAATAGGGTGGAGGCAAATAAAACGCAAGATACAAGGAGAGTCATGTTCAATTTTTTATTACAAAATTTGGCCTAACAAAAAGCAGTTGTGCAAACATCTGTGCCTGTCGGTGGACCCCCTCGGCCACCTGGAACTTGTGATGGTCTAAAGGCCTATGTGCAATGGTCGACATGTTCTCTGTTCTGTGAAGTTCAATTAGATGTACTCCTAGTGTCTACTTCAATGTTGTAATGTCTTACAAAACATAAACGAGCTAAACCCAATTTTGCACTTTGTTTTAGATGCAAGTGTTGAGCAGAAGGGAGTTGTTGCTTGCTTAAATGAACAGATGCTCTCAAGGGCCAAAGATTTCCCCGATTGTTGTCTTGCAACCAAGCTGCACTGGTATTGAGGGCCCATCCATATGACGATGCACTGGTCGGAGAAACAAATTTTGCAATGGCCACTAACTTCCCCCTTGCTTTCCATGGGGCTGCAATTTGGACGTTCAGATGTAGTCAACTGACAAAATGGCTACAAGTGAACTTGTTTTCAACCAACTTTGATAAACAACAAAGTTACTGAGTGTTTAAGAGACATGTATCAACCAAAAGCTCAGAAAAACACTTGACGAATTCACACAAATGTCAACATTTTTTTAACAGTTTAAGTATGGCGAATAGTGATGTTTTCTCACTACATGTTTGCCGATAAATGATAACAGAGATGACATTGGATTAGTATAACACCTACCATCTTAAAAAAAAAAAAAACTTTGACCACCATGACCAAACATTTTTTAACACGGCTAAAGATTGATCAAGAACTAAAATCTATGCAAGCCTATAGCCTTGTTTCATTTTAGGACAAAATTTGATAAGTACGCAAGCCTGCAGCCTGTGAGCGTTAGGGCAAAATTTGACGAATAAGCAAACACGCGCCTTGTTGCATTTAAGGGCAAAATTGTTAGCAAAATATGCAAGCCCAACCCTTGTTGCCTTTTAGAAAAAAAGAAATTGATAAAAACGTGAGCACTTTTTGTGGACCGGCGCGGTGGATAGAAGACGTCATTATCAGTATTATTATTAAACATACATGTAATAGCGTTGTAGCATTTTAGGGCACAATTTGATAAATATGCAAGCCTATAACCTTGTAGTTTTGCAGAACTTTATGACAAACATTCTGTTTGGCACTACTTTGAAAACTAAATCTGTGATCTCCTGCAGTAATTTGTCCTTGACCATGAACAGACAGACCCTTAGAACCTTGACATAGACCTGACCTTTGACCTCTTCTAAAAACATCCAATTCAAAACAACTATACAAATTATAGGAATCCAATGTCATCTTTAGTATCAAAAGGCAATAAAATTGGTTTTCTTACTAGATCTTTGGATTTGAAGTGGCATGACCAAGCAGAACATGTTTCTCCAGCCCTCATACCATCAACTGAATAGAAGTCCTCATCATCCACCGAGTCCAGATTCCATTGGCTCAAACGAAGACATCTCTTGACACCTTTGATGATTTCAATAGATCCCCAGTTCAAATCTTTTTACTCAAACACAAAAGATTGACGTGACCAACAAAAGGCTAACTTATAGGGGCCCTCATCTCAACGTCTTGAGAGATCTTGGCGACCAGGACGTTTTAGGGACCAACCACTAACTTCCAGCTCAATCCCTAGTCAATTGCTTCCGAAAATGCTCACTCTAGCTCATAAAATGTTGTAAGGCATTACACCAGTGAAGGAGAACACTAGTTGTACATCTAGGAGAATTTCACTGAACGGAGAACATACCTTTCATTGCATCCGGGCCCTCAGGACCAACACTTGTTCCAGGCAGCCGAGGGGGTCCACCAATAGGCACAGGTGTTTGCACAACTCTGCGAGTTTTTCATAGGATTGGATGAGGCCCTAACATCAAATGACCTGCTCCTGCACAATGAGTCCACGTTTTAGATCTTGAAATTTCAATAAAAATAAAAAAACCCAAAAGAATAATAAAGACATAATATAAAGAACAAATTGTGCTGTGTTTCAAGCTCTGAAGTATATTATTTCAAATATCTTTCAGAACAAAAGGATTTGCAAAAAAAATCATTAAAACATCAATGAATTTGCAATTAGTTTTGATAGAAATTTCCATATCTTGTCAAGATACTGAGATTTCCATAGTTTTGTTTTCATGTTTGGTCAATGAAACAAAGTTAGTGGCTTCGCCTGCAAGGAAAGTCATTACTTTTTGAAAATGTCACTGAGATTTCCATAGTTTTGTTTTGTTTTTATATCTGGTACAAATGAAACAAAGTAAATGGCTTCGCTAGCAAGAAAAGTCTTTCTTTTTTTAAGTTTTACTCTTTTGAGTGGTCTTATTTGTGGGTATAGGAGCAGCTCAAGCATTTATTTTAAAAGAAACAAAGACATATGATTCAGAAACGATTGTTATTCTAAAAAGATTCAACTGTCAAAATAAATAAGAAATGAAGAGTTTTGTTAAAAATTCCACGCAACAGTTTCAATCAAGGTCTCTCTGACTGGTAAAACTGTGTCCCAAGAAGACAATCAGAGTGCCCTGAGTCTCTGCAAGGGAAGGTTTCTTGAAGATTTTGTGTTGTGAATTTGGAATGTATTACTCTGAATCATTAACCTTGAGTGGGGAAGGGAATGTTTGTATAACTACAGGGGAAATCTAAACACTAGTCAAAGTGTGCGAAAGTTGTTACCATACAAGGAAAGTATGCATAACTCACGACACAAAGGGAGGTGTCAGTAACTCACGACACAAAGGGAAGTGTCATTAACTCACGACACAAAGGGAAGTGTCAGTAACTCAAAACACCAATGGAAGTGTCAGTAACTCAAGACACAAAGGGAGGTGTCAGTAACTCACGACACAAAGGGAAGTGTCATTAACTCACGACACAAAGGGAAGTGTCAGTAACTCACCACACAAAGGGAACTGTAACTCACGACACAAAGGGAAGTGTCAGTAACTCACCACACAAAGGGAACTGTAACTCACGACACAAAGGAAAGTGTCAGTAACTCACCACACAAAGGGAACTGTAACTCACGACACAAAGGGAAGTGTCAGTAACTCACGACACAAAGGGAACTGTAACTCACGACACAGAGGGAAGTGTCAGTAACTCACGACACAAAGGGAACTGTAACTCACGACACATAGGGGAGTGTAACTCACTACACGTGTCAGTGACTCACGACACAACGGAAAGTGCTAGTAACTCATGACACAAAGGAAGTATGAGCAACTCAGCATAACACCAGGTGAAGAGACCCACAAGGAGAAGTGTGAGCAATTCACCGCAAAATGGAAAGTGTGAACAATTCAACACACAATAGAAAGTGTGAGCAAAAATATCATTCAGACACCCTGAAACATTGACTAACCTACAAAAATAATCAACTAATTACAAAGCAAACACCAGGTCAAGTTTTGTTTGACTCCTAAGAATGTAGACACTTAAGTGTCTCCTACTCAACACATGCAACTCTGTATTTTGATAAAAAATTTGGCAGAAATCAAGGCACAGCAAGATTTTGTGCTGCGTTTTGTTTTATATTTATTTAATGGTTAAGAAAACCAAAACCATAAAGATGTTGCATGGCTGCTATTGCTGATGTATGAGATGGGCAAAAACCCCTCTGGGGGAAGAAATCCCATGCCGGCTCCACTATTGCAGCAAAGTTTGTCGACTCCATACACCAGCATACATAAACTGAATGAGCTAAATGAGTGTCAGTGAGTCACGGCACAAAGGGAAGTGCCAATAACTCAACACACCAAGGGAAGTGTCAGTAACTCACAACACAAGGGAAGTGTCAGTAACTAATGGCACAAAGGGAAGTGCCAGTAACCCACGCCAAAAAGGGAAGAAAAATTCTTCAAACTAAGCCTTAGACAACATTTCAGTTAGTATACTTGATAGTTTACCACACAAAGGAAAGTCTTGATAGTTTACAACACAAAGGAAAGTGTGAGCAATTTACCACCATAGCAAAGTGGATGTGCCAGAAATCCTACACAAAGAGAAGTGTGAGAAGTTTTAACGCAAGGGAAAGTGCAAGCATTCAAGAGAAAGTGTGAGCAATTCACCACACAGTCATAACCTTTACGATCCATCCCTATAATATAGGCCTACAACTAAATCCAAACTCCATAAAGGTTGCAACAGTGCTGGAGATGGCAGGAACTCCTTGTGAAGATATCACACTCTCCGTCTGGATAACTTGGTCTGTAGAAGATGAAAAAAAAGGGAAAAGATAATGATTTAAAATCTTTGTTGGTACAGGAATAACCATAAATGAATAAGTGAAATAATTTGGTCAAAAATGGGCTAAAGTTTGATAAAGGTAAGTCTTGTATTTTTGCCTAGAATTGGCTAAAACTTGATAAAATCACTAGGGGGAGACCTGGCATTTTGGTTGAAAATTTGATGAGTTGGGATAAAATAACAAGAGGGCAAGCCTTGAACTTTTTTTTTTTGGGGGGGGGGGGCGGGGGGCATGGATTTAATGGAGAGAAGACAATGAGTGAAGTTTCAGTTTTAGATGCGGGAGGAACACCCCAGTAAATTATTCCAGGAAAAAAACACACGCAGTTGGAGTGATAACCAAATCCATGTAGTGCCCCCGACGCGAATCAAACAAGAGTCCTAGAGGTGGAAGGCGATGTTGGAAATTAGATACAACTACGCTACCTAGACCACCAATTTTGTAGCATCAATATCAATATCGTACCTGTCAACATGAAGTTCAAAGAGTTGTTGTAACGCAGATTGCTTGACACTAGGCTTCAGTAGCGATAGCTTGAGACATCACTTCTGTTCTGTGTGACAGATAGCCACTATGACTGATGATCTGACAATCTAGACGGCGCTATGACTGATGATCTGACCACCTCTGATTGGATCACTTCATCCGTAGATGAAAAAAAGAGAATAAAGTTAAAGGTTCATTTATTTTCCCACAGTACCAAAAGAAAATAGACATTATCACTCCAAATAAATCTTTACAGTACAAGATAAGGCACTGCAGAGCTTGCAGGCAATGGTCCCTAATGCCGGGCATTTACTTTGACACTGAGAAGAACAATTTTCTTCTTCGAGTGAAATATGATAATATTAAATTAAACCCCAAAACAGTTCAGGGGGAAATTAAATGTGATTTTGCCTTGTACACCCTGAAAATCTCTGCTGTGAAACCACGGTGAAATTTCAATGAAGAGCTGCATTTGGTTAAAATTCAATAATTATTTCTCTCTCATTAAAAAAAAGGAGTCTTCTGACCAGTTACTGTCCTCCAAAAGCCAATGAATTAGCCTTTCATCTACAACACAAAATGGGCTGAAATTTGGTAAAATCACAAGGGGTAAGCCTTGCATTTTCTTTTGAAAATTTGATAATACCAAGGCCTCGCACTGTGTAAAAAATGGGATGAAAATTTGATTTAAAAATGAGGGTAAGCCTTGCATTTTAGTTGAAAGAGGGCTGAGATTTGATAAATTCTCAAGGGGTAATCCTTGCATTTTTTTCCTTAAATGGGCTGAAACTTGGGGCTTGGTTCTTCACCTTTATGTGAGCGGTGAAAATGTCAGAAATGTGATTACTTTCATTTTTAAATTCACATGTTTTTTCTTTAGCCTTGCATGTTTGTCACAAAATTTACGAAAATGGAGAAAATCACAAGGGTTAAACCTTGTATTTTTTTTCCAAAATGGAGTACAATTTGACGAAGGTAAACCATGTCCGTTTGCCAAAAATGGGCTAAAATTTGATAACATCTAGAGGGGTTAGCCTTGCATTTTTGTTGAAAATGGACTGAAATTGATCTTGCAATCTTGTGTAAAATGGGCTAAAGTTTAACATTTGATGAAATTGGTTAGCTAGACATTTTCTTAACAAAAATTGATGAAATTGAGATGAAATCACAAGGCTTTGCATTTTGTAGAAATTTAGCTAAGAATTTAATAAAAAAAATGGTTTAACTTTTTGTTATTCACAAGGGGTAAGCCTTGCATGTTAGTAAAAAAAAAAAGGCTGAAATTTGATATACAATCAAAAGACATTAAAAGCCTTGTACTCTTGCCAAAAAATGAGTTGCACATTTTGGGAATTGATTCACCTTTTTGTGACGGTGACCATATCTGAATTGTGATTCATTTCATTTCAATTATTCTGGCCGTGAAGCTAAACATTATTTTAGAAAAGTGAACTCAATCACTGTACTAGCCAAAAACCGAATGGAGAGAAGACAATGAGGAATGGAGTTTCAGTTTTCAATGTGGAAGGAACACCCCCAGAAGATGCACGCAGGGAAAACTCACTTTAGGGAAAACCCACGCAGTCGCAGTAATAACCCAAGTCAGTGCCCCCCTGCATGATTCAAACTGGGGGTCCTATAGTTGGAAGGCTTACGCAAACTAGATCACCATTTAGGTATTATCAATTACTGCTTTTATATCGTACCTTTAATTCGAAGTTGAAAGAGTTGATTTAACACAGATTGCTGAACACTATAGGCTTCAATAACAACAGCTTGTGACATCACTTCTGCTCTGTGGGACAGACAAAATTATGACTGATGATCTGAAAACCTCCAATGGGATCACTTCATCTGTAGATAAAAAAAGAGAATAAAATTCAAAGTTCATTTATTTTCCCTAGCAAAGTATCAAAACAAAATAAAATATTGTCACTCAAAAGAGATCGGTATAAAGAATACCATTACTAGCCCTCAAAAAAAGAAGAGTCAGCCTTGGATCTCGGTAAAAGTGGCCGGAATTAAAAAGAAATCACAAGGGTTAGGGGTAAGCCTTGTATTTTGTTTAATCACAAGAGGTAGGCCTAAGCCTTCGATATTTGTTTAAAAAAAGTTGATAACAGAAAGAGGTTCTTGCATCTTTGTTGAAAATTTTGATGAAACCAGATTTATCACAAGGCTTTGAACTTTGTAGAAAAAGGGCTGATGGTTTGATATAATAACAAGGGGGCAAGCCTTGCAGTTTTGTCTTAAATGGGCTGAAATTAGGGGCGTAGATTCACCTTTTTGTGATCGATGCAACTTTTTAATTGTAAAAAAAGAGGGAGATTGCCAATCACACTTGACTTTTGTACAGTGTTTTTCAGTTTTCTATGGCACTGTGTTCAAAAAGAAAAAGAGGAAATCAGCTGATCAGCAGGTTTGTTTTTGCCATCCATGTTCGCCAAAATTGGATTCAAATTGGATACAGGTAAGCCTTGTATTTTTGCTCAAAATGAGCAAAAATTTGATACAATCATGAGGGGGAAGCCTTGCATGTTTGTCAAAAAATTCATGAAAGTTTGATAAAGGTAAGCCTAGTTTTTTGCCCAATATGGGCTTAAATTTGATAAAATCACGAGGGGGAAGCCATGCAATTTTGTGTGAGCGGTGGGGGCATGAATTCACCTTTTTGTGAGCGGTGACAATGTCAGAAATGTGATTCACTTAATTTTCATTTATTCTGGTTGTGAATATAAAAAAGAAAAGTTAATCACAGCCAATGTACCCAATGAAGAAAAGACAATGAGAAGTAAAGTTTAAGTCTTAGATGTGGGAGGAACACCTCAGAAAATCATTCCAGTGAATAGCCAACAGTCACTGTGGTAACTCAATCCACGTAGTGCATGGCATGATTTAAATAGGGGGTCCTATAGAGGAGGAAGGCGTGGTAGGAAATAAGATACCACTACGCCAATTGACCACCAGTTATGTATTATTAATACCACTTTTGTACCATACCTGTAAACATGAAGTTGAATGAGTTGTCATATCGCAGATTGCTTTAAACAAGGCTTCTGCCCTGTGTGACAGACAACCACTATAATGATTGATGATCTGACAATGGATCTCCGAATGGATCACTTCTTCTGTAGATGAAAAAAGAGAAAAAGGTTCAAGGTTCATTTATTTTTCCACAGTATCAAAAAGAAAACATTATTACTCCAAAGAAATCAGTACAAAGTACAGTGCAGATAAATAAAAACAAAACTAGATTAAATATGCCACTGCATAGCTTGCAGGCAATGATCCATTTATGCCAGGCATTAACATTGATACTGAGAAGAACATTTTACTAAGTCTATAAGAAAACTAATTTTTTTTGGGGGGGGGAATCAATTTCATTTTCCCTTTGACACCCTGAAAAATATCTGCTGTTGAACCCCCCGTGAAAGTTCCATGAGGAGCCAGATGAAATTCAAGAACTATTTCTCTCTCCCTGAAAAGAAGGAGTCTTCTGACCAGTAACTGGCCTCCAAAAAACCAAAGAGTTAACCTTGCATCTTTGTCAAAAATGGGCTGAAATTTAATAAAATCACAAGGGGAAGTAATAAGCCTTATATTTTGTAAAAAAATTGCTGAGAATTTGATAATAGTTCATGGCATGTGATTGTTTTGTTTTGTTTGTTTTGTTTTGTTTTTTTTATTTCCAAATATCACAATTAATAATCATGAAACATACAAGAAATAAGAACAACGAGTGATAAGAGGAGGGCACCAGGAAAAAGCCTAGGCTTGTACAGAGCCTGGACCCTTGATAATGTAAATTAATAGGTTTTAGTTTATAACAATAACAATATTGATTATTGAAATTAAGGTACGGTGAAAGGTATAATGCATACAGCAAAAATAACACAAAACAATGATTGTTTGTAATTAAACTGTTTTGAAAAAATTTGTTTGCTATGCAGCCATAAATACATATTGAGAGTTGATAACAAAAAGGAAAATTAACAGAACATTATTTAGGAAATTACAAAACTTGATAATTTGGAATGGATAATCATGGTACGCGTGTAGTTACAGGTGGTGTCATTTTAGACGATACTGGTTATAAGTAGGTTTTTCATGTATTTTTTGAAGCTGTGCACAGTTCTAAATGAAGGTATTGGGATGAGCTGATTCCAGAGTAGGGGGCCTTGATGTCTGACTGTTTTCATAAATAAAGTGGTCCGAGCCTTACCAATATGAATTTTAGTAGCTGATCTAGTGTTATGTGAATGGATGTCAATATTTCGTGTAAAGAGAAGTCTTATGTTACCTGGTAACAAGTTAGATTCAAACTTAAACATAAGGACCCCAAGATGATATTTATACAGTTTAAAAATATCGAGTGTTTTAAATTGCTTGAAAAGGGGTGCAGTGTGCTCTCTAAAGCTAGAATTGGCTATAACTCTCAAGGATTTCTTCTGTACGATTAATAGCTTGTTCAGGTAAGAAGCATGAGTATTTCCCCAGGCTAGAATTCCGTATTGAAGTGGGGCAATGCCAGCGTATTATAAATAGAGAAAAGCACATTTCTAGGCAGAATATGTTTAAGTTTATGTAGAACACCCAAAATTTGGGAAACTGATGTGTGAATCTTTTGGCAGTGAGACTTCCATGTAAGGTTGCTGTCAATTATAACACCTAGAAATCTAAAAGAATTAACTTGGCTTATTTTAGAGTTGTTTATATAAATATTGATGTTATCATCTTTACATTTATTTGAAAATAACATAAAGCAAGTTTTCTTTTCATTAAATGATAGTTTTTTACATTTAAACCACAATGAAACCTTTTGCAATTCTGAGTTTATGTTACTGAAACTGCCTCCTTTAAGTTACTATGACTAAAGAAAACATTGGTGTCATCGGCAAAAAGAATAAAGGATAACAATCTCGAAGAATTACAGATATCGTTTATATATAAGAGAAAGAGTATTGGACCTAGAATTGAGCCTTGAGGTACGCCACATTTAATAGTTTTAGATGTAGAGTCATAGTCTTTCCAATGAACGAATTGTTTCCTATCAGAGAGCTAGCTTTTGAACCAGTTCAAGGCCTTTCCCCTAATTCATACCTCTCAAGCTTTGAAAGTAAGATAACATGATCAATAGTGTTGAATGCCTTTGAAAGGTCCAAGAACAATCCTATAGTGTGGTTACATTTATCAATAGACGAACTGATTTTGTCAACAAGGTCTATAAGTGCCGTTTGGGTTGAGAAGTTAGCACGGAAACCATACTGGGAGTTATGCAGAATATTATACTTAGTTAAAAAGGTATTAAGACGATTAGCAACCAAGCGCTCAAGCAATTTGGAGAGACAAGGTAATATAGAAATAGGGCGGTAGTTGCATATTAATTTAGGGTCACCATTTTTATACAAAGGAATAACCTTAGCCTTCTTAAAATCATGTGGCACAATTCCTGACTCCAGCGATAGGTTAAATATTTTCAGCAACGGCCCAGCAATAATGGTACCAGTCTTTTTAATAAGATAGCTGTCTAATTTATCATGGCCAGGACTTTTGTTAGACGATAAACCATCAATACACTTCAGAAGTTCACTTTTAGTTATAGGGGTAATAAAAAGAGAATTAGGATAATCACCTTCGATAAAGTCAGTGGGGTTTAGTCTTGAATCCGGAATCTTTGATGCCAGGTTAGGACCAATATTAGTAAAGAAATCGTTAAAATGCTCAGCAATGTGTCTTGGGTCGTCTACGGTCGTACCATTGACAAGGAATGAATCAGAACCGGGCGGCTTTTTACTTCTTTTGTTCAAGACATTATTGATCATTTTCCATGTTTGTTTAATATTACCTTTTTCCTTATCAAAGGAAGCAGTGAAATAAATCTTTTTCGCTTCTCTAATTACAGTTAACTTGTTTCTGTATTTATCATACTTTCTTTTGTTAGATTCATTTGGGTTTTGGAGATAGCATTTATACAACTTGTGTTTTCGTCTGATTGATTTCAACAGACCCTTGGTCATCCAGGGATTGCACACTGATTTCTTACATTTGAATCGTTTATATGGAACATATCTATCAAACACTTCATTTAATTTTGTAACAAACTGGGAGTAACATTCATTTACATCTTCAGTATTAACAATTTCATCCCATTGGATTGTGTCCATTTCACGTTTCATGAAGGAGACATTTCGATCTCTGGTATCCCGTTTCCAATAAAACATATTTGAGTTTTTAACTCTAACAAAACTGGGACCGAACAATACAATTGGCAAATGATCACTAAGACCTGAAGTAATAATTTCTGCCTGATGAGAGTCTACGCTGTTGGTGAAAATGTTGTCATTAAGAGTAGCTGAATTGCACGTTATTCTTGTTGGTTTGTCTACAGTTGGGCGAAAGGAGTGTGAATATAAGATATCCAAAAACTCGCGAGTTGGGTTATGGGAATCACTTTTAAGTAAGTTTATATTGAGATCCACTAAAATGTAGCAGATTTTGTTTTCAGTCGTTAGTTTGTTAAGAATTTCATCCATTTCTTCGGAAAAGTTAAAAACAGCAAGACCGGGAGGTCTGTAAATTAAACCTATGATGATAGTTTTGGATTCAAAAATGGATTCAAAACATCCTGAAGCACTAACAATGTCGGGCCGAATGGTGTATTGCAATGAGTCTTTTACATATAACATGACACCACCACAATTTTTGCATAGGTCTATTTTTGTGCTCACATTTATATCCAGGAATGGATAACATAGAATGCGGGGTGTTTTTGAGCCATGTTTCAGTAAGACCGATAATGTGGAACTTATGTTGTATTTCATTTAGAGTAAAAGTGAGATCTTCAAAATTTTTGTTTACACTTCTGATATTGGCGTTGAAAAGGAGTCATTTTCTAATTCCTTTGTTTTATCTCTGAGTTGTCTTTCTGACATGTATTGAGCACCACAGGTGTTAAATAAAAGCTGACTAGGATCCGCTGAATTCAGAATTGTCGGGTTAAAAACACAATCATTGAAACGAAGAGTAGTGTCATTCAATGGCTCAGAGCTACTGTCGTCACTACTTGCGCTTTTGTTATCACTCATTGTGTGAAATGAATTCAAATTGGTGACGACGGACAAGCAGACTGATTAAGTACAATGGGGTGATTATCAAGCTAAGAATAAGAAGATGCACTGTGTACATACTGATGAATGCAAAGGGAACAAAATGGCACCACAATATAAAGCAACATGGGGTAACTTGATTTACAAGAAAATAACACAAGTACATTCCAATAAGTTTGATTTGTGAAAATAATATACAACTAAATTTAAAGAAACCTTGTGATAACGCTCAGAAGAAAATTACTCAGCTGACGTGGGTTGTACTATGAAGAAAACAAGCTAGGAGATGGGGGTTGCTTCCCCAAGTTGAAAGGTCTTGAACAGACCGCTTTTCAGTTTGTAGGAGATTACTGCGGGGACGGACATAGGGATGTAGGCGAACTGTACCCTTGAGTCATCACGAATGGATTGGAGATGATCCTCTCTGAGACATTTTCTGCCTGCCCGGATCCTTGAGGTGACGTCATCGGTGATGTAGATGTTAGCTCCTCTGTAGGGATTGTTCTTCAAGGTTCGGGCGGCGTTTTTGAGAATGAATTTTCTGTCCGTATACCTGAGGAGCTTGACATGAATTAGTCGTGGGCGAGTCTGAGTACCGGCCCCGGAGCGAGATTGATGGTTTCCCGGAGTGCGGTGGGCCCGTTCGATTTCAACTTCTTCACCTCCCTCCAGCTTCATGTGGAAAGCTAAAAAGCCCGCCACAAACTCCTCGCAGGACTTTTGATCTTTCTCAGAGCCTTCTGGGACACCATGGATTACGATGTTATTTCTCCTGTTCCGGTTTTGGAGATCATCTAGCTGGTTACTAAGCTTGTGTGTATCACTATGGTGACTGTCGAACCTGCTGTTTGTGGCTGCTAAGTGATTCATATGTTGCTTCTCAAGCATTTCCAGAGATGTTTTTAGGTCGTTAATGTCTTTGATGTTGGCACTAACACGATGATCCGTATCCCGGAGGTTGACTTCAAGGGTGGACAGTCTAGCACCCATGGTCTCCAGAGTACCGAGAATTTTGTCCAGCTTGGTGTTCACATTGGCCAATGAACCATGACAAGACTGGCAGCCATCTTGCACCCCAACAGGCTCCTTGGGGGATTGGGTCGGTGACGGATCCCGTTTCCCTCGTTTTTTGCTTCCTCGTGCAGGTTTACTCTTTTCAGGTGACTCGGCCATGGTCAGCAAGGTTGTCAGGTAAGTACGTTGGCAGAAACTAGTGTAAATATTTGCGGTTATGGCTAAATATTGATGACTTTTTGGGGAGCGCAGAAGGGCCCGTGCGTCACTGTTGAATGATCATGGCGTGTCGTGGCCGATCGGTTAAGAGCACCGAACTCAAGCTCTGCTGTTTCTGTTTAGCAGAGTGTGGGTTCGAATCTCGGTCGTGACACTTGTGTCATTGAGCAAGACACTTTTCTATAATTGCTTCTCTTCACGCAGGGGTACATGGGAACTGTGAGGGCAGAGTTGGTTATTGGATTGATAAGCTTAGTGCGCTACATACTTGGCGGCACAGGTTGTATACTCCCCAGGGAGCTGAGATGGTTTAAGGAATGATTTAAGGCCCAGTGACCAGAGGTAATGTTGAAGAGCCATGAGCGTCACTGCGTGACGGACCTGAGCACTATATAAGAAGCCACTATTATTATTACTACTATTTATCATCACAAGGGGTAAGCCTTACATTGGTTTTTGAAAATGCAATGAAATCGGATGAAGTAGAAGTCCTTGCATTTTGTAGAAAATGGGCTGAAAATTTGATAAAAATGAGGGCAAGTGGGTCAGTTGTTGCAATCTAGTCTACAATGGGCTAAAGTGTAAAATTTGATGAAATTGTTAGCCTTGCATTTTCTTTGAAAACTTGATGAATTTGAGATGAAATCACAAGGCCTTTCATTTTGTAGAAATTGGGCCAAGAATTTAATAAAATTCATAAGAGGTATTTTCATTAAAATTTGATAACTTCACAAGAGAACAGTAAGCCTTGTATTCTTGCCCAAAAATGAGTTGCACACTTTGGGCATTGTCCTTTTTGTGACGGTGACAATGTCAGAAATGTAATTAATTTTATTTCAATTATTCTGGTTGTGAAGCTAAAGTATCTTTTAGAAAATCACTGTACTAGCCAAAAACCAAATTGAGGGAAGACAATGAGGAATAAAGTTGTAGTTTTAGATTAGGAAGGAACACCCCAGAAAATTGTTTAAGAGGAAAACCCACGCAGTCGCAGTGATAACCCAAGTCTCATAGAGTGCCCCTCTGCATGATTCAAACAGGGGGTCCTAAAGTTGGAAGGCGTGGTAGGAAGTTGGATACCAATACGAAAACTAGATCACCAATTAGGTATTATCAATATCGCTTTTATATCGTACCTTTAAATATGAAGTTGAATGAATTGTTATATCACAGATTGCTGGAAACGAGGCTTCAGTAGCAACAGCTTGGGACATCACTTCTGCTCTGTGTGATAGGCAGCCACTATGACTGATGATCTGACAATCTAGACGGCACTATGACTGATGATCTGACAATCTAGACGGCACTATGACTGATGATTTGACAACTTCCGATTGGATCACTTCATCTGTAGATGAAAAAAGAGAATAAGGTTCAAGGTTTATTTATTTTTCCACAGTATCAAAAGAAAAGACACTTATCACTCCAAATACATCGGAATTAAGAACAAATCTTAACAGTACAGATATATAAAACTAGATATAAATAGGCGATGCAGAGCTTTCAGGCATTGGTCCCTACTTCCAGGCATATACACTGATACTGAGAAGAACAATTTGCTACATCTATGTGTGAAATATGAAAATATGAAATTAACTCCCAAAACAATTTGGTTGGAATCAAATGTGATTTTGCCTTGTACACCCTGAAAATCGCAGATTTTGCTGAAATTCAAGAGTTATTTTTCTTTCATTGAAGAAAGGAGTTTTCTTACCAGTACTGGCCTCCAAAAAAAACAATAAGTAAACCTTGGATCTAGGTGAAACTGGGCTAACATAAACATAAGCCTTGCATTTGTGTTAAAAATTGGCTGAATTTTGATAAAATCACAAGAGGTAGGCATAAGCCTTTGATTTTTGTTGACAATTTGATAACATCACCAGAGGAAGTGCTTGCATTTTTTTGAAAATTTTTATGAAATTGATTCAATCCCAAGGCTTTGAATTTTGTAGAAAATGGGCTGAAAGTTTGATAAAATAACGAGGGGTAAGCCTTGCTTTTTCGTCTAAAATGGGCCAAAAAATTATAAAATCATTAAGGGGAATACCTTGCAGTTTTGTGTGAGCGGTGGGGGCATGGAGTCACCTTTTTGTGAGCGGTGACAATGTCAGAAGTTTGATTCATTTCATTTCGTTTATTCTGGTTGTGAGTGAATCTAAAGAATCTTATAGAAAAGCAAAACTAATCACAGCCAAGAACCCCAATAAAGAGAAGACAATGAGGAGTAAAGTTTAAGTTTTAGAAGTGGGAGGAACACCCAAGAAAATTATTCCAGGGAATAGCCAACTGTCACTGTGATAACCCAATCCACGTAGTGCCTGGCATGATTTAAACAGGGGGTCCTATAGAGGTGGAAGGCGTGGTAGGAAATAAGATACCACTACGCCAATTGACCACCAGTTTTGTATTGTCAACATAACTTTTGTACGGTACCTGAAAACATGAAGTTGAATGAGTTGTTATATCGCAGATTTCTGGAAACCAGATTGCTGTCAATAATGACAGCTTGAGACATCACTTCTGCTCTGTGGGACAGACAACCGCTATGGCTGATGATCTGACAACCTCTGTTTGGATCACTTCATCTGTAGATAAAAGAAAGAGAATAAGGTTCAAGGTTTAACTATTTTCCCTAGCAAAGTATCAAAAGAAAATAGACATTATCAATGCAACAGAGATCAGTATAAAGAATACATCATTACAGAACAGATGAGATATCCAAACATATAGAGTTGAACGTCTCGTTTTCCGTAGCGTGACTTGGCAAATGAGAGCGCCATCACTTTTGCGCAATTTGACTGTTGCGCAAAAGTGTGCATTGGCATTAAAGCGCACAATAAAGATTGTGCGCCGCTGTGCCATGATGCCTGTGAGACCAGTCGTGAGCATTACAAACTTCGAAGATAAAGAATGTGCACACAGTTTGAATAGTTATTCATAAATACCTAAGACAGTTTATCCATTCTGATTGGTCAAGAGGGCATTACGAGGTGTTGTTTGAACGGATGATATAACACCAGTAAAAAGTGTTATAACATGGGCGTGACACGCGCGCTTGCACCTGTGTGTATAAGACAGTTTCTTCATTCCTATTGGTCAAGAGCAACGGCTGAAACAGTTGTGCCACATCATGCGATACGCGCGACATCCACAGCATCTCCTTATAAGGAGTTGTTTACCCGAGGGCCTAACCATTTCATAGCTGGAGGGGGTGTTGTGTTGAAAGAAATCATTGAATAATTATAATTTTTGCATTTATTTTACCTTTTTACCAAAAAGTGTTGGTGTTTTTGGACCGAAAATGTATTTATGAATGGGAATCAAAGTGTGTTGAATCGGTTTTCAACCAGTGGTTTGAACCCGCCGAGGCCTGGTTCTTGATAATTTACCTCGACTTCGTCTCGGTAAAATTATCAAGTCCAGGCCTCGGCGCGGGTTTAAACCACTAGTTGAAAACCTCTTCACTACACATTGATTCCCTTATTAAATTTGATCAAGGAACTTGGATAAGTAATGCCTAAATATTTATAAATCCTGTGAACAAGCTGCCCACAGGCAATCATTTCAAAAATGAGTTGTTTACGAGCTCTTTCAAGGCCATTGGTGAAGCGTGGGGATCGCAAAAATGTGGATCATGAACTTGATCGAAAAGAGAATCAGATAGGTAGAGTTCTGCGAACGTGTTTGGGCACTTCCAGCAGGCCGCCTTTGTTATGTCAGCAAAAGGAACACCTTTAAAGAAAGCCCAGGAGGCGGCTACCCCCCCTAACATCGTGCGCCAGAATCAGGTCTTCTGTCGCCGGCCAGCCGCCTGGCACGGAATGGATGGCAGTCACGATCCATCGAGAAATCATGCACTGCGATGCCGGCCGAAAGGGCGGTGTTGCCGTGATAAAAAGCTTTGATGATCCGCACGAAGTGACCTCGTGCGGTTCATGTACCACTTAAGTGCCCGGACAGGGCACCACAGTTTATCCTTCGCCTCTGACGAAAAGGACTTGATGTCCGGGACAAAAATGTCCAGGGGCGTGAAGGAACTGGACTGGTTTTTGGTTAAGAACCCGGTCGTGGGGACCAGGTGGACGCTGCCTGGTTCCCATCGGATATTTCCTGCCTCCACCGACAGGGCATGCAGCTCACTGTGCCGTCGCGAAGTAGTGACGGCCAGGATGGAAAGCTGCAGCAGCGTTGAGCAGTCCATGGGCATGTAGGGTGGCCCTGCTAAGGTTGATAGAACACTGAAGAGGTCCCAGGACGGGACAAGTTTGATCAACTGGCTGATGGCCCCATTATCCGAGACAGAGGAGCCAACCGGGAACCCGGGGTGGATCGCAGCAATGGCTGACCGGTAATTTCTTACTGTGCCGGTCGTGAGGCCGCTGTCCAGCAGGTAAACCAGGAAATCCCCCACCTCCCCTACAGACGTATTGGGAGGATGGAGGGATTCCCGACTACACCATTTAAAGAAATGGTTGTAGTCGGCTGTTGTTTACCTTCCTGGTAGAGGCCCGTCGTGACTAGGCTGCGATTGTTGCAGCCCATTGCGAAAGGCCTGCTGAGCGGAGGGATCGCGTGACAGCACCCAGCACGTCAGGTGAAGATCCCCCGGAGCCGAATGGATCATTCCCGAACTGGGCTGGTACAGAAGATCCGCTCGCCCTGGTAGGATCACCAGGCGGTGGACCAGTAGCCTGACGAGTCGTGGGAACCACGGCTGGCGAGGCCAGAACGGGGCTAAGAGAAGGACCCAGCAATCCTCCTGCTCAATCTTGGTCAGTACTCGAAAGACGAGCGAGATGGGTGGGAACGCATAGGCCAGTAGGCTGTCTTATTGCACTGATAGAGCGTCGATCTTCCACGCGTTGGGGTCTGGGCCCCTTGCGCAGTAGATTGGCAGCTGGTTGTTCGCATGGGAGGCGAACAGGTCCACGAGCGGCCGGTCGATTAGGTGAAAAAGCCATCGGGTCACCTGTGGGAGCAGCGACCACTCCGTGGGGGCAATCCAGCCCCTCGAGAGAGCGTCGGCTGTGACGTTCTCCAAGCTAGGAATGTGGACCGCTGACAGTGCCGTTCCCCACTGTGTGCACCAGTGGATGAGGTCCCAAGCCAGTGCACACAGGCGTCCCGACCGGGTGCCGGGCCCCCTGGTGATTGATGTAAGCCACGACTGTGGTATTGTCGCACCTCACCAGGACCGCACAGCCCCTGACATCCGACTGGAAATGTCGCAATGCGTTGGAGACTGCTAACATTTCCAGGACGTTAATGTGGGACGATTGGTGTTCGGAACCCCACACGCCTGCGATCTGTCGCGTGTGGAGGGTTGCCCCCCAGCCGAAGAGCGACACTTCCGTCGTGACTGCCACAAGCAGGGCGTGGTCGGCACCGAGTGGTGGGTTGGGTGCCTGATGGGTCTGTAAAAGGAGAGCAGGTGAAGTTGAATAGGTCTCATCCTCAACCTGCAGAAGTCCACCAAATCCACCATGCTGGCCATAAGGCCCAACAGCCTGAGCCAGGCCAGCGCCGGGGCCACCACTGCCGGGAGGAAGAGAGAAACGCACTGCCAAAGGTTCAGCAGGCATTCCTCTGATGGGCGAGCCAATCCTCTGCGCAGGTCGAGGGACGCACCGAGAAAGGTGGGAACCTGCGAAGGGATAGGGTGGGATTTCTCGGTATTGATGATAAATCCGAGGTCGGAGGTCAGGTGCCAGGTATATTGGAGCGCTGCCTCCTTCTCCTCCCGAGAACGGCCCACGACCAACCAGTCGTCTAGATATAGGAATATCATGATGCCCCTCCTCCGCAGCGCCGCCCCGGTTGTCTTCATAATCCGGGTGAACACCCGAGGTGCGGTGGAGAGTCCGAACGGGAGCACCACAAATTCGTACAGGGTGTTGTTGTATTGGAAACGTAGGAATTTGTGGTGCGCCGGCCTGACCGGGATGTGTAGGTATGCGTCCTTCAGGTCGAGACTTACCGCCCATGCGGGCGTCACTATAGAGTTCAGTATAGTCCTGAGCGTCTCCATGCGGAAACGCTTCGGACGGATGAACTTGTTGAGGGGTTTCAAGTTTAGAATCGGGCACCACACGCCAGCTTCCTTCTTGGGAGTCAAGAAAACGGTTGACATGAAACCCGTCCGAACCCCCGAATAGGGGACAATACGCACCGCCCCCTTGAGGAGGAGGGTGTTTATCTCCCCCTCGAGGGAGCGGCGCTTTGCTAAGTCAGACGGTACGGGTGTTGGCCAGTGAGCATGTCCGACGGGGGGTGGGAGGGGGGGTCCTCGTAAACTCGAGCGTAACTGCAGCCGATTGTTTCGAGGACCCACCAGTCGGAGGTCACTTGACCCCAGGACCCCAAGAAATTCCGGAGGCGGCCCCCCACGGGTCCGTCGGTGGGAGGCCGTTAGGAGTTTGTTAAGTCACTTGCGCCACGCCCCGGTATGTCGGGGGGCGGGCGCTCGGAAACCACGACTCGACTGAGTGCATGGTTGGCTAGGTTGGGTTTGTGGATAGCGTGAGCCAGCCGTGTTAGCGGCGCGGCCACGAAAACTGCCACGGGCGGCGACGGGGGATGACGAAGGATGCCTGTTGCCTTGCCTTATTACCCACGGCCTTAGGTGGGGCGTTAGGCTTTCAGGTTTATTTTGTCTGTGGCTTTGAGGCGTTTTGCCTCAGCCTCCATGGACGTCTGAAACTGGCCGGCAAATAAGTCACCCCCGGTGAGCGGGAGATCGTCAAGGCGTTTACGCGCCCCGGCTGATGGCAGGAAAAGCGCATCCAGCACATTGGCGCGGCGTGACGTCGCCAGGGTAGTTATCTTTGTGAACTGGACAAGGATGGAACACAGACCATTGTCCAAACAATGGAGGACTGCAATCATCATGTCCGCTGGCACCATGGTTTCCTCATCGCACCCCTGCTCCAGATACTCTGATAGGAGCAGAAGAAAGGATGTTGTGCGCATACCCATGCGCGCCGATGAGTCCATTTTTCAGGCAACGTCCTCCAATTTGCCACGGCTCTTGTCTCCAAAGGGGAGCATGGATGACGACGATCCCCTGTCCGCGACCAGCTTGTCAAAGGCTGAGTCCAGCAAGACAGGAGTGGCGAAATATTTTTCGAAGGCCGCTAGAGGAAAACGATAATATGGCTCCGTACGTCTGGAGTACGGGGTCCATTTCTTTGTCTCCATTACCCCGTCCATACGGTCGCTGCACACCCGATCTAGGGGCACCACCATGAAGGGTTTAGTCACGCCTGTGGGGCCCGCTCTCTTCTTGAAGGATTGACGTTCATCAGAGGAGGGCTCCGGTTCACAGGGAAGGTTTAGTACCCTGATCATATCCCTCTGGACCAGCCGTAGCTCAGTCTCGGTGATCGACATCCGTTGGATCGAGCTGATCAACTCGTCCTCCTCATTGGCCAAGTCGGCCGAGTCGGAGGGACAAGATGTCCTTGAGGAATGCAATTCTGAAATAGCATCATCACGGCGCCCATGGTCGAACTCAAAGGTCGCCGACGGGTACAGGCTGATGCATGGGGGCCCCCTGAGGGGGTCCCCACTGGGTGGTAGTCACACAACCTTGACCGTATGGGTTAGTGGGAGTCCGGCGCCCGGCTAGCCGTGTACGGGAGTCCCCTTTGGCCAGGCGCAAGCCAGCGCACCCATGGCCGTGTTGACTGTGGGGCACCGGTTCAGTGGCCAAGTCAGACGGGCCTTGTCCACCGCCCTCGCATCAACTCGTAATTGAGGTCGCGAGGGTGTGGAACGCCTCCAGGAATTCCTCCCTTGAAATCGGGTCCCCACCCTTGTGGCGTTTGCCATGGCAGGGCCGATCGGAGGTCGAGCCGCTTGAGCTTGGGCTACGACTGGGCTCCGATGTAACATCGGAGGCCGGTTGCGGGGCCGGAATACCCAAACTTTGGGTGAACCCAGAAGTTGAGGCTGACCCTTCGGAACGTAACATTCCCATGGGGCCCCAAGGTGCCTGCCCGTTGCCAATAGCCCCGGCGGCCGACAGCGCCCCAAGCCCGATAACGTAGGCGGGGGCTGCCTGGTCGAGGCGGCCATACATAAGGCCATCCCTTGGCACCGCAGTATTTGCGTGTGCACTGTGGGGGGCCGTGTGCACTGAGCCGTGGAGGGGTAACCCCTCCGGCTGTGCGTGCCCTGTAATCAGCCCTGGGTGCACCAAGCCGTGGAGGGGTACCCCCTCTGGCTGCGTGTGCCCCGCTGGCTGGCCTGGGATCGATGGGGCGGGCTCCGTAGTGGAGTCCCGCTTACCAACTCGTCCCTTTTTGGGTGTTGCCCTTACCGGGGCGTTTTCCCTTCTGTCTGGTGGATCCCGACCGGGACGGCGAGACCGTAAGGTCCCTCGCACGGCCGGTAATTGATCCGTCAGCCCCGGCAGCTGACAATGGCTGAGGGGGCTGACTGGGGGATTGCCTGGGCGGCGACGTAATGTCACCGCCGCAATCCCCTGAGGACTCAGGCTGTCTTGGAGGGATGTAGGTCCTCCCTACGGCGACAAGCCCTTTCCTCCCCGATTTCTTATAAGAACTCATATTCTATACAATTATCTCTCTCTAGGAAATCTCAAACAACTCTACAAACTATCCTGCTACCGGATAGCCGCTAATAATCACTCTTATCAAGCTAAAAAGGCAGTCAAATCTCACCGATTTCGGGACAGAAAACTAGTCACGTTCGATGCCTTTGCCAGCTAAGAGAAAAAGAGGACGCCAACGTGGTGCGCATGTCACAGGGCGTCGGGGATAGGACTTTTGAGGGCGCTATTGTATGTAAAACTCTTAGCTATTTGCCTGCCGGCATAGGGAACAATGCAATTGTAGTATTCGCTCTACAGGTAAGTAGAGTGAAGTAGACCCTTGTCACACAAAGTTGTGTGCCTTTAGATGGTTGATTTCAAAACCTCAAGTTCTAAATCTGAGGTCTCGAAATCAAATTCGTGGAAAAATACTTCTTTCTAGTAAACTATGGCACTTTCTCACAATACCATCAACCTCTCCCCATTACTCATCACCAAGAAAGGTTTTACACTAATAATTATTTTGATTAATTACCAATAGTGTCCACTGCCTTTAACTCAATATGAACTAGATTAATTATTGCATGCAGGCAATGGTCCATTTATGCCAGGCATTTAAATTGAGACTGAGAAGAACAATTTTCTACATCTATGAGTGAATTATGAAAATCTGAACATATACTTGGGGCGGGGGGCAAATGTGATTTTGCTTTTAACACCCTGCAAATCACTGCTGTGAAAAAATAGTGAAAGAACTGATGCCCTCAGGGACCAAAGATTTCACTGATTGTTGACTCAAAACCAAGTTGCACTTGATGGTACTGCACAACTCTGTGAGTTTTCACAGGGTTTTTAATGCCGTGATGCCCCTTTAAAAATCAGGTACCTTACAGACACTTGGTCGTCGTGCCCTTTTCCATATATTCCATAACATTATTTATTTGAAAGTGTTATTTGAAAATTGTTAACATTGTAACCCATTTAATAATGACGACAATGAAATAAATATGGGTTGGGAAGTATAACATAAGTCATCAACAAATAAAGGTTTGAAAATGGCCTTGGTGTCCTTACAGTTGGCCTTCATGCCCCTTTCTCTTTTTGGAGCTTTTGAGGCCAAGTGGCCTTGACCCTCTGAAGCTAAAGGTTGAGGGCTGCTAGGGCCTACTTTTTTGACAGTTTCACTTTTTTGAATGGTCTCATTTTTTGGTAGGAGCAACTTGTAAATTTAACTTAAGTAATACAAAGACATAAAATTCAGAATTTATTTTAGTCCAACTGATTATTTATGTTGTCAAAATAAACAATTGTATTTTTGAAAGGTACAAAAGTTCTGCAAGGCTTTTTTAAATATTTCACGCAACAGTTTTTATCAGAGTGCATTCTCACCAGTAAAAACGGTTTCCCAAAATGACAATCTGAGTTCCCTGATTATCTGCAAGGAAAGATATCATTTACACACATCCTAAACTTCTGCGAAGATTTTGTTTAACATTTCTTTGAACAGTTACAGTCAGAGTGCTTTCTGACTGGTTAAACTGTTTCCCAAGGAGGCAATCAGAGTGCCCTGATTATATCTGCAAGGGAAGCATTTCTTTGATTTATAAAGGTTTTCTTTGGTGAATTTGGTATGTACGATTCTGAATCATTTTTTAGTGTGAAAAGGATAGTTCTTAACCAACTAAAGTAGAATTTTAAGCAATTTAAAGCACAGGGTGTGTAAACCTGAACACAAATCAGAGGAGGTGAAAGTGGATGACAATACAAGGGAAAGTGTTAGTTACTTTAACGGAGGAAGTATGAGCAACTCAAAGTAACACAAGGAAAAGTGTCAGTTACTCATTACACAAAAGGAAGTGTGAGCAACTCAGAGTTACTAGAGGGAAAGTGTCATTTACTTATTACACAAAGGAAGTGTGAGCAGCTCATAGTAACGCAACACAAGGGAAAGTGTCAGTTACTAAATACACAAAGAAAAGTGTGAGCAACTTGGAGTAACACAAAAAGGGAGGTGTGAGCAACTCAGAGTTACACGAGGGAAAGTGTCAGTTACTCATTACACAAAAGGAAGTGTGAGCAACTCAGAGTAACTAGAGGGAAAGTTTCATTTACTTATTACACAAAGGAAGTGTGAGCAGCTCATAGTAACGCAACACAAGGGAAAGTGTCAGTTACTAAATACACAAAGGAAAGTGTGAGCAACTTGGAGTAACACAAAAAGGGAGGTGTGAGCAACTCAGAGTTACACGAGGGAAAGTGTCAGTTACTCATTACACAAAAGGAAGTGTGAGCAACTCAGAGTTACTAGAGGGAAAGTGTCATTTACTTATTACACAAAGGAAGTGTGAGCAGCTCATAGTAACCCAACACAAGGGCAAGTGTCAGTTACTAAATACACAAAGGAAAGTGTGAGCAACTTGGAGTAACACAAAAAGGGAGGTGTGAGCAACTCAGAGTTACACGAGGGAAAGTGTCAGTTACTCACTACACAAAGGAAGTGTGAGACTCAAGGTAACACAATGGAGGGTGTCACCAATTATACAAAGGAAGTGCAAGCAACTCGAAGTAACAAAAGGGAAAGTGTCAGTTACTCACTACACAAAGGAAGTGTGAGAGACTATGATTAACATAAGGGAAGTGTAAGCAACTCAGATTTACACAAGGGAAAGTGTCAGTTACTCACTACACAGAGGAAGTGTGAGAGACTCAAGGTAACACAACGGAGGGTGTCACCAATTATACAAAGGAAGTGCAAGCAACTCGGAGTAACACAAGGGAGAGTGTCAGTTACTAATTACACAAAGGAAGTGTGAGCAATTTGGAGTAACACAAGGTACGTAAGTCCAGAGCACTTTGGTTAAAGGAACAAGGTACCAATATTTGAGTACAGGAACATTTAGAGAATAACCCAACATACTCGGATATGGATGTCTGCCGGGAACCCCCCGCTGCGTGTGGCGCATGGACCCCAACAAAGAGGCAAAATAATGGGCTGAATCAAACATTCTAGGTACCACATGACACCAAGAAAATACCAACCGTCAGACAAATTTTCTGCTGCATTAGGCCTGCCAGACACCCCCTAGCTCCCCCAAATGTTTACTGTAGAAACCTATGGGTTGAAATTCAGCTCAGATTTACCTGAAACTTTGTATTACTGTTCCACTATGACTAAAATGACCACACACCACAAAACTCTGGTTGACTCGCCCGGCGGGCGATTGAAAGAAAAAAAGTTAAGGGAAACAACTGAGACAGAATGCATCAAACCACCATCGTGATTTGAGGACATCACCCGACTTAAGCAAGTAAGCAAGAGTGTCAGTTACTCTTTACACAATGGTAGTGTGAATAAGAATAACTCAGAGTAACACAAGGGAGAGTGTCAGTTACTCATTACACAAACGAAGTTTAAGTATCTCAGAGTAACACAAGGAAAAGTGTCAGTTACTCGCTACTGTATTTTCCTGCGGATAAGACGCGTCTTATCTGACTTTATAGACCCCCAAAACATTGATGCGTCTTATCTTTCGGTGCGCCTTGTCTGCCGACGATTGATTTTTTTTTTATGATCACTGTGTGAAATAAAAATACCTTCATGTCCAGTTCAAATCAACGATCTTTGTGTGAAGAATCCTTACTCAATAATGCGGTCGAACAAGGCTAATCATTCAGACAATGAGACCGTATTTTCGTTCTAACAATGCCGCAATCCCCCCAGACGATCCAATTATTCCAACAATGCTGCAATGTGTTTATTCCCCATGGCCGTGCTTTCATTCCATTAATGCCGCAATGCGTCTAGCTTTCGGAACAAACGTCGGCGGCGTACAAACGTTTTTCTGTATGGCCGGGTATTCGTTCCGAAAACGACTGACAGTCAATAACTTCATACAAACATCATACACCCAACCGCTATTGTGTGGTAAACTTTGAGGGTTTTTCTTGTAGGGAACAACGATCTCTGAAGTGTGCTTTAGGCTGAATATTTATTGCCTCTTTTTAGACGTTTGATTTTAAAAAGTATTATTGGGGAACGTAGAATTATCTTACTAGGATATGATTTGTATTTGTTTGTAATGCCAAATAAAATAATACAACACTAGCCCCCCAAAAAATAGGGAAGAAACCACATTTTATTTTATTTAATTATTTTATTGCTTCAAAACTTCGGGTATAGGAACAGTTGTTTAAATCATGGTTGCCCTTGCATGAAACTTGCCTGTAAAATCAACAATGTCCAAGTTCAGACTCGAAAAATCTCTAAAAATGACACAAAAATTAGCCCCAAAACGCAACCGTTCCAAGGTCTGTACCATGCAACACGCAGATATCACGCCTATAGTCGTTGTTACTGTGCGTGTGACAATAAATACAAGAAACATTGACTGCTAGGGGGCGTTTTGGAGCGATGTAATTGCGTGAGGTTAAACTCCCTCTATTGGTAACAATTACGCGAACCAGCAATAAACGCATTGAGGCAAGACTCGACATGTCTGGGCTAGACTGGGCCCCTGTCTTTTTCCGCAAGGATAAAGGGGGGTCCCTGCCCCTAGATCCAGTGATTCCCAATGGGTACACTGAACGTGCAGTGACATAGATGCCCAAATAGTCGCTGCTCTCAAATCCGCAATGGAATTTGACTGCGTATCTATACATTCAGGCTATGGCTGGGCATGCTTGGGATCCGCACAGTCACGTGGGAATTTTGGCGTATTTCCAGGCAGCGCAAATGCGAGGGTGTAGCGCAACCCGTCGGCGAACATCGCTCAACACGGTGCCCACATGTCTCCAACATCTGTTGTGCAATCTCGAGATTGAGAAGTGTGAGCTATCTAGCTCTATATTGGCGGTGTCCCTAATTTGTCAATATCTTTGTTCGGGGAATTTAGGTGTGATCCCTGGCTACACGGCAGTTAATGGTTGTATGGCTTCTGACTGGCACCCCCGAACAAAGATATTGACAAAATAGGGACACCACTAATATAGGGCTAGATAGCTCAGTTGGTGGAGCGCCGGCACGTTAATCTGGAGGTCGTTGGTTCGAATCCAACTCTAGTCAATTCTTTGTTCAACCCCAAAAATTAAATAAATAGGAAATAGAATTTAGACACTAAAGTGTCTCATATTACATGCAACTCTGTGTTTTGATAAAAGTATTGAAATTTCCAAAAACTCAGGCACAGCAAGATATTTTACTGTAGTTTTTACATTTTTCAATGTTTTTAGAAAGCCAAAACCATAAAAACCAGATGTTGCATGGCTGCTGATGTATGAGATGGGCGAAACCCCCCACTAAATACCCTGTGGTGAAAAATTACCATCCGGCTCCACTATATGGCAGCCAAGTTTGTCAACTCCATACATCAGCACACACAGGCCCTAAAAACTGGAATGACTTAAACGAATGAGATACAATAGTAAGAGAAACATTTCTAATGAAGCCTTTGACGTTGTTTCAATTTGTGAACCACACTTAGGGAAGTATGGATTATCACATAGAGGGAAGTGTGAGCGATTCACCACACAACAAAATGTGTAAGCGATTCACCAAAGTTTGATTTTTTGACTCACCTGAGCAACTTGAGGTTTGTAGTCTGTGTGATGATAAGCATCTCCTTGATCACATGCAATGCATGTTTCACAGTGTAGGAGAGTTACACACATCTTTCAGTGACACACATTTCATACACTGCACAAGAGATAGTAAACAAAACAGTTAATACATGTCCATGTAAGGCTTGAATATAATACACTTGTGAAACTGTCAGGATTCAAATTCTTTGGTGTAAATGGTCTCTTGAAAGATTGTCAAACTTGTTCAATTATTTCAGTAAAAAAGAAAAGTGATGTACTGTATGAAGATAGGATTCAAACTTTCAAAAAATTTTTTATGATTAACATCATTAGCCTTTTTTGTGGAATGGCAGACGCTAGTATTGCACCGTTGGGTTGAGTGTCTACAGACAAATTCACCCAAACCTAAAAGCTCATAGTGTCCACCTTTATTCGAAATGGTTTATGGTGGCAAGGATGCTTATCGAGTGATCACCAGCTCTGATTCTTTCATAAAACTACTCCGAAAGCAGCATGAATGTTTTAAAATTAATGTGCTTTTTACATGCGCTGCGATAAGTGACAACTTGGGAAAAATCTTAGCATAGAAAAGTGGGTTTCCACTTTAATAATTATTTCCCTTCTTGAAGGTTCTTTGGTGTAGAGCCTAGAAGTGGCGTATATGAATTTGTCCTCTTCACTCAAGCTGTTATTTCACAACACCCTGGTTTTCACAAGAATTGGCCTTAAAGACAGTTGACACTATTGGTAATTGTCAAAGACCAGTCTTCTTATTTGGTGTATGTCAACAAATAACAAACCTGTAAAAATTTCAGCTCAATTGGTCGTTGAAGTTGCGAGATAATAATGAAAGAAAAAACACCCTTGTCAAACGAAGTTGTCAGTGTTTAGATGGTTGATTTCGAGACCTCAAGTTCTAAACTTGAGGTCTCAAAATCAAATTCGTGGAAAATTACTTCTTTCTCCAAAACGACTCCACTTCAGAGGGAGCCGTTTCTCACAATGTTTTATACTATCAACCTCTCCCCATTACTCGTTACCAAGTAATTACCAATAGTGTCCGCTGCCTTTAAAAGATTGCATTTTATGCCCTGTTTTCGGTTCGATCTCGCTATTGCAACAATATTTTACACGGGTGGAAAAAAAAATCATAAAGCTTAATTTATCAGCATTCAGACAGTGTATGGTTCATATTTCTAGCGTCTTTTTTCCTTCTCTCACTTTCACCAAATTCCGTGTGGAACGAGAGGTTTTAGTCCACACAGCGTGACCTGAGCCTACTTCGCCCTTGTTTAAAGGCAGTGGACACTATTGGTAATTACTCAAAATAATTATTATCATAATACCTTTCTTCATTACAAGTCATGGGGAGAGGTTGATAGTATAAAACACAGTGAGAAACAGCTCCCTCTGAAGTGACGTAGTTTTTGAGAAAGAAGTACTTTTGCAAGAACTTGATTTCTAGACCTCAGATTTAGAATTTGAGGTTTCAAAATCAAGCATCTGAAAGCACACAACTTTGTGTGACCATGGTGCGACAAGGGTGTTTTTTCTTTCATTAATGTCCGCAACTTCGACGATCGATTGAGCTCATATTTTCACAGGTTTGTTATTTATGCATATGTTGAGATACCACAACTGTGAAGACTAGTCTTTGACAATTACCAATAGAGTCCAGTGTCTTTTATTTTCTTAACGGGCGAAAATGCCCTCTACATCTTGAAATTGTGTTCTTACTAGTCATATAAAAACTGTTGCGGTTGAATAAAGACACCACCGTTTATTCCAAAACAATTAACCAATGATAAGCGACGGCTTTGCCACAGATTTCTGTGATCACCATTGCTTAACATTGGTATGCCACAATGTAAGAATTGGTGAGCTCGTGTGATTGTAATTTTTTTTAAACTTAATCAATAAAACTATAATTTAACTAGAACAGCGAAGCTGCCATGGCGAGCTGCTGATCACCAGATAGAACCAATGATTGACAGAAAAACCAATCATTTGATCAACTGAAGGTCAAAGGATGGGGATGTTGACAAGTATGAGGTTATGACATTAAAGGTTTTAATTGCTTTAGCTCATTCAACTTGAACCAGTGATCTTTGAGTTTTATCTTTTCATATTATATGCATCTAATCAGCAATAATTATTTGATTAAAACTTTGCACTCTTCAGTGATGCACTCGTTGAGTTTTATCCTTTCATATGCATCTTTATGTAAAAAGTAATATTTGATTTAGGTTCCAAGAGAGTACATCATGGAAATAAGGAGTAATGCCTATTCAATGTGTTCATTGTTTTAGCTCATTCAACTGAAACCAGCGATTAATTCTTTAAGTTTCATCTCTTCATATTAATCTACATGTAAGAAGCAACATTTGACTAAGGTTTCAAGTCAGTACATCATCGCAATAGAGAGTTATGACCATTGAATGTTTTTCATTGTTTCAGCTCATTCAACTGAAACCAGTGATTCATCTTTTAGTTTTATCTTTTCATATGAATCTACATGTAAGAAGCAATGTTTGACTGAAGTTTCAAGTCATTACACCATTGCAATCAGGAGTTATGATCATTTATGTTCTTCATTGTTTCAGCTAATTCAACTGGAACCAGTGACAGAGAGTTTGGTTTAACAAATTATTTCAAATTGAGATTTGAATTTGAGTTTGTTTCTTTATAATCCAGATGTCAATGTTCGTGCCTGAAAAAATAAAATTTAATTTTTGTTATTCCAAAAACTCTAACATTTTTTAAACTTTTAAACTTTTAAAAATTTTTATTCAAAAAACTTCAACATTATTTGAAAAAATACCGCCACACTAAACAACTTAAAAAGCCATTCGCCACACTGAACAGTAAAGCAAATGTTTGCTTCATTTTAAGCTGTATTTAAACCTCACGTTCACCCAAGGAACCATTCCAATGGATTCTACAAATAATTTTCAACTCACTTTATAGAGGTTTTGACGACCGAGTATGCTTTAAAATACGACTCGAATAACTGAAGAGAAAACATTGAGTCTTTCGCGGTCGGCCATTTTGTCTTCAAGGAAAATACCACGTTTCATTGGAAAATGTGCATATCTATGTAGCCTGAACACCCGACGTCATACTACCACCCTCGTGTATGATAAAGACAGGGGACCAGTCTCTAATTAAAAGACGCTAGCCAACCGTGACTACTTTGCATATTCACTGCTCATGAATATTCATATTCGAATACATATTTCATAATAAGGGAAGTCAATGTATTTTATGGTACACACTTTTTTGGGGGGATTTAAAACACAAATAAAATATAAATAAAATCCAAGAATATGGAATGAATGTTTGGAAGATTTTTGAAAAGATTTGTGGGAAAGAAATAATCTTGAAGTTTACCTGTCCCATCAGTGAATGGAAGCCCCAAGCTTTTTTGATAAATTTTTCAGATAAATTACCTAAAATATTTAATAACCAGCCCTGGAGAGAATGTTGCTAAACACTATTCAAGTTCTTTCGTTCATATTCGAATACATATTTCATAATAAGGGAAGTCAATGTATTTTATGGTACACACTTTTTTGGGGGGATTTAAAACACAAATAAAATATAAATAAAATCCAAGAATATGGAATGAATGTTTGGAAGATTTTTGAAAAGATTTGTGGGAAAGAAATAATCTTGAAGTTTACCTGTCCCATCAGTGAATGGAAGCCCCAAGCTTTTTTGATAAATTTTTCAGATAAATTACCTAAAATATTTAATAACCAGCCCTGGAGAGAATGTTGCTAAACACTATTCAAGTTCTTTCGTTTCCATTTTACTCTTTTAACAAAAGATAAATCTCAAAATAATCGCATGATGGATAATTAATGAGAGAAAATCATACTTTTCACAATATTAGCATAAACAACTTAATCGGCAACGAGCAAAGGGGGCCCAACTGCAGTGATAGCACAAAACATTGTGAGAAATGACTCCTTCTAAAGTGAGGTATTTTATGCGTGAAGTCTCAAAATCATTTCAAATATTATTTTACTGAGAAGTTACTTATTTCTCAAAAACTACGTTTTACTTTAGAGGGGGCCGTTTTTCACATTTTGTTAAACTATCAATAGCTCTCCATTGTTCGTTACCAAGTCAGTTTTTGTGCTAACAACTATTTTGAGTAATTACAAATAGCGTCCAGTGCCTTCTAACGCTTTCTCCCCATTTTCTTGGGCTCGCCACCTCATGTGGAATTGACCGATTGCGCTATCAATGTTCACAAGTGTTCAAGTGACCTAATAGTAGGTATAGAAAATCACAGCTACAAAATAAAGACATGAGAAAACTCCTACTATAAAAACGAAGCCCTTTTTGTAAAGTTGAATGTTGTGATATTGATTAAAATCACATTTTGCTGTTTGATAGTTTAAGTATTGTATTACAAAAAAGGTTTCTTTTGTAAGACTATAAATGAGGTTTGAGCGAGCTCACGCGCCGTGGATTTTACGCTGTGTGACAGCTATACCCCTTGTAATCAAATAGTTTGAGGGTGAGAATAAATCAAATTTGCAGCCTCTTCAGGAGATTTTTATTGAAAATATTGGGAACAATATCATTACAACGAGGGCATTGTAAAACCACACTTTCCGTGCACAAACACATGGTATCCTGTAATCATTCTCGTGGAATTTCTTAGTTGGTGGACTGTTGGTTTTACCCATTACTGGCATTGTTCAGCCAGGGGTAAGGTCTCATCTTACAAACTCAGGAATACTCTCAAGTGATTTCGAGAATTTAGGGTTTATTTAACAAAAAATTGAGAGTAAATAGCAAACAAAACACAGAGCAACCGCAGTAACCATGTCTTATATGCAGTAGACCTATACGCCGTGTTTTGTTTTACCCACTATATAGGTCACGTGAGGCACGGCGCGCAATCGGTCTATTAATTATTACTATGAAAACACCAGTTTTTAAAGGCAGTGGACACTATTGATAATTGTGGAAGACTAGCCTTCACAGTTGGTGTATCTCAACAAATGCATAAAATAACAAACCTGTGAAAATTTTAGCTCAATCGGTCATTGAAGTTAGGAGGTAATAATGAAAGAAAAAACACCCTTGTCACACGAAGTTGTGTGCGTTTACATGGTTGATTTCGAGACCTCAAGTTCTAAATCTGAGGTCTTGAAATCAAATTCGTGGAAAATTACTTCTTTCTTGAAAACTATATATGGCACTTCAGAGGGAGCTGTTTCTCACAATGTTTTATACCATCAACCTCTCCCCATTACTCATCACCAAGAAAGGTTTGATACCAATAATTATTTTGAGTAATTACCAATAGTGTCCACTGCCTTTAAAGGGAAGGTCATTCATTGTTTTAGGGAAGAGTAAATTCATTCTCTTCCTCTAGAGGTATATAAAACAAGACAAGTTGCAAGCCCCTTGAATGACATCCCTTCTTCATAGAACCTTCAGAAAGATTGTAGTCTCTGACAACTTTATTATTACTAACCTTCTGAGTTAATGTCTGCATGGTCTAGTGACATTCCTTTCTCCATGGGTCCAAACAGTCTCTTTGCTGTGGTTTTCTTTATTGGCGTTGATGACACAGTAGACTATCTTGATCACTGAAAAGTGAAATTAAACACAACACATTTATGGTATGTGACAATGAGTATAAATTATGATACCGTTTGTTTACACGACAAGGCATTTATTTATTCTTCCAAGTTTTTCCCCTCTATTTTCAGTTGTATTGTTTATTTTTTTCTAGCCGGTCCCTAGACTATGCCAGGGAGAAAAGGGTTTTCACACTAATGTCAGGCATGCAACTACATCAGCTGATATCATTTTTTTCTTTTTTCTCAGTACTTTCAATTGAAAAATATCGTACAAACTTTTGTGACATTTTGTAATTTCCTCCTTTTTGTTTAAGTTACAGACGACCCTGCTGTGTGAAAACATAGGCCTTATTAACCGTTTATAGATTTTGGAGTAACTATAGAATACAGGTACACTCTGAGCTCTATCTGCGCCTCCGCGGAGGCGGAGTCGCGGTCACATACGTTTTAAGTAACTTGGTCGTACTATACTACTTGATTGTATTGAGTGTGATTGATGAATACAACAGATAAAATGTGAGGGTCGTAGGGAGTCAAAGTGTGACGTGAGTGGTGAGGTAGGTGAAGTAGCCGATAGAGGGCGTTTTAGGAAGACGTGCATTTGATGCAATCGTGAAGACGGGGAAGCTGGAGGCGTGGAGGCGCCGAGGCGCGGAGTCGCGGTGTTGACAATGGCCGATAGAGGGCGTCTTTAGGAAGACGAGCATAATATGATGCAAGCGTGAAGACGGGGAAGGTGGAGACGTGGAGGCGCGGAGGCGCGGAGTCGCGGTGTTGGCAATGGCCTATAGAGGGCGTCTTTAGGAAGACGAGCATAACATGATGCAAGCGTGAAGACGGGGAAGGTGGAGGCGCGGAGTCGCGGTGTTGGCAATAGCCGATAGAGGGCGTCTTTAGGAAGACGAGCATTTTATGATGCAAGCGTGAAGACGGGGAAGGTGGAGGCGCAGAGGCGCGGAGTCGCGGTGTTGGCAATGGCGGGTAGAGGGCGTTTTTTAGGAAGACGGGCATTTGATGCAATCGTGAAGACTGTGAAGGTGGAGGCGCGGAGGCGTGGAGGCACGGAGACGCGGTGTGGACAATGGCCGATAGAGGGCATCTTTAGGAAGACGAGCATATGATGCAATCGTGAAGACGGGGAAGGTGGAGGCATGGAGGCGCGGAGGCGCGGAGTCGCGTTGTTGGCAATGGCCGATAGAGGGCGTTTTTAGGAAGACGGGCATATGATGCAATCGTGAAGGCTTCTTTCACCTTTTGAAATAATCCTCTTATGGGGTGAAGTGTATTATGGTAATATTAATTATTGTACGGAATTCGGGCTTTCTTTCCCTTTTTTAAATAATCCACTAATGGGGTCAAGTGTATGAGGGCAATATTAATTATTGTACGGAATTCGGGCTTTCTTTCCCTTTTTTAAATAATCCTCTAATGGGGTCAAGTGTATGAGGGCAATATTAATTATTGTACGGAATTCGGGCTTTCTTTCCCTTTTTTAAATAATCCTCTAATGGAGTCAAGTGTATAAGGGCAATATTAATTATTGTACGGAATTCGGGCTTTCTTTCCCTTTTTTAAATAATCTTCTAATAAGGTCAAGTGTATGAGGGCAATATCAATAATTGTATGGAATTCGAGCTTTCTTTCCCTTTTTTAAATAATCCTCTAATGGGGTCAAGTGTATGAGGGCAATATTAATAATTGTACGGAATTCGGGCTTTCTTTCCCTTTTTTTTAAAATCCTCTAATAAGGTCAAGTGTATGAGGACAATATTAATAATTGTACTGAATTCGGGCTATTTTTCCCTTTTTTAAATAATCCTCTAATGGGGTCAAGTGTATTAGGGCAATATTAATAATTGTACGGAATTCGGGCTTTCTTTCCCTTTTTTAAATAATCCTCTAATGGGGTCAAGTGTATTAGGGCAATATTAATAATTGTACGGAATTCGGGCTTTCTTTCCCTTTTTTAAATAATCCTCTAATAAGGTCAAGTGTATGAGGGCAATATCAATAATTGTACGGAATTCGGGCTTTCTTTCCCTTTTTTTTAAAATCCTCTAATAAGGTCAAGTGTATGAGGACAATATTAATAATTGTACTGAATTCGGGCTATTTTTCCCTTTTTTAAATAATCCTCTAATGGGGTCAAGTGTATTAGGGCAATATTAATAATTGTACGGAATTCGGGCTTTCTTTCCCTTTTTTAAATAATACTCTAATAAGGTCAAGTGTATTAGGATTCGGCCTTAATTATTTCCCTTTTGGAAATAACCCTCTTTTGGGGTAATAATGTAGTACAGCAATATTAATAGTTATTAATTATTTGTACGGAGTTTGTACTTCCTTTCCCATAATTATTGAAATAATCCTCGATTGGGGTCTTGTGAGTTATCGTATAAAATATATGGACAACACAGCTGCGCATTAGCTATAGCGCAGTTGTGTATTTTCGAGCCTAATGAGGGCGCTGTTGTGCATCTTTCAGAGTGCCCCCTAGGTTGCCAAATATTTATAGTTAAGCAACAGAGCCTGACCTCAACTCCGGTGTACTGTGTACGTATGAACATGGTATGAACGTCACCGCGACTCCGTCTCCGCCGAGGCGCAGTCGAAGCTTCGAAGTGTACCTGCATTCTATAGTTGTACCAAGATTTTATTTTTTATAATGAAAACAAAATTAATCAACGAGACCTTTCCAGCTATTTTGCAGGCATATTCTTTAGTACAAAAAAAAATAATAATAAAAAAAAACGAACAAAGCTCTTTCTTAAAAAAAAAACAGGATCAATAAGAAGCCCGTTTCATTATAATTAATTATTTAATCCACTTTAAAACAAAAAAGAATGAATATTTAAACATTATTTTCGTAATATCATCGATCAGTCACTTGTGGAGGGGGGCCCATAAAAAGCATAGCTTGTCGAGAGTATGGACCCCTAACCTAACGAAAGCAATGAACTGAAGCAAAAACTAATACGTAGGTGGAGATAGCGAGTAAAATGCGAGTAAAACTTTAAATCTAGCCTACCTTCTGGTGAATATTCTAGTCGTAAACTCTGGTCTTGACCACAAGTAGAAGTCTACTGGTAGATCTAGAACATGTACTTCAGTGTAGTAGGTAAACAAGATCGCGGACAGGACTGTCATCAGATGTTTGACAAACTCAGACAGTTTTGAGTTATTTAATTTACACACTGCTCTCGCATTGATTGGAATTCATCATTCGCATCAGCTGGATTGACCGTGCTGTGTACTTCCTTCTGATAATCTCTGTTTCGCACAGATTTCCTTCTTTTGCTGGCAGATTCCGATACTGCCCAGGTAACTTTCCTGTTCCTCACCTCTTCTTCGTGGCCATATTATAGCGCCGTCAAAAACACATAACACACCCGCAGGTCCTATCCCTACGGGATGGATACGGTGCGGTGGTTGCGCACACTCAAACATAAAAACACGACGAAAAGCCGAGGCACAGATAAACACGATCGACGTGTGTAATAAATCCATGCCATTGCAATAGCACGTATCGTGTGTATAATCCCATGCCATTGCAATAGCGCGTATCTATATTTAGACTACGCCCTCCGGGGATGGTAAATGTAACAGCTATCGTCGCAGCCTGTCAAAGGTACATTATGCTTCAAGCATTTTTCGTTCGTGCGCGCGTATGACGGTACAGCGTCTTTAAGCGCCAACCCCATAGCACAAAAAACACAAAGCAACCACATTATGGAGGACGAAAAGTGGACATCTGCTTTTCTGGTATCAGAATTACAGAAAAGCAGATTTTATGGGTTTTTTTATATCAATTTTTCTCCTTTTCTTCTTTTCTGCCACATGCAAAGCAGATTCAACAATTTGTAGCCTTGCTCAAGGCAGTCGAATTATTCACTCCGAAAATAGACCGCCGCTGTATAAAAACCCACCCGTATTCACTGTGCGTAACATCGCACGACACGATGCCCCCGTACACTATCCGCATGCGGAGGCCGTCAGTCGGCCTAGCCTTGCTCAAGGCAGTCGAATTATTCACTCCGAAAACAGACCGCCGCTGTATAAAAACCCACCCGTATTCACTGTGCGTAAAACCCACCCGTATTCACTGTGCGTAACATCGCACGACACGATGCCCCCGTACACTATCCGCATGCGGAGGCCGTCAGGCCGACAGCCTTGTAGGATCTGTGTTGAAGCCACTGACCTCATTACTATAATAAGCGAAGAGTTCCCACGGTCAGCTCATTACCATAATGCCCGCGAAAGACGAGACATGTTTACCTCACACACCACCACCACGGACGCATGATAGGGTCCAAAGGTCGTGATAAGGGAAGTGCGTGATTGGACGTCAAAATGAATAATTCATTTGCCTCACATCCTGTGTTGTCTGATAGGTCTGCTGACGAACGATATACATATTCATGAGCTGCATACTAGCATATCCTCGAGCCCCCCCAATTTCGTCCACTATTGGAATTTTTTCAATACAACACATTAAAACGGGAAGATACAGATCCGACAAGGCTGTCGGCCTGACGGCCTCCGCATGCGGTTAGTGGTGTACGAGTGCGATGACTTGTGTGACTGTGAACAGTATTCGTGCGATGTGACAGTGTGTACACGGGTTGGTCATTCGGTGTGATCGCACACACCATGCACAGGGTATACGGCGGGTGGGTTTACAGCTGCGTCTTTTCGGAGCGAATAATGCGACTGCCTTGAGCAAGGCTAAACAATTTGTGAAAATGCCTTTTCTACTTTTCTGTTACCAGAAAAGCAGGTTTTACTTTTTCTCCATATGCTGACGGACGAAAGGTGGCCGTTTGCTTTTCTGCTATTAGATATATTATACTACTATTATATTACTATTAATAATTATTATTATTTTCTATTTCTCTGCTTTTCCGCCACCTAAAAAGCAGATTTTAACTTGGGCGGCCGAAAAGTGGCCATCTCCTTTTCTCCTTCCGGATACCGGAAAATCATACTTTACCTAGGTGGCCGAAAAGTGGCCATTTGCCTTTTTTGCGTTTTTCTGAAGAAGTGTTTTTGTGATGACCGCACATGCGGCGCGGCATCTCAAAGGAAATACGCCAAACTTAATTAACAAAAACCTCTTGAAAACCTTGTCGCAGCCAGCAAATTGAACCTCTTTAAGATTTGGCTTTTGGTATGAACCAAATTATTCATTAATTGTTTTTCGTATAATGTTTAATTTTTTACAAAAATTCAATCTAAAGCTTTTTGTTTTTTTACTGGAAATTGGAGAATTGCAAGAATTTTGATCCAACTCAACTCAAGTTTCGGGTATTGGAACTGATAAAATGGAACCAGAACCGAATATCAATTTTACCTTCAACAGCGTATAAAGTATATCATTCATGGTAAGAAATATGTCACTAGAAGCTAAACTCATCAACATCAGGCAGGTTGAATAAAGCACCACCTCTCAGAGTAATCACATCATCCCAGCTACAGGTACTTAAAGCGCAGTTTCAAAAAAATGAAGTTTTGGTTTGAAAGGCATGGGACACAAATCGTGGGCAACCACCCAAAATGATTGTTAGCACAAAACTTAAATTGTAGCGACCAATAGAGAGCTGTGAACAGTAGACAAGATTGTAAGAAATGTCTCTTAAGTTACAAAGTTTTTGAGAAAGAGGTTATTCCTCACTATAAAATATAGTGTGCATCTGAGGATACATTTCAAGGTCACGAAGGGTCAGTCATGACTCATAGGACCTTGAAGACACGATTATGTATCTAAAAGCACACAAAATAATGGAACATTGTTTTATTTTTATTTTTTTATAAATCTCTTGCAGACTTGATGACCAATTCAGCCCAAACTTTCACAGTTTTGTGAAATGACAAAAGGTACACATTGGTAATTGTCAAAGACTAGTATCTCAACATGTGCATAAAATAACAAATCTGTGAAAATTTGAGCTCAATCGGTCATCGAACTTGCAAGATAATAATGAAAGAAAAAAAACACCCTTGTCACACAAAATTGTGTGCGTTTAGATGGTTGATCTCGAGTCGTGACACGCGACCTTGCACCTGTTCTTTTAAGTTTCTGCATTCCTATTGGTCGAGAGCAACGGCTGAAACAGTTGTGCCACATCACGCGATACGCGCAACGAGCACAGCATTCCCTTATAAGGAGTTGTTTACCCGAGGGCGGCGGAGGGCTTTACCATTTTATAGCTGGAGGGGTGTTGTGTTGAAAGAAATCAGTTAACAATTATAATTTTTGCATTTATTTTACTTTTTGACCAAAAAGTGATGATGTTTTTGACCGAAAAGGTATTTATGAATGGGAATCAAAGTGTGTTGAATCGGTTTCCAACTAGTGGTTTAAACCCGCCGAGGCCTGGTTCTTTGAATATAATTTACCTCGACTTCTTCTCGGTGAAATTATCAAGAACCAAGACTCGTTGGGATTAAACCACTAGTTGAAAACCTCGTCACCACAGATTAATTCCCTTCATATTTTAAAGTGATATGTCGTGTAATTATTCGACTTCTTCTCTGCACATACAAAAGAAATCACTTACTTCAGTAGAGTAAAATGAATCGAACCCAAGCATTATGACTGCAGTGGTGCTAGAATGTTGGTGCAGCCACATTGGAGTAAATCGTGGTTCTATCCATTGGTAAGAGAAAGATGACGAATTACACTGAAGTAGAAATTGCTCAGTACATTTCTTTATGATGTGAAGGAGATTGCTGATGATCAAGAAGAAAGTAACTCACAAGAAATGTTTTATGCCACTATGAATTGAAGGGTTTAATCTCTATGCAATAGAAACAAGACATAAAAAAGAAGGATGAAGACCGAATTCTTGAAGAAGAAGAGCCTCAAATTTAATCAGATCATAGTTGCTGAAATAGAAATTGCCCGGTTCATCTTTCATCCTTATGCGAGGGAGATTTCAGATGACCAAGAAGAAATACATCCACAAGAAAAGTAAAATGACGAGAAGTCTGACATGTGCCAATGTGTTTTGGAGCTTGAAGAATATAGATGATGGACTGTAACGAAAGTTTCTGAAGGCAAAGGCACATAATGGAGTAGAACTGCCACCTTCTTTGAGGCCCTGAACCAGCTCAAGCCTTGGGTGTAGTTTATTGACAATAGTTCCATCATGGGGGTGGCGGGGCAGAGGTGTCTGTAAGTAGAACAGGCTCACAATGAAGGAGAACATTTGCATTATTTCTTTTCAGGTTTCCATTTTTAGCATATGATGAACTCTTTTAGAATACCATTGCTACATATATGAAATGAATGGTTTAATCTCTATGCAATAGAAACATGAAATAAAAAAGAACGACGTAGATCAAGTTCTTGAAGGAAAAGAGCTTCAAATTTAAAGAGATCTTAGATGCCGAAGTATAAATTGCCCAATTCATCTTTTATCCTGATGTGAAGGAGATTTCAGAAGACCAAACAGAAATACATCCACAAGAAATGTAATTTGTTGAGAATTCTTGCATGTGCACTGTGTTTTCGAGCTAGAAGAACATAAATGATGAACTGAGGCGAAAGTTACTGAAGACAAAGAAATAAATGACAATCTTGGAGCCTGAGTAGAAAAGGGCACATAATGGAGGAGAACTGTCACCTTCTTTGAGGGCCTAACCAGGCACTGATAGATGTTGAACCAGCTCAAGCCTGGGGTGTAGTTTATTGTCATACTCCAGGACAATTAAAGTTCCATCATTGGGGGGGGGGGGGGGGGGTGGGGGGAGGGTCATATTTCATCCTGATGTAAAGGAGATTTCAGAAGATCAATAATAATCTATAAGCCTTGAAAACATGTCAATTTTCCTTGATTTTTTTTTATAAGCCTATATAGCCTTGTAAACTTGTCAAATTTTGCTTGAAAAATCAATTTTGCTATAGCCTTGTGAACTTGTCAAATTCGCCTTGTGAATTTGTTAAATTTTCCTTGTAAAGTATACAAGCTATAAGCCTTGTGAACTAATCAAATTTTGCTTGAAAAAGTCTACAAGGTCTTCAGTGTAGGCCTACTTGTCAAATTTTGTTTTCAGTTTGTAGCTCGAATTGGTTATGATATTTTGGTATTGTTTTGTTAAAGTTAAATAAAGTTACAGAAAATTTGTGCAAAGAGTTATTCAGAGCGACGACCAGGCTTTCAGGGGACTCAAAGTCTGGCCGAAACCAGCGTGGTGATCACCCATTAGAACTCTTCAGGGACTTGCCGCCCCCCCTCCTTTACCCTCCCACACGGTAAATCATCCACACCTAATTTGGGGATAGGTGACGGACCCCAATAAATTACTGGTGCAAGCAGTAAAAGTAATTTCCCTCTTGGTACGGGTAGGATTCGAACCGGTGTCCCAGCTCTTGATTGCACGCACAGTGGAACTACCAGTACACTGTGTCGCCACAGTGCCCGCTGGTGTTTGGAGATGTTTTTTATACTACTTAAACAGCAAAAAACAAAAAAAAACAAAAAGACATGGTAAGTGTGGATTTGTCTAAAGTTTTTATGTCTGGAGAAAGGTAACACGTTTGTAGCTTTGGGTTCTACGCCATCACGGAGGTCCACCATTCATGATGCCATCGATGTACTTTTTTTAAATATTACATCGAACTTATTTAATATCTATCTTTTAAAATTTGGGAAAATTTGCTATACAGTCGGAGATATTCAAGAGGCGCAGGATGGAAGTTTGTGACAAAACGTTAGTGTTTGATTTAGGCGTATTTGCAACGGTCTCCTTCACTTGTCTGCTCTCACCAAACGCCAGTTAAAATATCCAAGAAGTGCAAAAGAATCTAGAATTAGAAACTTCAAACCAAAAACAATTCGCTTATCTCCCAGCAGAAACTAAAACATAACTTTTTACTCCCCTCTTGTGGTTAAAAATAACAACATGCATTTGCGGACACACACGAAAAGACAATTTGAACATAAAATAGCAGTGGGCAAAAACTATTTTCCAGCATTATCATGGTTAAACAAAATCATATAATAATATTATGTCTTTGTTGTTTTGCATCTTTTTGAGTGACAACTTTTGAAGCGATTTTTATTTAGTAGAAGGATTTCTCTCTCAGATAGTGATGTGTGTGGTTCATATCGGGGATAATGTTTGTTTTATTTCATTGTTTATCCTGTTGCGCTTGGTATTTTTAACCAGAATTAATCAAAATCATACAACAGGTGCATCAATTAGTACAACGCATTAACTTTGCGCGGGAGACTCTACAATCCGCCAACAGAGGGCGCGATTCCTGTTTTAATACCTAGTCAGATACCCTAACTTAAATTACACCAAATTCAACGCTGAATGTACGGATGAAGTCCAGTTTGATAAATCACGTGCGTCCCATTCAGAAACGCATGCGGGATTAGAATTTCTCAAAAACATGGACGAAGAGGAGGCAGTTGCTTTTTCGAGAGCAATTTTCCCGCAATTTGGCTCCATTTTACCGTTTCCTGAAAAAGGAACGGTAGTTATTAAATGCAAGACATGTCCTCACAAAGTAAATGCAAAAAGTAAGTTTGGAATATATGAATTTCTTGTGGAAACCTTAGCTTGTAAAGTTGTGTGTGATGACTGAGTCAGTGAGTGATGGCCCCTGCCTGGACTTGTGCGTTATTTATAAAATGGGTTTTAAGATTTTCAACTGTGCAACCTCACCTGCCGGTGCCGGGCACTCATGATTTCAAAATCCACCAACAGATTTCAATCGGCCAATTATTCACAGATTTCAACATAATGTAACACTTGTGTAAAGTGTGTTTATTAGTTAGTATTTTATTATCAGTGAATTTTTTGTTCTTTTAATCTTTCCATTCTTTGTATCACTCAGCGGTGTGTTGGGCGCGATCGGTCAATCTGCGCGATCGATCAACCGATCACGCTGCGCTATTGAAAGATCAATTAAGATCAATTGGTTGCCCAGCAATCGGTCGATCGGGCAACAATCGGTCGATCGCGCAATGAACATCTTTGCACGATTGACCGATCGCGCTACGAGTATTTTTTCTCGTTATCAGCCGAACGCGCAGGGAAGGCTTTGCGTGATCTACCAATCGTGCAGGAACGGGTTTGCACGATCGACCCGATTTCTCCAAGCAATAAAATTCATTGCAGGACAAATTTTCAGAATAACCATAGTAATTTATATTGTGTCGTCACACTTTAGTTAGCAACTACGATTAATTTGCATTTCCGATCAATTTTTGTGAATTCGGCCCCTGAATCGCGCATGTTCGTTGCCGAATGTTGCGCGATCGACCGATTGTTGCGCGATCGACCGATTGTTGCACGACCTACCAATTGTTGCGCGATCGACCGATTGCTGCGCGACCAATAGATTTTTCAAAAGCGCAGCGCGTTTGGTCGATAGAGCAGCGCGATCGGTTGATAGCGCAGCGCGATCGGTTGATCGCGCGATTGACAAATAGCGCCCAACATCGCTATCATTAGCACATACAGCATATTTTTGAATGAATGAAAAAGTAACTTTTTGTCTTCCTTCTCATTGCAGCTGCTTTACATGGTGTCATTCATACCTGGGTCTCAACTCTTGCAAGAATGTTGAAGGTCGTCGCGAGGTCGTCAGCCAGAAAGACCTAAGACAACACTGGTGAGTGAAGCAGGCCAAGTAAAAAAAGAAACATGTTTGTAGCGTCCCAGCCCGCTTCCTTTATAAAAAAAAAAAAAATTACGCACATTCTTTTTAAAGGGTATTTTTAAATGTTCTCAGCTTAAACAATCTGAATGTCTTGACCAAAACGTTTCATTTATGTATTGTTGTGTATGAGCAGCAGAAAAACAATGTACATTTGACATTTTAAAAAGAATGGTGGCCGTCTTGAAATAAAAAAATAAAAAATAAAAAGCCCCATTTTATGTGAAACCCAAACACTAAACATGTTTCTTTTTTTACTCTGCCTTATCTTAGGAAATGTCTTGATGTCTTTATATCTAGATGTTTACATACAGAAATGTTTGTACTTTATTGCTGTTTATTTGTCTATACTATAACCACCAAAACATTTTGTTTGTATTTTTTTCATTCAGAGGTTTCATTATTTATATTTTACTCTGAATTAAAAAAAAAAGATGTACAATTGCAATATGAGAAAAGGGTTCACCACCCACAAGGAAACCTCTGGCAATTTTTTAAATTGGTTGAAGAAAAAGATGCACAAAAGATGAAATTTATTAGGTGATTTATTTCATATGATTTCTTTTGAGAATATAACCTCCAAATTACTTGGGTTCACCGTATTAATTTTTTTTTAAGGAAAGAAACAAAAACAGATAAATGCACAATTTTGGTTTGAATAAAAGGTGGGTTATCACTTGGTAAATTTTGAAAAAAGCAACCCCCAAATGTCTTTGTTTGTACTTGCTTATTTTATTTCAGGGGTTTTATCCCTCTGAAAACAGCAAAAATCAGTGATAAAGGTTCAGCAATCATAGGGAAACCTCTGGCCAATGTTTTAACTGCTCAGTTACATTTTTCAATTGAAAAATGTACCAGCAGTAATTTTAAAGGCAATTTTTTAACAATTTGGTAATTTTTGATCATTACCTTCACCCCTCCCCAAGTATTGTGTTAGAAATAGTTTTGTTTTATTTCAGAGGTTTTATATTTAACTCTAAAGAAGAGCAAAATTCAGTGATATGGCTGCTTCGCCACCCGTTGGGAAACCTCTGGCCAATTTTTTAACTGTTTAATGCCATTGGACCCTTTCGATAAACAGTATTGCCCAAGGCCCACACTTTGTGTAACACAACATCTATATCAAATAAAAAACAAGTGAAAATTTAGGCTCAATCGGTCATTGGAGTCAGGAGAAAATAACGGGAAAACCCACCCTTGTTTCCGCACGTTTCGCTGTGTCATGACATGTGTTTAAAATAAATCCGTAATTCTCGTTAACGAGAATTGATATTGTTTTACTGTTTTCTCAAAAAGTAAAGCATTTCATGGAATATTTCAAGAGAAGTATTTCACCACTACCTTCTGTAAACCCTGTAATTATTTGTAAATTTGTGATCTTTTTTTTTTTCTGTACCGAAAGGGTCCAATGGCTTTAATTGAAAAATGTATCACTTCATTTTAAAAGGCAATTTTTTTAAATTTGGTAATTTTTGAAAAAAATTCCCTCTTCCCCTCCCCAAATATTTGGCTAGAAATAGTTTTGTTTATTTCAGAGGTTTTATATTTAACTCTTTTTTTAAAAAGAGGAAAATTCAGTGATATGGTTTCGCGTCCCGTAGGGAAACCTCTGTCCAATTTTTTAAGTGTGTTTAATTGATAAATGTATCACTTATTTTTGTTTTGTTTCAGAGGTTTTATATTTAACTCATTTTTTAAGAAGAGCAAATTTCAGTGATATGGGTTCGCCACCCGTAGGGAAACCTCTGTCCAATTTTTTAACTGTATTTAATTGAGAAATGTACCACTTCATTTTAAAAGGCATTTTTCATAACTTGGTAAATTTAGAAAATTACCCTCCCCCTCCCCAAATATTTGGCTAGAAATAGTTTTGTTTTATTTCAGAGGTTTTATATTTAACTCCTTTTTTAAAGAAGAGCAAAATTCAGTGATATGGGTTTGACATTTGGTAAATTTTGAAAAATAACGTTAACCCCTCCAAATATTTTGATCAAATATGTTTGTTTTATTTCAGAGTTTTTATATTTTACCTGTGAATAACAGAGGAGCAAAAATCAGTGACGAAGGGTTTGCCACCCGTAAGGAAACCCCTGGCCAATTTTTTGTAAATGTTTTTTTTATTGGGGGGGGGGGAAACATAAATTGTTGATGTATCGAAATCTTTACCTCAGATGGATTCATCGCAACTGTGACAGGGTTTTGCTTCTTTCTGTTTTCTTAGCAAGTTGAACCAGTAGAACTTTTTTTGCTGAAACTTTCACGATTTTATTCCATCTTTCTGTATTTTGTCCATTAATCATTGACCAAAAAAACCAAAGTTATGGCTCTACCTTTTAGGTGTATTATCACAAAAACAATTTTTGTTTCAGTGCTTGAATATTATTCACCACTTCTTAGTTTCTCTTTTGTATCTGGTCTGGTTTCAGATTGACAGGGCATGTGCCAAGTGTGGTCACGATGGACTTCATTTCCACACCAGACAAACACGATCAGCTGATGAAGGACAAACCGTCTCTATTTCTGCCCATCATGCAAGTAAGTTAAGGACTTTTTAAGCCTGGTTCATATTTCCTGCTAATGCAAAGTGAATTTTGGCGACACAGCCCTGTTTTCTTAGCGAATGTTTCAAAGGGGTTGTGACACAGTTCAACTGTTGCGAGTTCGTGACAACAAAATTTGCTTCACATTCGCAGGAAGTATCAGCTTTAGGCTTGTAGACCCTTTCAGGTTTATCATACAGTTTCCATAGATTGCCCAGGGGTTAGTAGGTACCTGTGAGGGCAGAGATGGTTCTTGTGATTTATTTAACTTGGTCACTACATATGTGGCTGCACAGTCAGTTTATTCCCAAGGGAGCCGAGTTGGTTTGATGAATAAAATAAATGGCCAAGTGATCACGGGTAACACTTGAAGAGCAAGCAGCATTACGGATTTCAGTGCTACATGAGGATGAGTACAAGCAGAAATTCACTGTTTACATGACATGTGTAGTATTCAGGAAAACAGAAACAAGCAAAACATGCAATCTTGAAGGATCTGCGGTGGACTTCACAAGGAGTTAAGACTAGTCTTATCTCGAGTTAGGGCAAGTTACTTGTCTACTTTAGGACTAGCCTTAAGTTTTTAATATCTCCTGGGGCTAAGTTACGACCAGTCCTAACTCTTTGTGAAATTGACCCCAGGATGGTTAGGGTCAAAGGTTCATTGTTTATGTAAAAGTTATTTTTATTTTGTAATTTTTTTATTTACAGGAATGAAGAGATTGAGTACTGCTGACGAGAATCAACATCTGTGGATCGGTCTACACTGAGAGGAACTCAAGGCAATAGCTCACTGAAACTAGGAGATGAAATTGACGACGTCGACAACAAAGACAACCACCTGATGCCAGAGAGATGTCTTAACTGTGTTTATTAATTGAAAATGCGCCACTTCATCTTAGGTGATTTATCATTTGGTAAGTTTTGAACAAGCCCCTAAATATTTGGTTTTATATTTTTAACTCTGAAAACAGAAGAGCAAACATTCAGTGACAAAGGGTTCGCCACCCGCAAGGAAACCCCTGGCCAATTTTTTTTTAATGTTTGGAAAAACCCAATAATTTGTTTTATCGAAATCTTTACCTCGGATGGATTCATCGCTACTGTGACAGGGTTTGGCTTCTTTCTGTTTTCTCAGCAAGTAGAACCAGTAGACCTATTTTGCTGAAACTTTCAGTTTTATTTTATCTTAGGCGCTTTATCACAAATTTTTTTTTTTCAATGCTTGGTTATTTTTCACCACTTAATTTCATTTTTGTATCTGGTCTGGTTTCAGATTGACAGGGCATGTGCCAAGTGCAGTCACGATGGACTTCAATTCTACACCAGACGATCACGATCAGCTGATGAAGGACAAACCGTCATTTATTTCTGCCCATCATGCAAGTAAGTTAAACTCTACGTAAGCCTGGTTCCTTTTTCCTGCAAATGCAAAGTGAATTTTGGCAACACAGCCCTGTTTTCTTAGCGAATGTTTCTTATGGGTTGAATGGGTTCAACTTTTGCGAGTTATTCGTTACGAGTTCGTGACAACAAAATTTCGCAGGAAGTATGAAGCAGGCTTTAGGCTTGTAGACCCTTTAAGGTTTATCATACAGTTTCCATAGATTGCACAGGGGTTAGTAGGTACCTGTGAGGGCAGAGATGGTTGTTGTGATTTATTTAACTTGGTCACTACATATTTGGCTGCACAGTCAGTTTATTCCCAAGGGAGCTGAGTTGGTTTGGTGAATAAAATAAATGGCCTAATGATCAGGGGTAGCACTGTTGAAGAGCCACGAGCGTCACTGAATTACAGATTTCAGTGCTACATGAGGATGAGTACAAGCAGAAATTCACTGTTTACATGACATGTGTGTAAAGCACAATACGGTTACAAGTGTAGCATTCAACAAAACAGAAACAAACAAAACATGCACAACTTTTGGATCTTGAAGGATCTGCGGTGGACTTCACATAGAGTTAACACTAGTCTTATCTCGAGTAAGGAAAAGTTACTAGTCTAACTAGCGTTAAGTTTTTAATATCTCCTGGGACTAGTCCTAAGTTAGGACCAGTCCTAACTCTTTGTGAAACTGACCACAGGATGGTTAGGGTCAAAGGTTCTTTTTTTATGTAAAAGTATTTTATTTTTTTATTTTTTTTTATTTTATTAACAGGCATCAAGAGATTGAGTACTCCTGTAGAGAATCAACATCTTTGGATCGGTCTACACTGAGAGGAACTCAAGGCAAGAGCTCACTGGAACAAGGAGATGAAATCACCAACGACAACGACCACCACCTGATGCCAAAGAGATGTCTTACTGATGAGGAGGCTGATTTTTCAACTTTGTTTATTAATTGAAAAATGCGCCACTTCATATTAGTTGATTTATCATTTAGTAAGTTTTGAACAAGCCCCCAAATATTTTGTTTTATATTGTAAACTCTGAAATCAGTAGAGCAAAAATTCAGTGACAAAGAGTTCGCCAACCGTAAGGAAACCCCTGGCAAATTTTTAAACTGTTTTATGGAAAATTAAGTCACTTCAAATTAAAAAGCAGACATTGAGTAAATTTTGAAAAATAACGGACGCCCTTCAAATATTTTGAAATACAAATAGGTTCGTTTTATTTCATAGGTTTTATCATTTACCTGTGACAACAGAGGAGCAAAAATCAGTGACAAAGGGTTCGCCACCCGTAAGGAAACCCCTGGCCAATTTTTTTTTTAATATAAGGGAAAAACGACAATTTGCTGATGAAACAATCTTTACCTCTGATGGATTCATTGCTAGTGTGACAGGGTTTGCTTCTTTCTGTTTTCTCAGCAAGTAGAACCAGTAGACCTATTTTGCTGAAACTTTCACTGTTTTATTTAATCTTTCTAACTCTTTGTGAAAAGGACCCCAGGATGGTTGGGGTCAAAGGTTCATTTTTAATATAAAAGTAAATTTTTATTAATTTTTTTGATTGACAGGAATCAAGAGATTGAGTACTCCTGAAGAGAATCAACATCTTTGGATCGGTCTACACTGAGAGGAACTCGAGGCAAGAGCTCACTGGAACAAGGAGATGAAATCACCACCGACGACGACCACCTGATGCCAGACAGATGTCTTACTGATGAGGAGGCTGATTTTTCAACTTTGTTTATAAATTGAAAAATGCGCCACTTCATATAAGGTAAATTTAAAAAAAGCAAGCCCCCAAATACTTGGTTTTATATTTTTAACTCTGAAAAGAGAAGAGCAAAGATTCAGTGACAAAGGGTTCGCCACCCGTAAGGAAACCCCTGGCCATTTTTTTTTTAATGTTTGGAAAAACCCAAACCTAATTGGTTGATGTATCGAAACCTTTACCTCGGATGGATTCATTGCTACTGTGACAGGGTTTGTTTCTCTCTGTTTTCTCAGCATGTAGAACCAATAGACCTATTTTGCTGAAACTTTTACTGTTTTATTTAATCTTTCTAACTCTTTGTGAAAAGGACCCCAGGATGGTTGGGGTCAAAGGTTCATTTTTAATATAAAAGTAAATTTTTATTTATTTTTTTGATTGACAGTAATCAAGAGATTGAGTACTCCTGAAGAGAATCAACATCTTTGGATCGGTCTACACTGAGAGGAACTCGAGGCAAGAGCTCACTGGAACAAGGAGATGAAATCACCACCGACGACGACCACCTGATGCCAGACAGATGTCTTACTGATGAGGAGGCTGATTTTTCAACTTTGTTTATAAATTGAAAAATGCGCCACTTCATATAAGGTAAATTTAAAAAAACAAGCCCCCAAATACTTGGTTTTATATTTTTAACTCTGAAAACAGAAGAGCAAAGATTCAGTGACAAAGGGTTCACCACCCGCAAGGAAACCCCTGGCCAATTTTTTAACTGTGTTTGATTGAAAATTGCGCCACTTCAAATTAAAAGTTGACATTTGGTAAATTTTGAAAAATAACGTACGCCCCCAAATATTTTGATATACAAATAGGTTCGTTTTATTTCAGAGGTTTTATATTTTACCTGTGAAAACAGAGGAGCAAAAATCAGTGACAAAGGGTTCGCCACCCGTAAGGAAACCCCTGGCCATTTTTTTTTTAATGTTTGGGAAAACCCAAACCTAATTGTTTAATGTATCGAAAACTTTGCCTCGGATGAATTCATTGCTACTGTGACAGGGTTTGTTTCTCTCTGTTTTCTCAGCATGTAGAACCAATAGACCTATTTTGCTGAAACTTTCACTGTTTTATTTCATCTTTCTAACTCTTTGTGAAATCGACCCCAGGATGGTTAGGGTCACAGGTTCATTTTTAATGTAAAAGTAAATTTGTATTTATTTTTTTTATTTACAGGCATCAAGAGATTGAGTACTCCTGAAGAGAATCAACATCTTTGGATCGGTCTACACTGAGAGGAACTCAAGGCAAGAGCTCACCGGAACAAGGCGATGAAATCACCACCGACGACGACCACCTGATGCCAGACAGATGTCTTACTGATGAGGAGGCTGATTTTTCAAATTTGTTTATAAATTGAAAAATGCGCCACTTCATATTGGGTGATTTATCATTATTTTGGTAAGTTTTGAAAAACAAGCCTGCAAATATTTAGTTTTATATTTTTAACTCTGAAAACAGAAGAGCAAAAATTCAGTGACAAAGGGTTTGCCAACCCGGAAGGAAACCCCTGGCCAATTTTTGAACTGTGTTTGATTGAAAATTGCGCCACTTCAAATTAAAAGTTGACATTTGGTAAATTTTGAAAAAAAACGTACGCCCCCCAAATATTTTGATATACAGATAGATTCTTTTTATTTCAGAGGTTTTATATTTTACCTGTGAGAACAGAGGAGCAAAAATCAGTGACAAAGGGTTCGCCACCCGTAAGGAAACCCCTGGCCATTTTTTTTTTAATGTATGGAAAAACCCAAACCTAATTAGTTGATGTATCGAAACCTTTACCTGGGATGGATTCATTGCTACTGTGACAGGGTTTGTTTCTCTCTGTTTTCTCAGCATGTAGAACCAATAGACCTATTTTGCTGAAACTTTTACTGTTTTATTTCATCTTTCTAACTCTTTGTAAAATCGACCCCAGGATGGTTAGGGTCACAGGTTCATTTTTAATGTAAAAGTAAATTTGTATTTATTTTTTTTATTTACAGGCATCAAGAGATTGAGTACTCCTGAAGAGAATCAACATCTTTGGATCGGTCTACACTGAGAGGAATTGAAGGCAAGAGCTCACTGGAACAAGGAGATGAAATCGACAACGATGACCACCTGATGCCAGAGAGCTGCTTACTGATGAGAAGGCCGAGCATTTCATCCCAGTATGGGTACTTAAATAAGATAAGGATCCTTTATCAATGACAGTGCCATCAGGATTGTCTCAAGAAACAAAATGAGGCTTGACATCCAATTTGAGTCTGGTTCCTTTTTTCAAACTTTGAGAGTTTCGAGCGGGTTTTGATCGGTACACGGGAACCAGACGAAATGGCCGAACTGTGGTAAAGGTGTTTTTAAACTCTCAGTGTTTGCTTACATTAGTTTGTGTTATATAACACCCAAGCAGATCCTTGCCATTTGATTGGAGGAGTGTCCGTCATGTGTTGGCAAATAAAAGTACTATTGCATGCTAATGTCACTCACCGTGCATTTTTCGTTCCATCCGAAAAGTACTATTGTACGCTGAGGAGCAAACAACATCACCGCGTGCGCGTGTCTTTGGTAACACAGCAGTGTTACTGCAAGGCACATTACTAGCATTCGGCTTCTGCGTGTCCCAAAACAGCTGTACAGAACGCATATTGTCAAACAGGCCGACCCAAAAGAAACGGGTGTAATTTCACAATTAGAAATTGTAGGCCTATGCTTTGTTTATGAAAGTTGTATCTGTCAATCAAAATGACAAAGATCTACTTGGATAATATATAAAACAAATAATGATTTTTTTCATTCGTGCAAGGGTGCAAATATGTTCATTCGTTGAAAGATGGAATGTTCCATTCAACCTGACTCCGCTTCGTTGAATAGAACATTCCATCTTTCAACTCATGAACATACTCGCACCAATGCACTCATAAACATTCATTATTTGTATAATAACTCATGCTGTATAGCTAGTTTCAAAAAACGAGTATCTAAAATTTAATTGTTTACCTTCATGAATTGTTGTTATTGATCGATCCTCCCCTTACCCCTGGGGTGGGTTGATCGATTGAAAGAACGAACGAGGCATAATATTTGTGTATTTTACATAAATTGTCTTAAAGGCAGTGGACACTATTGGTAATTACTCAAAATTATTATCTTAAAACCTTTCTTGGTAATAACGAGTTATCGGGAGAGGTTGATAGTATAAAACATTTTGAGAAACGTCTCTCTCTGAAGTGACGTAGTTTTCGAGAAAGAAGTAATTTTCCACGAATTTGATTTCGAGACCTCAGATTTAGAATTTGAGGTCTTGAAATCAAGCATCTGAAAGCACACAACTTTGTGTGACCAAGGTGTTTTTTTTTTCTTTTATTAATATCTCGCAACTTCGACGACCGATTGAGCTAAAATTTTCACAGGTTTGTTGTTTATGCATATGTTGAGATACATCAACTGTGAAGACTAGTCTTTGACAGGTACCAATAGTGTCCAGTGTCTTTGATACATTTTATCGAGACATTCCCACGAAACGAGTTCACAATACTTCATACAAAATGCATACATTTTTCATATAGACATTTGACTTTACTTTCCAAAATACGGAATTTTAAATTCTTTTTTTTTTCTCAACATTTTCTTGGCAAGTTTTTTCCCTCATACTTTTAAAACTTTGCTTGCTTTAAAAACTCTTCTTTTCTAGATTTTCCCAGAGTTGGAATATCTTAAATTTTAGGAAAACAAAAAATTCTGTAAAATTTGCTTGTGACTCAAATTGTGGGAGTGCTTCTGGTTCTATATATTGATACTTTGATGATTGTGAAGCCAAGTACAACTTGCACGCACTCAAGACAATTAATGCAACCAAAAGACATCCTAAAGTTGTATTCTTCTTGGGACCAATCTTCATGACATACAAGTACGTCATCAATTTAACAAAGTTTATTCATTTCAGGCACAACATGTTTGGACAAGCGTGATGCACACCTGTCCAAATTCAAAATGAAATTGATTAAAAGTACAATATCTTTTACGAAACAGTCACAAACTTCATTTGAAAATGTTGTTTTTTCTTCTCTGCATTGCTGTGACAGTAATAATTAACGGTTCTAAATTTCATTGAGGTTTTTTTGGCATCAGCTGATGAAAAAAAAATCTAATTTCAGATATAACTTTTATTTCAACTCAAGGGTGGTAAATGTTGTACTTGGCTGTTTTTATAATTTGAAAAATGTTATCTTAAATTAATTGATTACCATTCATTAAATGCTGTAGAAAGCACCACTGAACTGTAGAAGCAGCAGAGTTGTGCAAACGTGTGTGCCGGTTGGTGTGACTAACTACTATCTGGAATGTGTGGCGACCTAATGATCCAAGAGTTAATGGTTGGGTAAGCATTTTATTAAGTGAAATCTTGTTAATGTGGCGCTGGTAGTCTGTCTTACCGGTGTCCTACCTTACATGATTGACAAACTATTTCAACTTTCTCGATCTCCCACAAAAAAAACGAAACCTAAGAAAGAAAGGATTTGGTTGCCTGTTGAAGTCTTTGGGGGCCTGTATCGAAAGTGTCAAGGACTGAGGACCATAGCACTTTTTTTCACATTTTTTACCTGATCATTTTGTTATCCTAAGTTGGTACCCGTCTCTCTATACTGTTCCTGTGTAAACAAGTCTACTTTTGATCAACCTTTTCTACAACCGGACATCCTCTTCTGATCTGAGGGAGACTCTGGACCCGACGGATGACGGAGACTTCTACCCAGATGTTGGTGCGAGGGTCGGAGAATTGAGATTCTGAACATGGCTATTCACATTTCAATCAGGTACTCAGGCTTTTACATTGGTTTCACTTGTGTTAAGAAGTTTTGACTGTATCAAAAGGAGATATCAAAGATGACATTGGGATTGTGTAGGTAGTAAACAGGGTGCTTTATTGTAGAAGAAACATTGTCGCTTTAGAAAGATGCTGTTGTGCATTATGTTATTGTGACCGGTTTAGTTCTCAGCCACAGTAGGTTTTAATTACACTCCTTCGTAAGTTAGATTAGTGTTAAGATTTCCGAGTTAGTTAAAACCCCTGTTGAACTGGTTGACGTTAGTTATTCAGTCTATGACGTTAACTATTGGTCTATATCAGTGACCAATTAACTAGGTTGTTCATTGTAGGTTTTGAGTGGTCAGCTCTATGACAGATTCTACAGTAGGTATGTTAACGACAATCAGTTGAGGAAATGATTTACAAATGATGTTGACAAATAGACATTGCTTTTTTAATACATTTTTCATAAACGTAGTAATTTAGCTGCAGTAGGTGTTTTCAATCCTTTAGGGTGTTAATTATTGATAATTGTGAACAATTTTTACAACTAGTTAACATTTTTCCAGCTGAACATGGTGACGACACTCTTTTTTACAAAAACTCACAAAATTTGTAAAGTTCAGCTGCAATGTTGGAATCTTGTTTCTCTGATCAGCACATCATCATCAGGGTTGAAGTCTTAGTTATTCAGGCTGTTAAAGTGACAAAGACACTTGGTCATTAATTATTTTGACAGGTTCTAAAAAGAGTAGGCAAATTTATGATATTAAACCCGTAGAACTGTTGGGAAAAAATGCAAGCTACTAGTTTTTGTCAGTACATGTATAACAATTGTATTTTGTGTTTGTTAAGATCTCTTTGAAACAAAACAAATTGTGTGCGATGTCCATCAATTGTTTTTATTCTTTTATGGTAAACATGAGAATGTCTCAACATGTGCAACAGCAAAATGTACAATGGATCAAACTAGGTGTTGTTAGCGTATTAGCAGTATTAGTGTAGACTTATTCAGTTAAATAACCTCAGAACAAACATAGTAATTTGTCACATGGCTAGGTAGTTTAAGGAAAAAGGAGCATACACACTAGTCTATTATTAGTGTAGAATTTTTAAATAAATAACTTCAAAACTATTATTTCTCAGTTATTTCTCAGTTCGCTTATTAGATTGATTATGTTATGAATATTATGCCAAAAAGAAACAGCAGGAATAGGTATTCTAAATAAGACATCGCTTTGTTACTTTAGTCCTGCACTGTTTGCAGAATCACAGGTGTCTTTCTAGATGGAAATTACACCAAGTGATTTTATCGTCGCTCATAAAACCTTAATTTTCCGACATCGACGTCAGACTCATTTTTATGCAATAAATTGTAATATATAATTGGTACGTGATCATTAGCATGCAGTGGTTGGTTTGCAGATTTACATGAAGTTAATCAGTAGGAGTAGTTGTTGATCCTAGATTTTCAATACTTAATTGGGGCTTTATCAGCAATTTGTAGTTCCGTAGGATTTGAAACTTTGTTGTACTTAGCAGTTTAGAGTTTGTTTAGAGATAGGTTAGGTCTTTTTTTAAGAGTATTTTTTCTCGGTCTAGTTATCCTCCATAAACCCAATGTCATCTACAATATCTCCTGTTATGATAATCAATGCAATGAATATGCAAATCTGATGTTTTCATACAACCTCACTTTTGACTTTGAAATTTGACTTTGAAATTTGACTTTGTTTGAACATGTTATTACACACGCTGTTAAAATGTTGCGATATTTTAACAAATCCAAAACGTATGATTGATTTGAAACAAAATTTATGAAGAAGTGCAGTACTTATAATGCAAGTGAAACCAATACATTCCTGAGTATGCTGTTAATATTGAAAAGAACATGCGTATTTTAGTTCTGTTTTTTGTGCTCGTCACAAAAATTAACAAAATTGTTCAAGTTCAGCCGCCATGTTGGAATCTTGTTTCTCTGATCAGCGCATCATCATCTGGGTTGAAGTCTTCGTTATTCTGATGGTACAGGACTCAATCGGTGACGGAGTGGAAACGTCCTTTTACACTTCAACCAAAATTCAAACTTGAAACTTGACTCCAAGAACTTAGCGACGTGTTTGCCCGAACAGGGGGAGACGTCCGATGGTACACTTGATACAGATTCATCAAACATTTTAACGGGCAACAGAATCCTTTCGACTTATGTTTTGGACTTTAAAAAAAATCTTTAGTTTGTTTTTGGCTTCGGACTTTAAAAAAAATCAATCTTTTTAGTTTGTCAATCATGTAAGGCAGGACTTTGGTAAAACAGACTATCAATGAAACATTAACTTGATTTAACTTAATAAAATGCTTTCCCTCCATTAATACTTAGATCATTAAGTCGCTTCACTTTCTAGATAGTAGTTGGCCACACCAACTGGCACACACGTTTGCGCAACTCTGCTGCTTCTACAGTTCAGTGGTGCTTAAAAAAATCAAAAAAATCCCTTAAAAATTGCCTTTTTTATATAGACTAAGTCAGCCAAAAAAATTTCTCGTGCCGTTGTACGGTTCGAAATTAACTCCGTAAAAAGTTTGGCCCTACCCCCCCTATTATTAAAATCATGATCAACCAAGAGCACCCCCTATAGGGGTGCAGAAGAGACTGTATCCCATAGTAATGTACACCAACAATGTAATCAACTAGAAATTTGCACATGACACTTATACCAGGCGTCAAATTCAAATTACCATAAGATTATATTGCTAGGTACATCAAAATGGAATGCAGCCCCTTATTAAAGGTATCGTCTTATAGCTTGTTGTGACTTTAAATAACAATAAATGGAGTTCCATTGTGGACTTAGTCATTTTTTGACCAAAACACTAGCCATTGTTTGTACTTAGTAATTTTTTGAGCAGAAACTCATAGTCAATGTTTGTACTTAGTCTTTTTTTGGACTTAGTCATTTTTTTGACAAAAACACTTAGTAATTATTGACTTTCTGTGTCCTTTTGTGGACTTAGTCATTTTTTGACCAAAAACACTAGCCATTGTTTGTACTTAGTAATTTTTTGAGCAGAAACTCATAGTCAATGTTTGTACTTAGTCTTTTTTTGGACTTAGTCATTTTTTTGACAAAAACACTTAGTAATTATTGACTTTCTGTGTCCTTTTGTGGACTTAGTCATTTTTTGACCAAAAACACTAGCCATTGTTTGTACTTAGTAATTTTTTGAGCAGAAACTCATAGTCAATGTTTGTACTTAGTCTTTTTTTTGGACTTCGTCATTTTTTGACAAAAACACTTTGTAATTTTTGACTCTCTGTGTCCCTTTGTGGACTTCAAAAACTTTCCAAGATTGAGATTATAAAGTCACAGAACAAGCTATAAGATGCGGCCTTCACAGAAGATACAACATTGGTAGTAACGCTATTGTGAATTCAACTTATAAGTTTAATGCGAGAATTTAGTGAACATGCATTACCTTAAATTTTGGTAAGCATGCAAGTAAACATTCATCTAAATGTCCACCTGATGTAAAAACTGTCTTGAGAGAAACAATAAATAAAGAATTTGTTTTTGAAACGCTGCAAGTTTTAGATAATGTTTTTTGTGTCCAAATTTGTGCACTATATGCAGTATATGAATACCAATGTTGTACCTTCTTTATAAGTAAGAAATGCAACCTGTAAACCATAAAGGAGTCAAATATAATTAGATTTGTTTGAAAAAAAAAATGAAAAAAATGCTTTGATTCTGTAAATATTCTGAAAAAGCACAAACAATTATTTTACAAGTTTGTGGAAACCAAATAGTTAATTTATGTTTTCATGAGACTAGTTTTTTTGTTAGCCATGTGGACTCCTTTAAAAAAAAACAGGTTACATTTCTTCCTTGGTTGATCATTTATATTTCTTAGCTATGGTTGTCATTTGCCAGCTGATGTTTCTTCTCGGATAAATTCTTAACTGGTTTGGGGGTTTAAGTTGAATTTTGAAACTCTACACATTTTCAATACTTTTAATAAATACAAGTATGAATTGAAAGCTGTATTTGATTTTACAAATACAATTTTTGAATTGTGGCACTTGACAAGTGCATAAAAAAAGAAGACATTTTGAAATAATTTTACATCAACTGGCACATTTCTAACCATCAATTTAAGCAACTATCAAAATGAATAGTAAGGAAGCAATAGGAGTGCAAAAGCACCCCAAAAACAAAATTTGTTTTAATTAAAACATTTCGGAAACGTAACATACATCTTAGTCATAATCAAGTTCTTGAAGAAGGGGTGGGTGGGGGTTTATGTCTAACAGTGTGGATGCACTAACTGATGTTATTGTTTTCTTTCTTTGGAAAACATGAGTTTGTTCAAATAAAGTCTTGAAAATTCAAATAAACAATCTAGTCTGGTTTGCTTATTATTTTCTGATGAATTCTTATATTTGGAAAATTATTGGTTCTATGAATGGCTTTGATAATCCCCTATTCCCCTTCTAGGTGTTGATGAACTAATTAAAAGTAACTTTTAGAAAATAATACAGATTGGGGATACTTTTGGTAATTATCAAACACTAGTCTCCTTACTTGGTGTGCCTCAATAAATGCATAAATCACAAACCAGTGAAAGTTTTGGCTCAAATGGTCATCAAAGTTGAAAACAAAATATGAAAGGAAACCTACATTCCATGCATAAAATTGTGTGCTTTCATATGCATGAGAAAGGCTTCATGCCTGAAGCCTTTCTCTAAAACTATACATTTTACTACATTTTACTTTAAAGGGTGTTTTTCCAACAACATTGTTTTACATCAACATAACCAGTGCTCTAACGTTTTCATGGTAATTAATTTTTTGAGTTACTACCAAGTACACCTATTTAATAGGATACATTCAAAATTATAAAGCTTTTTTTTTCAACATCATCTTTGGGGGGGGGGGGGGTAGAGTTACATATTATTCATGAACAGTAATTCCATGTTTGCAAGAGTACAGAAATACAGTGTAATCGTTCCTTTTGGTGAATTAGAATCAGTTGTAAAACTCAAAAAATGCTCATTCACAATAAAATTATTAGGTAATGACCTCAAGGGTAGTTTAGTATCGAATTGACTATGCTTAGCCTGTAATACAGACATGATGTTTGGCTCTTGAGGGAAAAGTATGAACATTTCATCGAGGAGAAGGGCTCATCTAAATGAAAGTTTTTAATAGAAATTTACGGATTCTTCGGAGGCCCCACAAAAAAGAAGAAGTCATAAATAATGTGGGTCTTAGGAGAAAAAAAAAAGTATGAGAGAAATTCGGGCAAAATTAATGTGTTGGTATAAATTATTATGGCCCTACAGCTAGTAATAGAAATAAACATTTTGGTTGCCTTACAGAACGGTTGAGGCTTGTACCTCAGTGACTGCTGTTGTGGCTGGAAAGACTGCTGAGATGCAGGAAGAGGCAGCATACACTTCTGATGAAAGGGAAACATTCAGATTCCACGAACTCTGAAAAAGAACAAAATTATATTTAGAGTATGGATGTAAATTAGTGTTGATACATAATGAGGGGATATAGAAAGTATAAGGCATTGGGAAATTTTACGTCAGTACAGCATGTTCAGGGGGCCTTTAAATTGTCTCCACATATACATGACATGTACAGTACTTCATGTCGTCAAATCTAGAAAAATATGTGCGCCCTGTGAATTTACTCTAAACACCTGCATTGAACTTTGAAGAAATTGGAGAAACAAAAAACGTGTAGTGCAAAGTGTTAGAATTCATCAGCAAAGTCGATGTGGGTTGTCAATGTTTCAGTGGTTTAATCAATTTTAACACAATCTATGTTTCTTCGATTTGTCTTGGGTTATATCATTAGCTGACAATAGTTTGACTGTATTGCCAAGACAATCTTGTCTTAGAAACCCCCTCAATGTTCCTCTTTTGCATCAACACATGAATCACTTACCTGATTAGGAAGATTCTATGAACATCCGTGCAGTTATCATCGTGGAAGTTGTTAAATTTTGATGTCGGTTTTCGATGTAAAATGTTGCAGAAAATCTGCTTTTACACCACACACACGTGGAGCAGTCGCCTTTGAAGACACGATACCCGCGCTCAGAAACAAAATGGCCGCGGGGAGTAAAGGAAAGGGGTGCACCAACCTCGTTCCCAGGGGTGCGTTTTGGCGGCGGTAACCAAACACTGTTTCCGTTGTTGGTCGTTGGTTCTGCTGTTAAGACTGAACGATGAACGAGTTGTGAGCTCGGTTACCATTTTGGTTATGACGTCAGAAACAATTATTGGTTACAGCCGCCAAAACGCACCCCAGGAGTGCTTGGGTGTAGCGCCCCTTGTCAATAGTCTTCAAAGACTTCCCGTATCTTACCGAGTCCTAAGATGAGGGGTAAACGAAAACAAAACAATATTTATGTTTTAAAGAGCTAACCAATTGTTGGAAGAAAGAGCAAGGTCTAAACATGCTATTGATGCAATCAAACTCCTGTAGCAAACAACAATAAACATTTCGTTTATTTTGAATTTTTGTACCCCTTATTCATCTATTTGTGATGTGTGCTTATAATTGCATTGCATAGAAAAACTGATTTTTGGGCAAACTATTTACATTTTTATTAGAGAAAGGGTAGGTAGAGGAGGGTGAGGATATTGGATTTCGGTCTGGTAAACTGAAATGAATGTCTCAATACTTGGAACCACCAATATCACCATAGTGCATCATTCTTTTGGGGAAGGGTAAAAAGTTAGTTCATTCACAACCCCTTAAAGGCCGTGGACACTATTGGTAATTGTCAAAGACTAGCCTTCACAGTTGGTGTACCTCAACACATGCATAAAATAACAAACCTGTGAAAATTTGAGGTTAATCGGTCATCGAACTTGCGAGATAATAATGAAAGAAAAAAACACCCTTGTCACACGAACTTATGTGCGTTTAGATGGTTGATTTCGAGACCTCAAGTTCTAAATCTGAGGTCTTGAAATCAAATTCGTGGAAAGATACTTCTTTCTCGAAAACTATGGCACTTCAGAGGGTGCCGTTTCTCACAATGTTTTATACCATCAACCTCTCCCCATTACTCGTTACCAAGTAAGGTTTTATGCTAATAATTATTTTGAGTAATTACCAATAGTGTCCACTGCCTTTAAAGGGTCTTTGCACTTTTTGTAGGACAAAAAACCAATGTCCACAGATTTACACCAAACTTAAATAGTTTGAAGATAATGATAGTAGAAAGCTTTCCTGAAAATATTACGTGCTGAGGTGCTGTAGTTTTGGGGAAATGAGTAAAACAATGTTATGAAAACAACTTTCGTCTTACGTCACAGATCATGAGACGAAAATTATTTTAAGCATGTAACAACGTATTTTCATGACATTGTTTTACTCATTTCTCAAAAACTACAGCACCCCAGTAAGTAATATTTGAAGGGAAGCTTTCCACTATCATTATCTTCAAACCCTGTAAGTTTAATGTAAATCTGTGGACATTTTGAAAAATAAAACATGCAACCATGCAAAATATCGAAGACAAGGTCACGGTAAAAGTAAAACAATAGTGACAAGGTGTATATATTTTAGACCTTTTAAGCATTTAATATTTATATCATTATAAACTCACATGGTGATATATATTTATTTTACACATGAATCTTTATAATTATTATGAAAAGAACCTTAACTATCTGATCATAATCCACAATATTTAGGTCATTAGAACAACCTGTCATACACCCCAAAACATGATGACAAATATTCACTAGAGTTTATCCAAACCTTCTTCTATCAAAAGGGGACCCACAACAACAACAACTTCTTGAAACAAAAATATTTCAAAGATTTGAGTTTTGGTCAAAGAAAGCATGGTGTAGGAAAAGGTGCTTACTTTTTAAACATCTATCAAAAACAAACATATTGCAAAACTAAGCATTACACTAGACAGCTTAAACAATGGACATTAAATATTTGTGCTAATGGGATACAGTCAAAATGGATCATTGGTTTGTCAGGGGTGAGAGTCATTACTAACAAAAAAGAACTTGATACTTTGTCTTAAGAACTTGATACTTTGTATGGAGAGAATCGGTTCTCCTGAAAACCATCGAGGCATACCTGCTGAATTCTAATTCCTCCTAATTCCCTAAGAATTCTAATTCCTAAGGACACTGGACTCTATTGATATTTGTAAAAGACCAGTCTCCTCAATTGGAGTATCTCAACATATGCATAAAATAACAAACCTGTAATTTTTTTTAGCTCAATTGGTCGTCGAAGTTGCGAGATAACTATGAAAGAAAAAGTTGTGTGCTTTCAGATGCTTGATTTCAAGACCTCAAACTCTAAATCTGAGGTCTTGAAATCGAATTCGTGGAAAATTACTTCTTTCTCGAAAACTACATCACTTCAGAGGGAGCCGTTTCTCACAATGTTTTAAACTATCAACCTCTCCCCATTACTCAATACCAAGTAAGGTTTTATGCTAATAATTATTTTGAGTAATTACCAATAGTGTCCACTGTCTTTAACTGTTGAGATTTACATGTACATTTCAAATGAATAAAACAAAGAAATAAAGTAACCCGAAAATGAAGTGTACATTGGTGAGAACTAAACATTAACTTACACTGTGTATTTCTAGCTTTATCATTCAGAAGACAAAATGCACAAGTCACAGACTTTCTAGTTTTATGGACTCCATGTTCAATATCTACTTTGCTGTGTATCTTATTTTCTTTTAAAAACTTGTCTTGCTATTTACTCTTTTGCCGCAGAATAGACTTTCAGAATTCGGGAGACTTCTCAGTTCCGAAAATTGGTTCTGAAAAAAACTGCCAGAAACTGTTCAGAACTGTGCAGTCTCCCGAAATCCAAAAGTCGATTCTGTAGCAGTCGAGTAAAACAATTGCAAGACAAGTTCTCAAAAGAACTTAATCTACACAGCTAAGTAGATATACACACATGGTGTTACCGCAAACCGATTATACATTGATACCTCACCATGCAATGCCTCAAACATCATTTACATAGACTTGCTCAAATCTCTGAAGTTATTTGGTTCTTGAATGAAATATTTTTCTAATCAGGAGATCCCAAAACACATCCCTCAGTCTGGGCCATTATAGCCCTTAGAAACTAAGAATGTGTAACTATAGACGATGTGACCTGTGACATCACATGTTTACAAACGAGCGACAAAGCCTGGACTTTCTGCAGGCACGATATGTACACAGCCTAATGGAAGAAAACATAAAATCTTATATTTTATGGAGATTACACTGTCTAATTCTTATGAACTTTTGATATGATGAAAGGGGGCACATCTCAGCTTTTACTTTCATAACTCTTGGATTTATGTGGAAATTATGACACAAAATGTCAACTTTCCCATATGACCAGTGCAGTATCTTGCCTGCCAGACTAGCAAAAGAATGCACAAGGTCACACTTATTGTAAACAAAAATCATGGTCTATACTCTAAGAATTTTGCATTGCAATTTCAGGACTGAATTCCACACCCCACCAACAAATCTTGAAAAACACCAACTTCTTCCGGTGTGTAATCATTATTTACATCTTTCTGGTGATGAATCAAGATTTATTCCACTTAAATTGTTAACCTCAACATGACTTATTTCTACAAAAAGAATACAACATTGTTCTCTTTCCTTGTTTGTATGTAACAATATTCATTTAAACCATCATTGTTTACAGGACATTGGTTGAATTAAAGGCATTGGACGTGTTTGGTAAATGTCAGAGACAAGTCTTCTCACTTGATGTATCCCAACATATGCATAAGATAACAAACCTGTGAAAATTTTGGCTCAATTGGTTATCAAAGCTGCAAGAAAATAATGAAAGCAAAAACAAAAAAACCTTGTTGCACAAGTTTGTATTCTTTCAGATGCCTGAGAAAGGCTTCAGCCCTGAAGTCTTTTTCAAATTGAACAATTTTAGTGAGATTACCTCTTTCTCATAAACTAGTTACTACAAAGGTATCATTTCTCACAATGTTTTTTAACTATCAACAGCTCTCCATTGCTTGTTGCTAGGTAAGTTTGTATGCAAACATACATTTTTAGTAATCACCAAACATGTCCAGTGCCTGTATATGCATTACAGAGACCCATAAAGGGATAAGGGTGGGGGGCATATGCAACCTTGAGCCTGGTTCACAATTCCTGCCGGTGACGAATTTTGATCGCAACGAGTAATTGGAAACAGTTGAGCACCGAAACATGCGCTGCGAAACCTTCGCTGCGAAAACAGCCATGTTACTTCAAATCATACTCCGCGTTCGCATGAAGTATGAACCGGGCTTTATTGAAGGAAACATGTACCTAAACAAGTACATACAACAGCGATGTACAGATGCCAATTTTCTAGGTTTACATTGATCATTACTTGTCAGGCATTCTCTGCATGAGCTTACTGGCTCTAAGGGCATAAGTGCAAACTGAGGGAGATCACCAATCAACTTGAAGGGATGGGGGAAGGAAAATTCAAGAATAAGGGTCGGGGAACCACAGGGAAGGAAGGAGAATGGGAGACTTTTGAGACGCTGGCGGCAGCAGACACAACTGTTCCTTGTTGCAGCTCTGAGCCTGCGCGCACATGTTTAGTATTTCGCGTGTAGGTCTGAGCGTGCGCACTACTGGCGTGAACTGTAAAAAAGGACCGTCCAAAAGTCTCCCATTAGATAATATCACAACGCAGACGGCACTACGAAGCATCTATAAAGACTTGGTACTTGTATAAACAATCACACATTGTTTTCTGCCGCGATCACACAAAGCACACTTGTTTGATCCTATGTCTTCCCATTAACATCTCCAAGAAATCTCTTTCTTCATCTGCTTCTCCATCTTTATAGCACTATCCGAGAAAAAACCCTCCAAAAGGACCGATGCTGAATCACACAGTGTTTCTTGCAGTGCATAGAAGCTCAAATTAAAATTGCATTCAACCAAATAAAGTCACCGCTTGTATATATTTCTGTGCATATACAGTTCCTTTACCGCAAGTTCTCAATCCAAGGGTGGGGGAAGGTGTTGAATCTTGACGACAGCAAAGTCTTAAATACAGACGCTAAATGCAACCTCACTACAAGAAAGCCAGCACGTACCAATAATGACAATATCAAGGCCAGCGAGTGTGTGTTGCAATTATAAATATAACCAGTTTATGAAGCAATTTAAGTCAAATCGATCTCTCACTAGGCACCTACACACCACAAAACCCTTCGCGTCTCTACGAGGGATCGTCCCGTGTGTAGTAGACTTTGTAGTAAAGACTTTTTGCACGGAAGAGGGAGTAGGAGTTGTCGAACTTCAACAGGTAGACGCCGCGACCTGGGTACTTGTGACTCCCGCAGAACTTGAATTGGTGACTGTCCCGCCTGTAGATTGGTATAATCTCGTCAATAGGTGGACCATTCTCCTTGGCGCCTCGCTCGGGGTCTGGTTTGTCCTCTGGAAAAAGGAAAGAAAAGACGGTACAGTGACTCCAAGTTGGTACCATTAGAGAATTGGATAGTTTTTTAGTAAACCCCTTAGTGCCTTTAAGGAGACCACCCTTGAATCATCAACTATAAGTTCCAGTCTATGCTAACCTAACACCTAAATGTTTGGATTCTTGATAAGGCTGGGATGCCTTGCTCCATGCGCAAAGAGGGCTAAATCCTTCCAAATCATTCAAAATTATGGTTGCAACTTTTGAAGACTTGGGGCTGCTGGCATTTAAGTAGCTAGGGTACTTGTTTTGTTTACGTGACATGCCTTGAATTTCGTTATTAAAGGGGCACAGCAATTTTGCTACGGTAAGGGACACTTGAGGACAATTTAATTTGTTTTGGAACTTTGCAAAGGGTACCACAGCAAAAGCACAGGGCACCATGGCAATTGCTGTGTGTGCCGTGGGTTATTTCAAGGCCTGCATATAGCAACTCAAAACCCAAGCTGTTGGACTCTAATTATGATCTTAAGCATTCAGTCCAACACAATAAACGAAATAAGCCGCTGGGTAGAGAGGGTGGTACAGGCTAAATCGTCCCAAATCATTTAAAACGATGATTCAAATTTTGGCGGACTTTTGACTGTTACAAGTGTAAGGAGTAAGGGTACTCCTCTCATACCTTCATCATCATCAAGCTCATCCTCTTCACTTGAGTCGCTAACATGAACGCTGATAGCATTGCTGGGGGCGACCGTCCACTCAAAGTGTAAACCAAATCCGATATCGCAGTAGTCCGTAGCAAACTCCCAGAAGATGTATTTGCCCTCCTCGTGAGTGGGCACCCGTACCGTGACGGTTTCTCCGTGCCCCACCTTGATCATGCCTTCAGAGTCCTTGTCTAACTTCTCCTTGAACTCCTTGCTGTCTTCTGCAGTCCAGCAGGTTGGCTTGGCTATTTCTGTCCCTTCTAGAAAAAAAGCACATCATTATACGGTTTAAATGGTAAGAATATCATTGTTTCTTGGAAGCACAGATTTATTCCAATCGTCAAGTTTTTAATAAACACACCATACAATTAAGGCATACCTGTTGGCATTGAAACCTCAGAAATAGGAACACCAGTTTTATGTGTCCACAGATAGTGACGCAAGAAGTATTGCGAGTAATGTTTATTTAAAATAAAGGAAAAAATCACTGTTTCCTGAAAATCTGTACTGTTGCAAGTAAATGGCACCCTCGTTTGACAGAAATGTTTGATCTTGCTCATTGCTGTCTCTTGTCAAAAATAGAAACAGCCAGTTCTACAGCCAGTAATCTCAATAATTTAGACAATTCAAATAGAAGACTTTGAGGCGCTAGGTGGCAGCAGCCTTACCAAGTAAATAGCCATTGTTTATGTAGTTCCGAGCAAGCGCACATTACCAAGAACAATGGAATTACCTAGTAAGTCTGCTGCCACCTAGCGTCCCAAAAGTCCCCCATTAAATCTGAACAGTTTGCAGGTACACAGATGTTAAGGTTGAATAAGCAGCCACGGTTACGGCTACAACTATTGCTAATGGAAGTACTACATTAGCATGATGGCGTAGATTGCAATTCCGAAAAGGCCTAAGTTGTGAACACTAGCGTCACCTAGCGTCCCAAAAGTCCCCCATTAAATCTGAAAAGTTTGCAGGTACACAGATGTTAAGGTTGAATAAGCAGCCACGGTTACGGCTACAACTATTGCTAATGGACGTACTACATTAGCATGATGGCGTAGATTGCAATTCCGAAAAGACCTAAGTTGTGAACATTAGCGTCACCTAGCGTCCCAAAAGTCCCCCATTAAATCTGAAAAGTTTGCAGGTACACAGATGTTAAGGTTGAATAAGCAGCCACGGTTACGGCTACAACTATTGCTAATGGAAGTACTACATTAGCATAAGTTGTGAACATTTCAACAAATTTGGTGGCCATGCATGAGAGAAAACAACAGTTTACGTTTTGTTTGTGATTTTGTGCATAAGGATTAAAGTGTCATTCTGGTTTCAACTTTGGTACAACAATAACTCTTTGAGATTCTGAAGTAGCAAAGCAGTTTCGTTTTACTTCACCTTTAAGCACGACAATTCACCATAGATTGCTTTTCTCTTTTTTAAAATTAGTGGAACGGGGAAGAAGAGTTCCATGCCAGAGCTGCCAGCATTTGTATCTCATAATCAGGGAGATTATGTCAAACAATCAGGGAGATATTAGTAACTACATTCAGCATAATAGGGAAAAATTTCCAAAATCAGGGAGATTTTAAAATTTGTTCATGAGATCATGGAAATATTGGTTTATTTTCAGAGATCCTTCTGCAGAATCAGGGAGAGCTGGCAGCTCTGCTATGCTACTACAAAGACAGGCTAAACCTTTTACCTCTGTCTGGTCCCTCGTCTTCATCTATATCTCTATTCAAATCCCCATTAGGAGCTTGTGCTTGGCTGGATAGATGGAGATCAGTCAGGCCCTGCTCAAGGTCCGGGGCAGTTGCCGACTCTCCGTTACTTCCTGGAAAGTCAAGAAATTATAAACAAAAAGGTCAACTTTGTCAAGACGTTTGCCTGAATTTGAAGATGTAAATGTCTGCATCTCATGAGGACTGTCAATGAACATGTAAACTCATAATCTGACAAGTCGGGCGGTCTTGTGTTTTACAGTTGAATATCAATACATGTAACCCACTGTGTACTATTTTGAACAGAAACAAATTATGTTCAAACGTTGACTTAAAGCCATTATACACTTTCGGTAAACAGTATTGTCCAAGTCCCACACTTCGTGTATCACAACTTATATATAAAATAACAAACCTGTGAAAAAATTAGGCTCAATCGGTCATCGGAGTCGGGAGAAAATAACAGGAAAACCCACTCTTGTTTCCGTACGTTTCGCCGTGTCATGACATGTGTTTAAAATAAATCCGTAATTCTCGCTATCGAGAATTGATATTGTTTTAATGTTTTCTCAAAAAGTAAAGCATTTCATGGAATAATATTTCAAGAGAAGTCTTTCACCATTACCTTCTGTACACCCTGTAAGTTGTGAACTTTTAATTTTTTTCTGTACCGAAAGTGTATAATGGCATTGTGTTTTGTGTTACAAAAAATACTTAAAACTGCAAAGAGACAGATGCGATACATCTTCTCTTCTTAACGGACAAATTGTTTCAGACAGAATATTTTTTTAATGATGTAATGATGACAACAGTGGTGTTGATAATATCAAATAATATCAAAAAACACCTTTCTAAAAAAAAAAAAATTCTGATAGCTGTTGCCAATGGAAAGTGAGACACCATAGAATTGTAAAAATATGAGAAGTTAAGTACAGCAAAAGTGTATACATGTTCAAAACTCATAAATTGAATTACATAATTGAATATTTTGTGACCATTTTATTAAAACAAAACATATTACATGTGTTCATGTTGTTTTGGATTCAAACTGTCTGCATATGTACATGAACACAGCATCACACTAATGTCATAATATCATTACACAAAATTCTGTAGAAATCGAATCAATAAATCACATGCCTCAGTCAAGAAGCCGACCTTCTCAAATTTCCAGTAATATTCTGTTTTTGCAACTCGGAAGGAAATGTGATCTTCATTTTACATACATTAAAGTGGATATTTTGCCTTAACATGCACAACCCAGCTTAGAGCGCTTAGTATGCAGTGTTTCCCTCTACTGATGTCCGCCAGCCAAATGCCATTAAAAACACCCAAGGGACCAGTCAGAGTTTTGCCAGACTAGCCCAGCTGGCTAGTTCATTGATTCCCACAGCTTCATGTAAGCCAATTTTGTTCACACTGCTCAGCTTTGTTCACACTTTAGAAAATCCCAAATATGGACCAGTGACCCGACATGCTAAGTGGTCCTGCTGCAGCCTCGCTACCATGGGCAGTGCACCGAATGATACCCGATACCTCTTGACACTAACTCCTGGAACATCGATCACCCCAGGGAACGAGGTTGGGTCCTGCTCGCAAGTTAATTTCCTTTGTGTATTACTACATTATATTTTTAAATAAAAAGTCAGATTCCTCTGCTGATGCTTCCTATTGGGTCAGAAACATGGATGTGATCCCTGGTTATACAGCAGTTACAGGGCCCAATTTCATAAAGCCTGTAAGCACAAAAAATGATTAGCATAAAAATGTCTTCCTTGATTAAAAACAGGATTACCAATCGATTCTGGATAAGCAAGCAACAGCTGAATACCAATAACAAGCAATGTGCAACAAATGGAAATTTGGTTAGTAATCCTGTTTTTATCAAGGAAGAAATTTCATGCTAAGGAAATTTTTGTGCTTACAGGCTTTATGAAATTGGGCCCAGGTTGAATGGCAATCTGCCTGGCATCCCGAACAAAGATATGGCCAGATTGTGAGACCGCCAACATGAGGGCTGGCTAGATAGCTCAGCTGGTAGAGTGCCGGAGATCTCACGTTATTCCGGAGATCACAGGTTTAAGTCCAGCTCTAGTTGATTTGTCTTTGTTCAACCCCAAATTAAAAAATTCATTTGTTCAAAACAAAATAATGTGCGAGCGTCTCTATGGGCGACATATTCTCCCATTTCTTGAAAACCACAATCAATGTTTCCATCAGAAATCATTACGCTGCACCAAGTAATTTGAGTCTTATCCAATAGTATGAAGATGACTGTTATATTTTTTACTTAAGACCGCCATCCAGTAACCAAGTCTATTCCTGGATCTACAGTTACAGAGAACATCTTTTTAAAAAGACAGAAGAGAAGAAAATGGAAGAATGCCCTTTGGGTTGAATGTGCCGGGTTTTCCTGCAGAAGAGTAAATTGAATCTCGGCGCCACTGTCATGATCAGTTTACATGACAGGAGAGGGAAAGTGAATAACACACAAGATTTTAAAAACTTTATTGACTATTTGTGAACCTTGATTTATAATCTGAAAGCTCTAGTGCTAAGATGACCCTTCATCGTGTTTTTTTTTGGTACAAACTAATCTCAATTTGGGGAATGTCGGACGAGCATTGTGATGCAGGTAAAACCCATAAGAAAATAATATGACTGTTACACCTGACTGCGTTGGTGTTCCCCTGCAACATTTCTCTGGGGTTTTCCTCCAATATCTAAAACTGAAACTTCCTTCTTGGTCTTTCTCCATAGGGTTCTTGGCTAGTACAGTGATTAATATAAAAGTATTTGGTTTGCGGTAACACCATGTATGTATCTACTTGCCAGGTAGAGTTTGTTCTAAGAGAACTGTCTTTCTTTATTCTACTACCGCGGAGTAGATTGTTTGGGTGACTTCTCAGTTCTGAAAAGAACTGTCCTGCTTTTTAAAGCCATTATACACTTTCGGTTCAGAAAAAAAAAAGTTCACAGATTTACAAATAATTTACAGGGTTTACAGAAGGTAATGGTGAAAGACTTCTCTTGAAATATTGTTCCATGAAATGTTTTACTTTTTGAGAAAACATCAAAACAATATTTATTCTCGTTAGCGAGAATTACGGATTTATTTTAAACACATGTCATGACACGGCGAAACGCGCGGAAACAAGAGTTGGTTTTCCCGTTATTTTCTCCCGACTCCGATGACCGATTGAGCCTAAATTTTCACAGGTTTGTTATTTTATATGTTGTGATACACTAAGTGTGGGACTTGGACAATACTGTTTACCGAAAGTGTATAATGGCTTTAACTGTTACCCGGGCGGATGGTATAAAAATAGGCTGTCAAAATTAACTGTACTATCACGGAGTCAGTTCTTAAATTGGTCTCAACGTTTTGACTACCTTGCTCAAGTCATCGTACATTGATTAAGTTAGCTTTTTTTGAGAGTCCTAGGCTTCACAACCAGAATAAATGAAATGAAATAAATATGAAAATAAAAACAAACCTGTGACAGGATTGTCTCCTTGCTGTTCCATCCTCGCTGGTTGCTGTAACTGCAGCAGGTACTGCTGGTAGTAATGCTCTTGCAGCTGCTGTAGAAATACGTGTTGCTGCAAGAACGAGAAAAGTGAAATGCTTTCTGTCAATTCTTGAAATGGTTTTCCGTCACAAAAAAAAAGAACATGATTGTTTTTTTTCTTCTGAAATACTTGCTGCTGCAAAACTAGAAAGTGAAATGCTTTGTGTCAACTCATGAAATTGTTTTAAGTCAAGAAGAGATAGAATATGATTGTTTTTCTTGCTGCAAAACAAGAAAAGTGCAATGCAAACAACAAAAACAATTCATGTTTGGTCAGGGAAATTGTTCTTGTTTTGATTTTCAGAGTGTGGGGTTGACGAGTTTCAGTGGGCAAGTATTTACCATGTGTAGACATGAGAACAAAATACGTGTAGGTCAACACAATGTAGGAACTTAAAGGCAGTGGACACCATTGGTAATTACTCAAAATAATTGTTAGCATAAAAACTTACTAGTGAGATAATAATGACAAAAAAAACACCCTTGTCACACGAAGTTGTGTTCTTTCAAATGCTTGATTTCGAGACCTCAAAATCTAATTCGGAGGTCTCGAAATCAAATTTGTGGAAAATTACTTCTTTCTCGAAAACTACGTTACTTCAGAGGGAGCCGTTTCTCACAATGTGTTAGACTATCAACAGCTCCCCATTACTCATTACCAGATAATGTCTTATGCTAATAATTATTTTGAGTAATTACCAATAGTGTCCACTGCCTTAAAACAAATATTGAATACATTTCGTTTGTGCATTGTCGCAGAATATAACACTCAATGAAATCTGGCTTTTCCATTCGCCTTTTGAAAAGGAACAGTCCAGATTTTACAACACGATTATGTTCCGAGGCGATGCACACAGATGCATTTGTTATTTGTATTATAACTTTAAAGCTTGGCCCATTATTGATTGAGGCAACACCCTCACCTGCCATGTATGTGTTTATCTAACAGCAGCGACAAACAGGTTTGCCATTTATTAATACATCAAAACCTACATGTATCTATCCACTTAGGTGAAGCTATTCAACCGCAAAGGTAGTGCATTGTGGCACAGCTGTGCATAGATCAGAGCTATACTGTGAACCCAGAACAAGTTCGGGACCCAGTTATTTCATAAAGCCTGTAAGCACAAAAACTTGCTAAGCACATGAACGAAATGCTAAACAGATAACAGGTTACCAGCCAAAATGACCTTAAGTTCACATTGCTGTGACTGGTGCCCCACTTAAATTTTTGCTAAGCAAAGAAATTTGTTGAGCAGTATCTTTTGCTTAACAGCTTTATGAAATCGAACTCAGGTGGCTGACTAGAGACGACTAGCCTTAAAGGCACTGGACTCTATTGGTAATTACTCAAAAAAATTGTTTGCGTAAAAATTTACTTGGTAACAAGAGACAAAGAGCTGTCATTAATATAAAACATTGTGAGAAAATGCTCCCTCTAAAGTAATGTTGTTTTTGAGAAAGAGGTAATTTCTCACTAAAATATTAAAAGACTATAAAAAAAGACTATTAACAGACTAATATTGTCAGGCCTGAAGCCTTTTTGAGGCATCTCAAAGCACACAAATTTGTGCAACAAGGGTGTTTTTTCTTATATGATTCTATTGTATTTCGATGACCAATTGAGCCCAAATTTTCACAGGTTTGTTATTTTATGCAGATGTTGGGAAACACCAAGTGAGATTTCTGAATTTCGACAATATTACCAAACGCGTCCAGTCCCCTTAAAATCATAGTCGATCTAGGTGTCAACCGAATGCTGCATGGTTTAACTAGCTAGTCCAACTGGATCAACCTAGCACTGGAGCACTGTCACTCCACTCAAACTAATTCACAGTTAATGAGAAATGTAATGGTGATACTAGTTTTAATCAATGTGACGATAATTCATCTTTGCTGTAAGATCATTAGTTCATAAACACACTGCAGTAGAGAAAAATAATAAAAATGAATATGACACCCACAATTGCGATGTTAACATTTTTACTTCTCAACAAAAAACTAATAACTATTTTGACTAATCAACCAACTAGACATATTCGAGTGAAAAACAAAACCGTGGCATGCGTTTTCTAATCACAAACTGATTAAAGGTCGGCACCGGAAAATGCTCATATACATGTGTCCATGTACATAAAGTGTACAAACATAAACAGAAGTACCCATCACAGGATTTTATTTTGCAGCTGGTTGTCTGCATATTGCGCCACATCACCTTGTAAACCATTACACAGTGATATGTAAAAGGTGTAGGGCTCTTAATGCAAAGGAAGGTGTTTTCGCACAAAAGTTACAGCTTCACTGAGTGACGGATATGCGCGCTATAAGAAGCTACTATTATTATTATTGGTTATCATTCAAAACTACATCCATGTACATTGGATGACATTAAAGGGACACGTTGCCTTGGATCGGACGAGTTGGTCTTTGAAAAGTGTTTGAAACCGTTTGTTATGAAATGCATGGTTAGAAAGATATTTTAAAAGTAGAATATGATCCACACAAGTGTCACTCGAAATTGCGTGGTCTTCTTTTACCTCGTCGATGAACACGGCCGGCAATTTATGGGAGTCAAATTTTTGACTCTCATAAATGGCCGACCATGTTAGTTCGCAGAGTAAAAGGAAAACCACGCAATTTCGAGGCAAATTTGTGTGGATCATTGTATTCTACTTTTAAAACATCTTTCTACCCATGTGCATTTTATAACAAACTGTTACAAACACTTTTTATAGACCAACTCGTCCGATCTTTTAAAGAGAAGGTGCACGTTTGGTAATTACTCAAAACAAATATTAACTTAAAAACTGACTAGCATTGGAAAGGTGTTGATAATATAAAACATTGTGGGAAACGACTCCCTCTGAAGTAAAGTAGTTTTTGAGAAAGAGCTAATTTCTCACTAAAATAATAAAACACTTCCAGCTAGAAGTCTTTATCTTATCTGAAAGCACACAAATTTGTCCAACAAGGGTGTTTTTTCTTTCATCATTTTCTCGCAACTTTGATGAACAATTGAGCCCAAATTTTCACAGGCTTATTATTTTATGGTTATGATTGGATACACCAAGTGAGAACACTGGTCTTTGACAATTACCAAACCTGTACCCTCCCTTTAACAAACAAGTTACATTTAAAACAAAGTACTTGATCTACTTGATCTACACATGTACAAACCTGCTGGGGATTGTTGGGATGTTGCTGTTCTACGACTGGTTGTAACTGGGGTAATAACTGCTTATACACTGCCTCTTTAAATTGTAACCTGTAATCAGAAACAACAAGAAAGATTTTTGTCAAAAAGATATGATAAATATTTGGACTCCTACAGATTTATAAACATAAATTTTAGAAGTGATGAAATGAAGACTTTTATGGACTCTAGGTGGAAGCAGACTTACAATGAAAATCAGTTGTTCTTGAAAGTGTGGAAATGCTTGGAATTAAATGAACCTAGCCGTTCGTGAAATTGGCAGATGGCATGTCAGTGGCAAGTTAGGGGCAAGTTTGCATCCTAAAATGCCTCCTTGTCCTTTCTTGGTTTTACTTCTTTTTACAAATTTGGAGACTTGACAATATTGTACGGTTTTACTACTTTGGCCAAATGTCATAGAGCCACTAAATCCACTTCTCGTCGGATGACATGCATATATGCACAATTTTGGGGGGTGAAAATTTTTCTTGGTAAAAATATTGGTGATGTTTAAAAGGCGCTCTTTCTTTTTTGGTTGCAGTCTGACCGATTAATATGAACACCCCCCCCCCCCCACTGGCATCTGGCCTTTGGTGTAGGATAAATTTGAGCCCTGTTAGTAACTTGTTGTTGCGCAAAGTAGTGAATGAAAGTGAATGAAACTAACCGTTCTTGTTCTTGTCTTTGTGATTCTTCTTCTGCTCTCCTCCTTTGTTCCTCCTCAAGACGTAATCTTTCTCGCTCTTCTTCTTCTCGTATCCTCCTTTCTTCTTCTTCAATTCTGAGGATGAAAAACAAGATTTCTATAATTCAAAACTTACTGTTATATCAGGGCCCAATTTCATAGAGCTGCTTAAGCAAACAAATATTGCGTAACGTCTTCCTGCTTAGCAGAAATGAGCAGGATATCAGTCACAAACTGTACATGGGACGTGGTAGTTTGGCTGGTAACCTTATTCTTGTAAGTAGGCTATAATTTTGTTGTGCTTAGTAAAGTGTTGTGCTTGAGCAGCTCTATGAAATTGGGCTCTGACTTCAAATATCCCACGGCACCAACAGCAATTGCGGTGGTGCCCTTGAAGCTTTTGCAAGTACAAACAAAAAAATGTACGTTTTTCTCATAGAAGTGCCCCTGACATAAGGGAAATTGCTGTGCCCCTTTAAGAGCAGGTTCAAGGCCTGTATGATGTCAAAGGCATTACAAATATTTCAAGTGCATGTACTTTTGAGAAGGCAGATCAACAGAAATTGGTAGGACTTTTTATGAGAAACGAGCATGACTAGTGTGTATTTACTTTGGTAGCCTAACATACATGTACATCCTCAGACGCTTCCAGATTGATAACACTAGGGCCTACAAAATAAATTGCAAATTGTAAGTAACATTGGATAACTGAGAGGCGGGGGCAGATGCCCCAGTGCATGTCTGTGCCCCCTAGCTGTAAACAAAATCCATTCCCATTTGGTAACTCCACACCCACGTTAATGAACCCTTGATTAAGGTGGTATGCCTGATCCAATAAAGCAGGATCAGTTTACTGATGCAGTCCAGAGTCTAACAGAATCAAACAAAAGTTGCAGTTGGATCTTGATGGGTTGGGGGAGGTTAGTAGGGCTGATACTTCACGGAGGCAACAAAGGCGATTGCCTCAATGCCCCCTGGTCAATGCCTTTGTGCCCTTAAAATGCTCCAGTAGAAATTTACAATTGTTCGCATCTGGTGCCCTTTACTGAGGAGAAAATGCCTTGGTGCCCTACAGCATACAGGCCTACATCATGATGCCCGATTTATACCTCCTGCAATATGCAAAGCCATTTTTGGTGGCGTAATAACTGGTTCGCGCTGTTTGGAAAATTGTGTCGAAAGAAATTTTGCTTCGCAGGAAGTACAATGTATGAACCAGGCTTAAAGGCCGAGTCACTCTGCAGCGATAACGAAAACGATATCGTTTGAAAGAGAGTGCATTCTATTGGTTGAATCGCTCCACGCAGAATATGCCCACACTTATTCAACCAATTGAGGGCGTGCATGTTTAAAGGCAGTGGACACTATTGGTAATTACTCAAAATAATTATCGGCATAAAACCTCACTTGGTAATGAGTAATGGGGAGAGGTTGATAGTATAAAACATTGTGAGAAACGGTTCTCTCTGAAGTGACGTAGTTTTCGAGAAAGAAGTAATTTTCCACGAATTTGATTTCGAGACCTCAAGTTTAGAATTTGAGGTTTCGAAATCAACCATCTGAAAGCACACAACTTCGTGTGACCAGGGTGTTTTTTCTTTCATAGCTATCTCGCAACTTTGATGACCGATCGAGCTCAAATTTTCACAGGTTTGTTATTTAATGCACACATGTTGAGATACACCAAGTGAGAAGACTGGATTTTGACAATTACTGATAGTGTCCATTGTCTTGAACATTCTCGTTTTCATTCTCGATATTTCGAGGCCTGTGTGATCGGGCCTTAAGAGAGGCCTTCTATGTCTCCATGAAATCTCCAAAGACGTCATATTCAGTCCTTAAACTATGTGCATCAAATGGCAAGACACTCATGAAAGAGGGCACCTCTATCAAGAAAAATTTAAATTTCTAATTGAATATATTCCAAAGACCAGGGGGATTGAGGCGCGTGATCATCTTCGCACCCTCCCAAGGGTATGAGGACTGAAGAGCTTGGATTTGTCACTAGCCTGACATGAAAACACTAGTCAAGAGTGCTTCCAGCTAGGCAAATTGACTTCTTAAGTAGCCCGGTGGACTAGTAATAATGTACCAGCGTGTATTTTGTTTAATCCTCCGGCAAGCTAGAATCCCTGGTTCTGACTGGTCAATGTTGTGGATTCGGTTTTTTTACATCCCATTCTGAAATTCTGCATTGCATTTTGCGTAAATTTACATGGTTTACTGCAGCCAGTTTAATGGTTGCAAAATCAAGAACTTTTTTTCTGTAAATTTTTTGTTAACCATTAACGAGCTCAAACTTTCCATAAAAAAAAACAACATTTTGAAATTCGTGTTATTTTTCTTAAAATGTTGCTTTTACAACAAACCGTTACAAAAAATAAAAACACCCTAATAAGTTTGAAATCTTCAATTTATTTATTACACAATACAGTTTAGTGATGAAAGATAAAATTCAAGCTACATGTACATGTAATGTGAACTCATGGAACACAGAAAAAATACAAAGCACTTCTATATCTCATATACAATGATGCGCAAAATTCAAAGAGACAAAAGCACTTTTTTTCCTATTCACTCTTAAGAGATAACTAATCCAATTTCAAAATAACAATAAAGCTATACGTAAACATGAAATCAACCAATTATCAAGTTATTGGGCTGTAACTTTTGCATGCAAGTCCAACATACAATAACTAGTGAAATGACTTTGGAAACAACAAATAGCACAAGGAATCAGGGAGCTGTACCTTTTTCTTTCTTGCTCTTCTTTCTCCCTCCTATGGGCCTCAATGTAAGGTTTCAGCTGCGTACACGTCTTGTCAAGATGTCGGCAAAACTCAAGCATCGCAGACTCTTTGCTCATGTCGTCCAAGTCCTGCCATTGTTTCCTGAGGGGAGAATATGTCAACAACAAAAAAACATTAAAATCTTGCTACTTATAATTAAGAATTTCCAGTGGGCTTCAACACCAACTGCACCGGACGGTTGATGTGCAGGCCTTGAGTTTCGATCTTGAAGAGGCACATCAATTTTCCTCTGGTAAAAGGGCACTTCTATTCAGTGAGGGAAACGTAAATTTGTATTGGAATTTTGCAGTGGGTTATTTTGTGGTGGCACAGCTGACTGTTCACAAAACTAGTGTTTTAATATTACTGTGTACAACTGGGGCCAATTTCATAGAGCTGCTTATAAAAAGCAAAAATTTTGCTTAAGCACGAAAATAGCTCGCTTATTTTACACATGTTACTGGCCAAAATTTCCTGCCATATACATTGCTTATGACTTGTATTGAGCTGTTGTTTACTTAGCATTACAATTGAGTGGAGTCTTGGCCGGTAATCTGATTTTACTAAGCAATGAATTTTTTGCTTAAGCAGCTCTATGAAATTGGGCCCTGTATGATTACAACATCTAGTTAGCTCTTTTCATTATGCATTCACCACCTTCACAACATGGTATTAGAAGCTGGTTATTGAATAATGACATAACGAACAATACAGTTTAAAGCCACAGATGGGCCCTAATCACGTATCCATGGAATAATTGCTCATTAGTTTTACGGACGAGTAGGGGGGGCCTATGCAGTGCAGAGCATTGAACTACCATTTTATTATCAATGTAGTCTAGCTTGTAAGGTTTTACAAGGTGTTGTGCCCACATTCTGCAGCCAGCATTGATGGCAGCCCAAACCCTTGTTTGCAACCATAAGTATTGACCCTATTCACCTGACGTCATCATCAGAATAATCTTGGATGCGCCATTTTGGTGGTCAATGTCAACATGCGTTATTCACTGAAGTGCGCATTTTAGTTGATGCTGCGTTTACAGGTTAACCTATTTGACCACCAAAATGGTGAGCTTGGCACAGTCGCCGCGTGTGACGTGGGTGAAGGGGTCAATACCGGATTCTTAACATTAATTTTGGGTTGAACAAAAAAATTTGGCTTGGAGCAGCATTTGAAACTGCAACCTCTGGATTAATGTGCGGGTACTCAATGAACTGAGCTATCTAGCTATCAATATCTTGAACAATATTTCAGATGGAAATATTTCTCCGGGGGTTGGTACTGGTATGAAGATTATAATGAGAGAGCTTCAGATTGAAACCAAATCAATTTTTTTCGTTGCTTTTCTTTGACGACTACCATTTCGAACGAGTCCACACACTGAGAACATCTAGATTGAAACCGAATCAATTTTGTCATTCCTGTTTTAGTTACTACCCATTTTTTCTTTGACAGCTACCATTTTGTACACACAGAGAGCCTCTTTCATTATCTTTATTGAATCCATCTTCTGGATGTCTGCATTTAAGAGTTGTAGGAAGCTCCAATCTAATTAGTGTCCAACTAACAAGAGGAGGCTTTTAATAGGAAGCACAGGCAAAAGTCCACTTTTTTTTCTTCTTCTCTTTTGAAAGCACTTAAACTAATCCAGCTGATGAGGCATTGCATAATGTAAATTGAAAGAATGGCCAGAAGTCCTTTTCATGTACAGGGTTAAGAGCAGAGCAGAGTAATACACCTGCGGTGCCTGCTTTTAAAAATAAATGCCAACTTGACAGACCGCATGTGAATGTCCCCATACAGCTCAGGCCTGTATGCTTAGTTTTTGAAAGGGCAAGGACACCAGAGGCATTTTCTCCTCAGTAAATGGCACCCTAAGGGCACCAGGGCAATGAACCTAAGGGCACCAAGGCAATGACCCCGGGGCACAGAGGAAATGGCCTTTGATGCCTCTGCGAATCATCAGGCTTGACATTTACAACACCTTCATACAGGAATAATACATGGACATGGAACAGATCTTGGATTTGATGAAGTGGCACAGCCACATTTCAAGTTTTTAAGTAGAAAACAGGCACTCCCATTTACAAAATCAGGAAGCCATCTGCCCGTTTACTAATTTTAATGGATGATGTGTTTTTTTTTTGCCAAATTTTCTGTCAAACGCTAACAGACCATTCCCATGAAGTATGCTAACTCCATTCATGCATGCGTACAGTGGTTGGCAAATGCCATAGAGATGTGCACTCAAAGACGCACAATCGCATCTGCGTCACGCAGCAATTAGCCACATACAAAGCGAAAAATGTTCTGTCAATTTGGTAACCAAAATGTTAGTATGCACGCGCCTTGGACTGGTTCAAAAGCTATCTCTCTGATAGGAAACAGTTCGTTCAATGGAAAGATTATGACTCTACACCTAAAACTATCAAATGTGGCGTACCTCAAGGCTCAATTCTAGGTCCAATACTCTTTCTTTTATATAAAAGATATCTGTAATTCTTCCAAATTGTTATCCTTTATTCTATTTGCTGATGACACCAATGTTTTCTTTAGTCATTATCATAGTAACTTAAAGGAGGCAGTTTCAGTAATGAACTCAGAATTGCAAAAGGTTTCTTTGTGGTTTAAATGTAACAAACTATCAATTAATGAAAAGAAAACTTGCTTTATGTTATTTTCAAATAAATGTAAAGATGATAACATCAATGCGTATATAAACAACTCTAAAATAAGCCAAGTTAATTCTTTTAGATTTCTAGGTGTTATAATCGACAGCAACCTTACATGGAAGTCTCACTGCCAAAAGATTCACACATCAGTTTCCCAAATTTTGGGTTTTCTACGTAAACTTAAACATATTCTGCCTAGGAATGTGCTATTCTCTATTTATAATATGCTGGCATTGCCCCACTTTCAATACGGAATTCTAGCTTGGGGAAATACTCATGCTTCTTACCTAAACAAGCTATTAATCGTACAGAAGAAATCCTTGAGAGTTATAGCCAATTCTAGCTTTAGAGAGCACACCTCACCACTTTTCAAGCAATTTAATACACTCAATATTTTTAAACTTTATAAATATCATCTTGGGGTCCTTATGTTTAAGTTTGAATCTAACTTGTTACCAGGTAACATAAGACTCCTCTTTTCACGAAATATTGACATCCATTCACATAACACTAGATCAGCTACTAAAATTCATATTGGTAAGGCTCGGACCACTTTATTTATGAAAACAGTCAGACATCAAGGCCCCCTACTCTGGAATCAGCTCACCCCAATACCTTCATTTAGAACTGTGCACAGCTTAAAAAAATACTTGAAAAACCTACTTTTAACTAGTATCGTTTAAAATGACACCACCTGTAACTACACGCGTACGATGATTATCCATTCCAGTTTATCTAGTTTTGTAATTTGTTAAGTAATTATGTTCAGTTAATTTTCCTTTTTGTTATTAACTCTCAATATGTATTGAAGGCTGCATAGCAAACAAATTGTTAAAAACAGTTTAATTACAAACAAACATTGTTTTGTGTTATTTTTGCTGTATGAGTTGACCTTTCACTGTACTTTTATTTCATCAATCAACATTGTTATTGTTATAAAGTAAAACCAATTAATTTATAATATAAAGGGTCCAGGCTCTGTACAAGCCTAGGCTTTTTCCTGGTGCCCTCCTCTTATCACCCTTTGTTCCTTTGTCTTGTATGTTTTATGATTATTTATTGTTATATTTGGAAATAAAAAACAAACAAACAATAACGTGCAATTCACATGGTTTACTATTTACAGATAATTCTTATCTGACTTTCCATGCACAGCGGCAAAAAACACTTCTCCAATGCTGTTTGATTTTCTTCTTGAATTGAAGTGCATGTTTTGTATCATCATGTATTTATTCTCATTTTAATACACTTTCAATTACAGGATGGATACAAATATTCACTAAAGCTCAGTCTGGTTTCTACCTCCATGGTCTGGTGGTCAAAGAACATCAACAAAAATTTAACCTCCAGTAAAAAATTACTAGACATAAAATAACAGTGCAAACAGAACAATACCAAAATATATAAAACAACAACCCAACTTTACAACTAAAAACACCAGAAAAATAAACAAAAATAGCTAAATAAAACTGTTTTTAAGTCCAGGGCTAGGATGGGCTGGGATAGAAGGGGAGGGGGTGGGGGAGATGGTGATTTGAGTAGTGTTACAAAATTTCATTGATTTAGTTTTTCTTTTAACATTCTCATGGAACATAGAAAATGGCCTTGCGCCTACGACAAAAGAAAAATCCCAGTGCTGGTTGCAGACAATTAAATACACAGCAGACCCAGAAATTGTTTGTTTAGCAAGTAAATCAATTCGCATCCTCTAATGTTTCTGACAACACAGCATACAACCCTGTGAAAATGTCATCCTATTAGGTGGTCAGGTGCAAAGATTATAGAGTGCCGAAGGCGCAAGATGCGGGAACTGGAGCCCTTGTTATTGTTGGAGTATTTCAGCGAGCAAATGGCCAGGTGTGCGTTTTATCAGGGATTTTGAGCGGGCATTCATATAAGGCTTATTGCTAGCGCAGGAATCAATTATAAGCAGGTGATTTGGAGGGTCTTAAAATGCTATTTTCAAGACTTTAAAGGGTGTGGGTACTTTTTGTACGACACAAAACTCAATGTCCTCAGATTTACATTAAACTTACACGGTTTGAAGATAATGGTGATAGAAAACTTCCCTTACTTGAAATATTACTTACTGAGGTGATTTATTTTTTGAGAATGAATACGAAACAATGTCACAAAAATAATTTTTCATCTCAGATGATGGAATTATTTTGTACAACGTATTTACGCAACTCTCCTAAAAACATTGATCGGTGATTTTCACCTTTTCTCATGCCTAATGAAGCTGAAATTTCTACAGGTAAATTATATTACATAGTCTTCATTCACAATGAGTACGAATTCATGTCATGGCCAAAAACTTGAACTACAAAAGGTATCAAAATGCTTTAACTGTACAAACAATGTAGTTGAGATGGACCTAAAATCACTGAGCCTTGAGATCAAAACTTAAGTAATATGTTGATAATAAGCAATCCCATACTTTTACATGCGTGTCTCTAAAATAATTTCCAAAAAAATCAGTTTGCAAAAATCAATTGAAAGTCAATGAAATATAAGATCTACAGCAGATACAGTAGTAAGACAATTTCATTCTCTGCATCTGTTTCCCCCTTCATGGGAAATAGATGAGTCCAGTTATCCAAGATGGTGAGAGATAAGATAAACAACTGAGCTCTTTATTGATATAACTCCAAGACGGTTCTTCTTCATCTTCATGTCTTGGAGAAAAAAAAAAGAAGCTTTTGCGCTGTGTACACAGTCCAAATGTTTTTTATGTACATAAATAGCATTAATATGGGCCTCTTAAGGGGCTTTGATACCCTTTTAGCCATGACATGAATCCCTACTCACTGTGAATGAAGATGTTTTGTAAATTTACCTGCAGAAAATTCAGCTTCATATACATGTAGTCATCACAAGTTTTTGAGAAAACAAGTGAAAATCACAGAGCAATGTTTTCAGGAGAAGCTCCACATACCAGTACTGGTATCAGAGATACATGTACTGTACATCCATTGAGTCAACGTACAAGTACATGTACATTGACTTAAGCCAATGACTTGGACTTATAACTCAGACTCGAGTCGCCAATTTTTATTAAACTTGTGACTAACTTGACTTGACTTGCTTGGAGGAAAAATGACTTGTGACTTGATTTGACTTAAAGGCAGTGGACACTATTGGTAATTACTCAAAATATTTATTAGCATAAAACCTTTCTTGGTGAAGAGTAATGGGGAGAGGTTGATGGTATAAAACATTGTGAGAAACGGCTCCCTCTGAAGTGCCATAGTTTTCGAGAAAGAAGAAATTTTCCACGAATTTGTTTTCGAGACCTCAGGTTTAGCATTTGAGGTCTCGAAATCAACCATCTAAACGCACACAACTTCGTGTGACAAGGGTGTTTTTTTCTTTCATTATTATCTCGCAAGTTTGATGACCGATTGAGCTCAAATTTTCACAGGTTTGTTATTTTATGCATATGTTGAGATACACCAACTGTGACGGCTAGTTTTTGACAATTACCAATAGTGTCCACTGCCTTTAAAGACACTGGAAACTATTGGTAATTGTCAAAGCCCAGTCTTTTCACTTGGTGTATCTCAACATATGTATGCACAAAATAACAAACCTGTGAACTGAATTGGTCATCGCGGTTGCAAGATAATAATGAAAGAAAAAACACCCTTGTCACACGAAGTTGTGTGCTTTCAGATGCTTGATTTCAAGACCTCAAAATCTAATTCTGAGGTCTCGAAATCAAATTCAAATATTTTAGTATTCTTTCTCGAAAACTATGTTACTTCAGAGGCAGCCGTTTCTCACAATGTTTTATACCCGTGTGTACTATCAACAGCTCTCCATTGATCATTAACAAGTAAGTTTTTATGCTAACAATTATTTTGAGATATTACCAATATACAGTATAGTGTCCACTGCCTTTAAAGGAAAAAATGACTTGACTTGATTCTTGAAGTTGCGCGAGTTGAGAATCGACTTGAATAAATTTGATGTTGAGACCAATGCAACTAATATTTCAAATGAATATCCCAATGTTTTTGAGTGCTCAAGACTGTCATAAGAGATTAGATCTGCACGGATACGCAGACACGTAGGTGCACCTGCTCATTAGACGTGACATGCAAAATGTATGAATGAGCGCTGTACTTGTTTGTGCATAGAAACAGTGTAATCTTCCATACAATCCGTTAAGGACAGGAGTGTATCAGTGTACATGTATCATTACACTCAAGTGCAGAAGCAGTGACTAAGAATTTTTTTCAATATCTTTTAAATAAATTTTCATAAAAAAATAAATACTTTTGTTTATAAAGCTTTTTGTCTAGAGACATTTAACTCTAAACATATTGTAAATTTCATTTTAAATTTATGTCCTTCATCACCATGCATTGTGCCACCATGAGCTGCACCTTAGCATAATTTCGGGACATTACGTGACTTGTGACTTGGTTTGACTTGCCAAAATTTGACTTGTTACTTGACTTGACTTTAGCAAAAGTACGACTTGAGAAAAAAAACATTGAAAGTTGATCTGATTCGTCACCGTACATGTACATGTAGTAATCAATCAAGTCGATATTGCCAACTTATTAAATTACTACATAGGGGCCTACTTACTAATAAAATATCAAGTTTAAAAAGAGCTTTCATATCCCACCCCTTTAAAGGCAAGGTGTACAGTTAGTTTTTGGTAAGGGGGTGACTGTTTGACTGTTCCCTTCACATAAAACATAAAACTAAAAAGGTGATCACGTTTTTTTAGATATCGCTGCAAATCCGGAGCAAATACACTGTATGTAATATTAATAATAATAATAACATAACATTGATAAGGCGCACAGTATCTGGAATGGTACCATACAAAGGCGCCGGAAGCTAGCAAGCAGACAAATTGAACAGATGAGTCTTGAGGTTGTGTTTGAATGTAGATAGATCAGGGGTGTCCCTCAGCTCGTCTGCCAAGGAATTCAAGAGAAACGATGCGCAGCTGGAAAAGGCACGGTCTCAATAACTTGCCAGACGAGTTTTGGGAACATAGAGCATGTGTGGTGATGATGACGATCTAAGGCCTGGTCTGATGTTACGTTGTTATAGAAGATCTGTAATGTATTAAGGTGCTAATCCATGGAGGGCCTTGAATGCGAGAGGCAAGATTTAGAATTGTATTCTATGTTTAACAGGAAGCCAGTGGAGATTTAAAAAAAATGTATGCCCACGCAGGAAGAACAATCCCTTATAGGAATACACAATCTGAGAAGCGTAACTGCTGTAACGTTTTTCAGATTCAAACTTCGAGGTGTAAAAAATTTTATCTTTTTACATAACCACACTTCTCAAAATGCTTTATACTATCAAACAATGATAGGCTTCTCATCAAAGGTTGTTGTTGGCATTCATTTTAAAAGTGATAACCAAACGTATACCTTCCCTTTAAAGTTGAAGGTATATATAATAAAAAGTACATGGCAGGCATAGGCCTAACTAAGCAGTAATATGTACAAAGCCCCCACTCAGCATGAGGACCTGGCCATTGGCAATAAAGAATTTAATTTCATTTCTGCACAACTGGAGTGTTTTATGAGGTGGTTTTTTTTACCTTCTATCGTTACCGACAACGTCCAGATAACCAACTGGGGGTGAGTTTGATGGGTCGTACTTGCCGTGGGTTATCTGCCTCACATAGGCAACCAACCGTACTTTGTCTTTGTAGGAAAGATGAAAGGCTTTTCCCTCTTTTTCTGCAAGTGGGAAAAAAATTGAAAATAAAACATCGATTTAGAAAAGACTTTGAAGGTGCAAATTAAGGTTAATAATGATTGAAAATAAATAATAAACTGAGCGTAACTGCTATATATACATATTGTAAAGCCCTAAAAGGCACTGGACACATTTGGTAATTACTCAAAATATTTATTGACATAAAAACTAACTTGGTAACAAGCAATGGAGAGCTGTCATGAAAAACGACTCCCTCTGAAGTAGCAAAGTTTTCGAGGAGGTTATTTTTCACAAAAATATTTGAATTGTCTCAAAGAAAGCACAACAAATTGTGCAGAAAGGTTTTTGCCCTCTCCTTGTTTTATGGCAACTTTGATGACTAATTGGGCATTTTTGTGTACAAATTTGTTACTTTATGCATACGATACAGTAAATGACAACACAACAAGGCAAACCCCTCCTCGTAAGGATTTGGACCAGGTATTTTCAATGTACATTACACAAACAGAAGGACAACCAATAATATTGTTCATTTTAAAGACGATGTGACATGTGACATGTGACATCACATGTTTACAAAAGAGCCACAGAGCCTGGACTTCCTGCAGGCATGATTTGTACACAGCTCAATGGAAGAAAACATAAAATCTTATATTTTATGGAGATTGCACTGTCTAATTCTTATCAACTTTTGATATGATGAAAGGGGGCACATCTCAAAACTTGACTAGCTTTTACTTTCATAACTCTTGGTTTTATGTGGAAATTATGACACAAAATGTAAACTTTCCCATAGGACCACTGCCTGCCAGAACACTGAAAGAATGTACGAGGTCACACTTATTGTTAACAAGGTTCACATGGTTAAGCACTGATGACAGGTATGATAGGTATGCATGAATTATGAGACTCATTTAACTATAGAGCACCTTGTTAAAGGAACACGTTGCCTTGGATCAGTCGAGTTGGTCTTTGAAAAGCGTTTGTAACCGTTTGTTATAAAATGCATATGGTTAGAAAGATGTTTTAAAAGTAGAATACAATGATCCACACGAATTTGCCTCGAGATTGCGTGGTTTTCCTTTTACTTTGCGAACTAACACGGTCGGCCATATGTCCGACCGTGGTGTTCGACGAGTTAAAAGGAAAACCACGCAATTTGGAGTGGTACTTGTGTGGCTTTCCGTTCCTAGAACTAGACGGAAAGCTGGGGATAGCTCATTCTCCATAGCTGCCCCTCGCCTATGGAATGAGCTCCCCGCGGGTCTGAGAGAGGCGATCTCGTTGCCTGTATTCAAAAGCCTCCTCAAGACATTTCTTTTTCCCCACCCATCCTAGTTTGTTTGTTTTTCTTTTGTTTTGTTGTCATAGTCTCATGTAAAGCGCTCTGTTCTCCGTAGAGCGCTATATAAATGTTTCATATTATTATTATTATTATTATTATATTCTACTTTTAAATACTCTGTTTTGTAAATTTGTGAAATGTACGCTGTCTTTTTCTTCTTCATGACATGTAGGCATAAACAGTAAGCGGCTAATGTTTTGAGCCCTTTTTGCTTTTTTTGTAAGTTTTAGTATTTTTATAATGAATCCAATCGTATGTGGTTGCAAATAAATGAACCTTTTTAGTTCTCAAGGCTTGTTCAGTGTTGCATTTTATGTATGAAACAGTTCATATAGGCCTATTTAATTATTTTTTATTTTCATTTATTTTGTTTTAACTTGTACAATATATATTTCCAAATTAAAATGTAAATTTCCTCATAACTTTTAGCCTTAATACCTAAATGAAGTACTTGGCTTGTTTTCTGTACAATTTTACATTGAACATCAACCCTTATTTTTGTCTGAATTATTATTATTTCTAAGGTTACAATAAAGCTATTGATATAACACCCACCATGAAGGTCGAATTGATAACACTATCAGTTCATAGACGTTTCCTGTGATAACACATGCAGGAAATTGTGTACTTCAAGTGCTTTCAAGAACACACTCCATGTCAGTACATGAAGAGAAAGGACAAATTTCAGTATGGCGCCACCACTTTTTCATTCGATATGAAATAATATAGTATCTAATTTACCTCAATGAGATATCCCTTTCTGTAAAAAATGAGTGAAAAAGTGGTGGCGCCATACGGAAAGTTATCCAAGAGAAATTAATCAACATATCAAATTTTACAGTGCAAAACTAGGCCTATACTAGCCTATTGTACAATATGTACAAATGCAATACATTTTATTTTTAAAGGCAGTGGACACTATTGGTAATTGTCAAAGACTAGTCTTCACAGTTGGTGTATCTCAACATATGCATAAAATAACTAACCTGTGAAAACTTGAGCTCAATCGGTCAAGTTGCTCAAGTTGCGAGATAATAATGAAAGAAAAAAAACCCTTGTCACACTGAAGTTGTGTGCGTTCAGATGGTTGATTTCGAGACCTCAAGTTCTAAATCCGAGGTCTCGAAATCAAATTCGTGGAAAATTACTTCTTTCTCAAAAACTTTGGCACTTCAGAGGGAGCTGTTTCTCACAATGTTTTATACCATCAACCTCTCCCTATTACTTGTCACCAAGAAAGCTTTTATGCTAATAATTATTTTTAGTAATTACCAATAGTGTCCACTGCCTTTAAGTCATAGCCAGCACTACAAAATCATGCACTGTAGCATACGTACAATGTAGGTAATAAACCACAACACAAAAGCAGTACATGTATAAAAGCTCAAATTCTAAATAAAGTACAGTTACACTGTAATATACTTGCAACACATTCACAATGTTCATGAATAACCTAATAGCACTACATGTACATGTACACTACATTACATTCTATAGGGCCACCATAAATTATCCTCGCTGTGTGTCCATCAACATTGATTTATCCTACATTTCACCATGGACGAAGAAATATTTCACCACATACGGTAATAGACTAAAACCATCTTTTTACTGAAAAAAAAACACACACAATATGAAAGACAGCATACAGTCAATTAAACTCACCAAAATGGATACAACTCTCAAATTAAAAGGCAACAATAACTGCATTTGTCAGAGGTTTTTAGTGTACGTAGATCTAGAACAGGGAACACGTCGCTAATAAATACTGGGATTGTCTGCATTCTACATGTACCTGCAGCAGGATGGACTGGTGCATTTTGTCTGTAGGGTAAATTAAATGATGCACGGATAGACCTGCAGCAGGATGGACTGGTGCATTTTGTCTATAGGGTAAATTAAATGATGCACGGATAGACAGTCTGAAAGGGTTCATAATCATAATAAAGGATGCATGTCTGGCAACTGACATGGACGAGGGGAATAATAACTACAACCCCTCGTTGCTGCTTGGACCAGTCCATTCATCTGGGAGGGTGATCTGGGAGGGTGGCAATTTTTGCTTCTGTAAAGAATCACCATCCTCAACAAATTTTCCTGATTTTTAACAAAAGATTCCCCTTTTTTTAATCGGTTCAGAAGAAATAAATTTCCCCACTAAAAAGCACTACGAAAATTGGAAATTTTAATGTGTATTTACATAAAAAATAGTTGCAGTAGGGTGATGTGTTCATGCTCATATTTTCATTTTCCAAACCAGGTACAAAGGTATACATATGCACATGGAATGAAAGGAAAGGCCAGGGGATAGACCTCACAGACCTGGGGTCGATTTCACAAAGAGTTAGGACTACATTTGTAGTCCTAACTTAGGACTAGTCCTAGGAGATACAAATTACATGGATAGTCCTAAGTTAGGACGAGTAACTGGTCCTAACTCGAGATAAGACTAGTCCTAACTCTTTGTGAAATCCACCCCTGGTCTTGGCCTTATCACATTTCATTTCCCTTTTTTTTTTTAGGAAGAACGACCAAGTTGCCCCTTTAATGAATAAATTTCCAAGCCTGCATAAATTTACATAAAAAGTGTATAAAAAACAAGTGACACGTGGATGTTGATTGTTTCTAGCTCTTTCTTTCTTTCCATTGAATCATGGAGGAAGCAAATATCGCAATAAATAATTAATTTATGGAAGTTTACTATAAAAAATTAATTCTTGTATTTACAATGTTTCAAAAGGGATTGGACATCTTTGATAATTATCAAAACCCAGTACCCTCACTTGTTGTGTCCAAACACATAGGCCTACATACACGCATACATGTAGCAAATTTGTGAAAATTTTGGCTCAATTGGACGCCGAAGTTGCAAGAGAATAATGAAAGAAAAAAGACCCTTGTTGCACAAATTTGTGTGCTTTCAGATGCCGTACATAAAAGGCTTCAGGCCTGAAGTCTTTTAACATTTGAGTGAGAAATTACCTCTTTCTCAAAAACTATATTACTTCAGAGGGAGCAATTTCTCACAATGTTTTATACTAAATGTATCAACAGCTCTCCATTGCTCGTTACCAAGTAAGGTTTTATGCTAACGATTATTTTGAGTAATGACCAATAATGTCCAGTAACTTTAATAGTATGGAATGGTCAGACAGTAGAAGAGTTTTGAAAGTTATCTTGTTAGAAATTTATTGCATCACATGTGTTAGGGGTCTGCTGCATGCCAAAAGTTTTCGCTACTAAGTTCAGGCTTTACTCATAAAATGTCCCACTTTATCGCTTGGAAGTATTTCTTGTGACAGAAACTTCTATTGTTAAGAGTACAGTATTGGAGAGGTACGCAATTTAGCCGAGTGTAATACAAAAATAATAATCAAAGTACTAGCTCAAAATCCATGCTTTTGGTTTTCAGTGAAGCCAGTTTGTGTGAAATGGGCTTGACATACTGTACATTATGTAGGCCTACACAGTGAGATTATATGTCACACACACATCACCTGGCCTTGCAATAGTAATGACATAATTACCGGAGTAGACAAGACAATAAACCACAGTATGGAGTATTGTTTGTTTTCCTCAACATCTTATTTATTCATGACATAAAAGCTAATAAGCATGTGGTGTTTCAATTCAATGAGTTCATAATAACAAGCATCTCCTACTGCCCAAAAATAATTGCCTACGAAAGCCAACCACAGGGATCGAAATTAACTACATACTTCAAGGTAGTCCACAGGGCTAGTCATTTTGAAATGTTACCAGCCGGCCGAATAAATTTCAGTAGCTGGATTTTTTCCCCTACTTCACTGCAACCAAACAAGTCGCAAACTAACAAATTTTTCCCTTAATATGATGAAAAATAAGCAGCGGTTTTACGATCTTACTTAATTCCCTAACTTCTATAGATATACACCACTAGGGGTTAAAAAATGTACCACTGCTAGCCGGATTGACTGAGACCATCTGAGACTAGTGGACTTTGACAGACATGACAGAAGGCAAGGGCTATGAATTATTCTGGTTTGATGGCCCAGTAGGCAAATGTGGATTAAACCATTAAACATAAAAATGCATCATCAACAAATCGTTTCCCACCCTCCAACAAAAAAAGAGCGGAAAAAAAAAAAAAAAAAATCACTCATTCTTATTCTCACAAAAAGAAATGAAAGACAGCTTCCCTCCAACTGCCCCTCATCTGTTTCTTGAATACAGTTAAGAGTTGTTCCACAAATGGGTTGTTTTTAATTTAAAAGTATTGTTGTAAGCATGGTCTAATGTGTAATATGAATAATGTGATTTGCCTTATTTAGACACAGTAGTAATTGTTCTATACTATGTGTACTACGAGTACGGCCTCTACATCGACTTTCTTCAAAAATAATAAAAAATTCAAAAACTCGACCGGCCCTAAAGACAAAGACGGGAAAAACAGAACTTGAGGCCAAATACCAGTTGATCCTCCCGGCTTTTTTCAAAAAGAGAATTCTGAGCCTGTTTTATTATCTTATAAAAAAAAAAAATTAAGTAGGAGAGAGCCTGAGACTTAATATTTGCGGGATTTTAAGAACTTAAAAGTCTCAAATATGGATTTCAAATTAATCGATTATCAAAAGAGTGGTGCTGCAACGATAAAGTGAAAAAAATTATGCCGGATATTAATTGCTACTACAACCTTACTAGGCTTACAATATTTGTTCATATATACCTAAGACAGTTTATCCATTCTGATTGGTCGAGATGGCATCACGTGGGGGTGTTTGGATGGATGATATAACACCAGTAAAAAGTGTTATAACATGGGCGTGACACGCGCGCTTGCACCTGTGCTTATAAAGGCCGGTTTATAGTCGGTCGCACGATGGTCGCGCGACGTAAATCTTGCGCGCAATCTTTAGACTGAGGCCTACAAACAGTGTCTTTTTATGATCGCGCGTCTAGATTTCCGACGCCCGACCATCCCGCGACTGACTATAACTAGAGTCTTTTTGAGGGCTGAATGACAACACAACACACATAAACAGGTACAGTGTGACTAAAGCCCCTTTCACATGAGAGCAATTTAGCAAGGGTCCCTTGGTGAGGATCTTATAAATGATCTATGGTAAATAGGTTCCAGAGAGTTAGCCCGAAACAAATGATGCATCGCCTATTGGCTTTTTTCTCTTTGGGATGGCAAGACAAACAATGTCTAGGGCTGTTCCAATGTCAGGCAGGCCTTCCCTTGACTGTTTGCAATGCAATCTGTCAGATAGACCGGCGACAGATCATTCAGAGCTTTGTAGACATAGGGTAGTGTTTTAAACTTCATTCTTTTGTAAATTTTAAGTTAACATATAGTTAACGATTAACGATCACTTTATTTAACCCTTAGATGCGTTTGACAAAAAACTTCATCTCCCTGCATGAGACCCACTGTAGTTTACTACGTTCAGGAAAATCTTAATTAGCCGGGGTAAATAAAGCATTTTTTCAAGCACAACACCTTTCAGAGGGTCTAGGTATAAGTTGGCAACCACAAAAAATAAAATAACAACATATTTGCTAATAATCTTGGATTTAACCTCTTTTATGTTTTCAGATTATAGTGTTACACATACACTCTAATAAAAACCAAAAAGGTACAATTCAGTAGTGGTTGGGTGTGGTAAAAAATGCTTGTAATAATCGAACGTTAGCAGGCGCTCTGTTTCTCTGATTTCCACATCTCACCGCGTGTAAAGTTTTTGCCGTGCATAGATCGGAACGTTTATTTGGTTGTGTGTGACCGCGGAACACCAATGGTCTTGGAACCAAGACTACGGCTGCACAGTTACCGGGATACACAATGTACCACACGCAGCGCTGAGATGTTGACCCTGGTGACGTGCACACACAGCCAAAGCTCCGCCCCCCTCAGTGGTGCAAATGGAGCAAATCTGCTGACTAGCTGTCGAAATTGTACGTTTTTAACCATTTCGCCCTGCACAGATTGCGGATGCTTCGTAACCCTCCGGCCTGTGCGGCCGTCAGGAGGAGGGTAACGTTGGTGCAACTAACTAACTAGAACTATAATGAGTGACTAATAAATGAGTATGACTGAGGTTCATTTCACTATCGTCTCGGCTCGAGACGCTATCGTCTCGAGACAGTAGTTGGGGTCCTACTAAAAGCCGACAACAAGCCGACAACGCCTACAACAAGTCTATAGCACCGCCAACACGCCGCCAACAAGTTTTAAATACCTCAAAAATGGCAAATAAACCATATACATTTTAGAACTATGTGTGTTTTGTAATATAAACATAAATTTAATGGAAAAACTTCACGAAAAGTGTGAATTTTTAACCAGAAAAAAAACTTAACGTTCACGGAGAACGGTCGGACGCCATCTTGGCTTAAAATCGTGTTTGGACCAGTCCATTATGATGCGGGTGAGTCAGACTTAGCAATAGAGGGCGGGCGTCATGCACTGTGCACACTAGACCTTTTCGCAACTACTGGGGCGCGCGCGTAAAGCTTGGAATTAGGTGCATTGTGGTCTTGCTGGTAGCAAAATTTGATTCATATCTATCCCACAATGCACCTCATTCAACAGTCTGCGCTTGCGCATTGGTATTTGCGATAAGGTCTATCGCAGTGAAGGTCTTCACATAAAGCCCGCCCTCTGTTGTTGACAAGTGCTAAATCTACCCGTATCATAATAGTCTGGTCCAAACACGTTTTTTAAGCCAAGATGGCGTCCGACCGCTTTCCGTGCAAGTGAAGTTTTTTTCTGGTTAAAAATTCACACTTTTTGTGAAGTTTTTACATTAACTTTATGTTTATATTACAGAACACATATAGTTCTAAAATGTATATGGTTTATTTGCCATTTTTGAGGTATTTAAAACGTGTTGGCGGCGTGTTGTCGGCGCTCTGGACTTGTTGTCGGCGTTGACAGCTTGTTGTCGGCTTTTAGTAGGACCGCAGTAGTTGAAGTTGAACGAACCACATAGTCATAGGATAGTTATAGTTCTAGGAGTAGAACCAACCCAACTTACCCATGGGCGTGGGGGGGGGGGCGGGTCATGAACCGCCGCCCACTGGTGTCGGAATTAACATACTTTATCGTTATCCCTACTAAACATAGCTCAATATTAGGCCTACAACACACATTATATCACGTACACAAAACACGTCATCTGCCCTTACCTCTGTAAAAAGTTAGCGAAAGTTTGTACAAAGCAGGCAGTGGAAATCCCCACTTCGCCTCAATATCTTCAGTATCTTCCACCTCCACACTGCCGTTCAATGTCGCTGGAGACTCCTCGTCGACTGTCGGTGTTAAGCCGTCTGGAGAAACTCTGAAATCAGCCATAGCAAACACCGGTTTATCGTCCGGATTTCGCAGATCTCCAGCCACGTATCCGATTATTACACGGCGTCTAGAGCAGTACGGTTTCCTGTTTCTTTGAATGCCCGTTACACGTAAATTGTCTTTGTGGAGAGCACCTGACTCGGGCTATTTTTGGTTTTTATGTTTTACAGCGCCCTCTATAAAGAAAATGCTTCACTTTTAGCAGACGACAGTAAACCGATTTATTACTCATCAAGATTTGTAGATGTTTTTTTATGAAAAGTGTAAAATTTGTATCATGTTTTCTAGAAAAGTATCATAATATCCTTTGGAGCATTGGGATGCAATTTTCTTAGTTTCCTGATGTTTATCTTTTGTTGTCTTAATTTTGGCAGAAACAGCAATTTATTAAAAGAATATCAACAAAATTTTGCTTGCAGTCAAATGAGATTTAAAGTTAAAGTTTGAAAAGGTTCGAAGAAAACATTGAACTATTTGAACAATTCAATTAATATAACTGAATATATACACAAACAGCTAAACACAATATTACTTTACATTCAGGTAAACATTTATTTTGTCTTACAAGGTGCTTTATTTTATTTGTTTACACACATTATATACAAAAAAATACAATAATTTATATACACTTTCTTCCCAAATCTTCCATACATAATTCAGCTCAAGAAAGAATTAAAAAAAGGCATCACGATAAATACATCAAATCAAGTACATCTTTAAAAATTCATTGCAAAAGATATTATAATTATAGTCGCAATAAAGACAATTTCTTATGATATTCTTGATTGATTGAAGGTTTTTCTTGTTGATGTTTTAAAGATTGTTTACCCAATTTTTATCAAATAGATTGAATTTTGTCAGAGGTCTAAATGTGCCCTCTGTTCATCCACTTTATCAGTCCTTAACATTATTTTTAAACTTAGAGCATTTCATTTATCAGAGCCATTTTAGGTGGTGATTCATTGAGCATAATTACATGTATACCAACTTTGAGGTATCTGGATGTAGCTCCATTCAATCCCCCTACAATTTTTTTTCTTCAATATAAATCACTGGTTACTTTACTATAACATGTTGTTATGGGTTATTAAAACATAATTTTACATCAAATCTTGTAAGAAGTTTTGCAAATGTGTTTGACATCGTCTTCACTCCCCTAAATGTTCCCATAGTTGCTCCTCCTTTAGGGAAGGCCCAAAACCATTGTATCTATTCAACTTGACCCTATGTAAAATCAATCGTACATGAATCAATACGAAATCTATAAATTGCCATAACTTTTTCTCAAAATATTTTGGGAGGTTAAAAATAAGATATCAATGTAGCCCTATTTGTAAGCTTTATATTGGTGTATAATGTTAACCAGTTTATGAGAAGTAAGCCAGTCTTTACAATCAATAACCTGAGCACATGATGCAACATTCTTAAAATACAATAAAAATCCAGTTTGAAAGGGTTTTAAAGTTAGTCTTTATGGCATATTGTAGTATTTTCTTTATGGCATATTATGCCATGAAGACTAACTTTTGCACCCCTTAAAGCAATACACGTTTTACAATGTACTTGTTTTAAAACCTGTAAAGCAAGACTTGACTGAGCTCATTCAATTTGTTGCGTCACATTTTTATGAAATTTGGGCCCATTTTTTCATTTCTGAATTAATCTTTAAAATATAAAATACCATCATGGCTACCTAATTCTGCACCCTCCCTCCCCAATTCTCCTGTTTTACAATGCACTTGTTTTAAAACCTGTAAAGCAAGACTTGACTGAGCTCAGCCAATTTGTTGCATTGTACATTTTTATGAAATTTGGGCCCATTTTGTTTTCCATTTCTGAATTAATCTTTAAAATATAAAATACCATCATGGCTACCCTAATTCTGCACCCTCCTTCCTCATTTCTCCCAAGTCTACCTCTTGGTTCCATTCTTAGCTAACTCTTCTTTCTTGAGTTCCTTCATATATTTGTTGTAGGTGAAGTTATCAGCGATTGGACCGGTGATGCTCTTCCTCTCTAAGTACATCCCCATCTTCTCGCGATGAGGGAGGGATATACTACGGTTCCAGTAAGGCTCTTCAATATCTAGGAGGTCCCTTACACTTTTGGAAATGTGCTGTGAAGTCATAAGAGGAAACAAATTAAAAAAAAAAACGTGAGTAAATATTTTCTCCATGAAAATAAAAAGAAGTAAAAAGTTAAGGATGATGAATGGACATGCCGAAAGGTATGGGATTTTTCCCCATTGTTTTCCTTTGACCATACAATTTTCACAGGTTTGTTACTAAATGACCCCTTGCATTTTGATGGTCAATAGGTTTACGTGTAAATGCCGCGTCGCCTAAAATGCGCACTTCACTTCACTTTACTTCTAGTTGTACACATGTAGTCTGGTAAAAGTTTAGCACAAACTAAACGGAAGAATTTATCTAGAAGGACAGAGGAAGGAGTCCCTATCGCTAGTAATTCACCTTTATATGCTCGAAATCTGTGATTCCAAGAGAAGGTAGATGTGACGCATCCACTAGAATGAGTTTACGCCCATCAATTCCGTTTGTAGTAAAGCATTCCTGAAAAAGCAAAGCACAAAAACATTTATTTAAATTGCTGGTAGGTACATGTATTTAAAATAGAACTAACAAACAAAAATAATTATAACTGTGACTCAGATCAGAAGCCTTTTAATATTTTTTTAAGGCCATTGGCTACATTAAAATAAAGTCAATGCCAACGTATCATTCAGTGTGGTATCATTACACTAGACTGGTGACTACATAGAGTGAGAGCCAGCCAACATGGTCAACTGGTCAACAGAGCAAATTGTTCAGTATTGCTCCATATGATATGCAGATAGTTCCAGTACAGTCACTTGCTAATTTAGCCCCACTTGTGTGGCCAAGGAGCTACAAGTGGGGCTATTGCTAATTTTTGATTGAGAGACTTTTTGGGTCCGCTGCCGATCCCCCCAAATAACCACCCAGTCGAGTTAACTGAAAATATATAAATGACTCCTACAAACCCTGTATTGTGGATATCCGAGATCTGCCATCCAGTCTGCCACTTGATCACTGGACCATCTCAAACAACTCGGTTCCATTGCCTCAGCTCGAATAGTTGCGTCCGCCATATTGTTGATCGTTGCTAAGGTTTGGTTTGAGACGTGTTGAAGCACGCCCTCTTTTGTTCACATAATAAGTTGCCGAACAGGTGCGGGTGACAGGTGTCCCTTAGAACTCTTTTTGTTTTGTTTCGTGGAAAAGTTTGTCTTTCCGTGAAATAGACGGAATGTTTGGGGCATCAAACCTCATCTCAAACTTCACTTAAATCGTAAAAAAATAAAGACAAGGATAACAACATGTAACTTATATGTCAAACATAATAGGCCCTAACTGGTCTGAAAAAAAGTTTTTAAGAACTTAAACTGAGTTAAAAAAAACCTTAAAGGCAGTATGGTGACACCAATTTATTTTTAAAGGCTTATACTTAAGTTGATAAAACTCATTTGTTGTAAATGTTAACTAAATTTGTACCCAATTATACAACACATTTTCACTGTTTTTAAAAACAGAAAATCCAATAACATGACCAACTAAAGGCAAACACAGTGCTGAATAAGAAAATGTTCAAATAGTAGCCATTGCGTTGGTTAAAAAATTGATGGTGAATAAAGCACAAGAAATTTATCATGGTGTAACAATTTTCTTTGTTCTCTAGACATGTCTTTCATTTACCAAAACTAAACCAACCAAACATTTTGTATGGGCAACCATAAGTATCACAAATGTATAACTGGGTTGAAATATTAATCTGCCCTTTTAAAGACACTGGACACCTTTTGGTTATTGTCAAAGACAAAAGTCTTCTCACTTGGTGTATCTCAACATATATGCACAAAATAACAAACCTGTGAAAATTTGAACCCAATTGGTCTTCGAAGTTGCGAGATAATAATGGAAGAAAAAACACCATTGTCACACAAAGTTGTGTGCTTTCAGATGCTTGATTTTGGGACCTCAAAATCTAATCCTGAGGTCTCAAAACCAAAGTAGTGGAAAATTACTTCTCTCAAAAACTACGTTACTTTAGAGGGAGTCGTTTCTCACGCAATGTTTTCATAGTATACTATTAATAGCTCTCCACTGTAAGTTTTCATTCTAAACATTATTTTGGGTAATTACCAATAGTGTCCACTGCCTTTAAGGATGTTTTGTTAAAGAAAGAAGACTAGTTGTACTTGTTTTCCGGAGCAGTTGCTTTATCAGTATTCTGTAACTTGGTGGCATTCGTATTAAAAGATAAATTGTGGTTTCTGTTTACAGTGAAGACTTCTACTAACTTTTCCTCCATGTGCTAACCAAGATTGGCAAATCTCCCGGCTGTGACATTGCAAAAGGAAGGACTTTAATCCTCTAACTGAGGCAACAGAAAACAGCCGGGCTCATTTTAATACCATGATAAAATTTTGACTGATTTCTTTACTGCATTTAGGAATGTCACAAAGATGGTTACAGTAGAGATGTATATATAGTCAACCTATGAAGAAAATCAACTGTAACAAACTGTCTAAAAATGGCACTTCTGTGTGGTTTATTCAGAACAATTCTGAGTACTTCAAGAACAGTACGAGAATAAACATGAAAAGCAGGTGTTCAACAGGTTATTTTCAAAAATAAATGTAAAGCTTATTCACGATTGCATATTATTGTATGGAACCATTGAAAGTAATTTTGGCATCATCTGTAAACTCATAAAAGTTGGCATACAAAACTTGGCATCCTTGCTATTTCATTTTTAAAAGTTAAGAGCAAATATTTGGAAAACTCTGATTTCTACTTCTACCCCTTTTTTTTTTTGGAAATCCATATTGATGAGATGGAAAGTTATAAAAGGTGACAATAAAAACAACTGAGCCCTCTCCTTTTATTGGAGGTTGTCACGTATAAATGTAAGCATGCAACTTTTTATCAGCAAAAAAACTCACTGGCTAAAATATAATTGAAAGGACAGACATAAAGTGATTCCCAAACTGGTTACGCTGGACCTTTCCTTTAAGTGTTTCAAGTTAACTTCCCCACCAATAACATTTGAACTTTACACAAAACTGAACTTGAAAAACCATTACACAATTTTTACACTACAGCTGCACTTTGGTAATGAAAAGTGTGAAGGTATAATGTATATTTGGTTTGCGGTAACACCATGTGTGTATCTACTTGCCAGGTAGAGTTGTTCTTAGGGAACTGTCTTGCTTTATTCTACTGCCGTGGAGTAGATAATCGGAGGTTCGGGAGACTTCTCAGTTCTGAAAAGAACTGTCCTGCTTTTTAACTATTACCAGGGCGGATGGTATAGAAATTAGACTGGACTACTACTTTAGCTTATAGGATCGTAATAACTGTACTGCCGCGGAGTCAGTTCTGAAATTGGTCTCAACGTTTCGACTAGCTTGCTCTAGTCATCGCCAGGTGAAGGTATAATGTTAATCATTTGACTTTCTCTTCACCGATGAAGTAATCCTGGGAAAATTTCAGGTTTGCTTCCATTAAAAATCATCAAGATCATGTACATTTAAAAAGACAGATATTTAACCTCTATTCTCAAAATAAAAAAACTTGAATGATTTCCAATAATTTCTTTGATCACCCAAATCGTGACTATCATACATCCCTCAGAAAATGTATGTAATTTTTAACATCGAGTATAAACTTTGAACTTTGAAGAAGAAAAAAACTTCACTGTGAAAGGCATAATTGTCTTATTTCCTTGAAGATGGTGCAGGCACTGAATAACGGGATTGCCGTCTTCAAGATGCTGAAGAGGAGATGTGAGCAGAAGCACGCAATAATTAATGCCATCACAAACATGGAACCCAATTCAATCAGCTTAATACTTGAAAAACATAACCAACACATTGCATTCTGCTATCTATTCAAGCCAAGTAAGAGTAAGTAGGGTTTGCGATGACACCATGTTAAATCTCTTTGTCCAGTAGATGGTCAGAGCACACTGACGGAAAAGTTTATCAGTACTCACCGGCTCATCTCAGAACCACTACTTCTCATAAAGAGAATTTTACATGGTGTCACCACAAACCTTACTTGCATAGCCTCAAGTCCAAGAAAGAATGTTCTGCGTAAGTTTATAAAATTGGTAAACTGTCAGCACAAATAACTGCGCATAAAATCAGTCTGCAGTTTTTCCACAAACGGCACCTTGAAAAAGTGATTATGCTTTAAAAAATATGCATACATTTAATTTGAAAAACATGTCATTAACCATCAACCCCCTCTTGTTATGACAAACAACTGCTCTGGCGACCAAATTGTTTGACAATAAAACACCCATTCTCACACAGCTGTTCATAATGCGTTCAGAGGCCAACATAACAAACTCTTTTTCACCCTGTGGATTTCACTTTGACAGCAAAACCAAAAAAATCTTCTGACTTTTTGAATTCTCTTTCATAATAATACAACAACCAATGATATGCTGCTGCTACTATGCCAAGTTCTCTATTTTACTTCCTCATCAGAGTCATCTGAAAACTCCACACTTTTAAACAAATGGTGGTCCAAATCAAAAGCATTTGTTGTCTTTTGGATCTTTCCAGTATTAATGAAAAGCGCTTACCAGTAGTTGTGCTTTAAAAAAATAATTGATTTGCCTGTAAAAAAAATGGCTGACTTTACGTGGTGTGACGTCAAGTCGGAGAAACTATCTATACTTTTTGAACAGTTTATACAACTTACTACTGGTTCTTTTTTAGAACTATCATATCTTCCACGAAGTAACTCTTTGCACATAGTTGTCACTAATAAACAAGTTAAACCTTGCTGAGATTTAAAATTTCACTAAAGATTTCCACAAGAGCTAAAACAGGTCTTAGGACTTCTCAATCTCAAAACGACCTTTTGTCTTAAAAATCACTTTTGAATGGTGCAAGAAGTGTTGTTTTGAAGGGTTCAAATGTATGCCAGCTTTGGAGTCTGAAAAGTGAAAAGCATGCATGCTAACCTACGCATGTGATTTTATGATTTATCAAACTGTTTTATTTAGTTACCATTATTAGGGGAAAATTCTCCATGATTTCCGATGGTTAACAGAAAACATTGTTTGTCAAATTTGGTCAGGTTTTAGATTAAGTCATGCTGTTTATATCGATCCACTGCAATAAAACAATTTAAATATCCTATAGTCGATGTGACCTCTGACATCACTCGAAAACCATAACATGATTGGCGCGAATACTATCAGGCAAAACCTTTATGTTTTGGCAGCCAGCTAGAGAGTACACGCACACTTACCATGACTCAGAGATGCCAAGTCCAGAGGCCAGCTATGAGTGAGATTATTTCAAAGCTTTTCCCGGTCTGGCCCCAATGCGTGAGAAAATAGTTGCTGTGCGTGTGAGCGTGAGTCTCACGCCTAATGCGTGAGACTTGGTAGGTCTGATGACTACGTGTCTTTTTGGCCGACGAAACATGACATGTACAGTGTTTTGTCAACAGAGGGAGGTTTAAATGTAAACATAGGTCACATCGTCTATAAATCTCACAGGTTGACCTGAGAATGTGGAGAAGATAAATTACGAAACATTGAGGGACATCAGTAGCTGTTGGATGAAGACTTTGTCTGGTTGTTTAGTTGTACTTGAAGTTCATCTTGACCAGGTATTTCATGCGAATCTGGGCGATATCGTACACGATGAATCTAGAAAAAGGTTCGGTTAAGGGAACATCACTCGCAGAACTTTGTCACAGCTCCTCCCATGAAACATTAATTTGTAAGCACAGACTATTTTTTTGTTCCGTACAACAATCAAAGAGATATTTTGAATTTTCCATAATCAGAGAGATTGTCAAAATCTTTGAGAAGGCAAGGCCATTTTTATTTTGCAAATAGGGAAATTTCATTGGAAAGTCTTGAAGTATACACAGGGAATGGTCAAGACGAGGGGCAACAGAGGTCTCTGTGTAGTTCTAGGCCTGGAATGGCAGCTTTGCCACGTCATCACGACTGACTGCTAAAGCCCAACCATGTCTTGAACCAAAGATCCTTAGATAAGTCTAGTCGTGCTCCGAGTCCCCCCCCCCCCCCAGTGTTCATTTTTTTTTTTTTGATTAACTTGTGCTCCAGTTTACGAGATTACACATGCATAAAAACATGGCTACCTCAAAAAAATGATATATGGGTCAAACCATTTGGTAGTACTTTCTTCTAAATAGACCTTCCGCAATGAAGTCATTTAAGTGGGGCGCCCTCACCTACAGGTCAAATGGAGTTTGTTCATTGACCAATCCAAATTCTAAATCTAAGGTCTCGAAATCAAACTCGTGGAAAATCACTTCTTTCTCGAAAACTACTCCACTTCAGAGGGAGCTGTTTCTCACAATGTTTATTCTACCAACCTCTCCCCATCACTCGTTACCTAGTTATGTTTTATGCTCATAATTATTTTGAGTAATTACCAATAGTGTCCACTGCCTTTAATATAAAAAAAAACACAGAGACAATAAAACAACCACAGACGGTAAATTCTAAAAGGATACTCATTGTACAAAAGACTGGTGTTAGACAAATCAGACTGGACTGCCTTTCCAGTAGGTACAATCATTCCATCATCTAGGACCACCTGGCCAGCTGGGTCTGGATACGAGCGCCCCTCACCTTGAGAAAAAAACCCACAAAATTACAGTCAGAATTAACTCTTAAAGGAACGTTACAGAAACAAAAATCATGATAATCACAGATTTACATAAAGCTTACACGGCCTAATGATGATGTTGATAGTTGAAAACATCCCTTGAAATATTTCTGTCTGAAATGTCATACTTGATGAGAAATAAATAATCTAATTTCGCGTTTGGAGTTTATCGCTCAGTGAGCGTTTTATTCTTTTTTGTTTTGGCATCGATGCAATGCAAAATTTGTAATCGTTTTTTCACTATTCTCTCGTGACCCAGATACAGCTTACACTGCCAGAAACTGTTTTGTTAGCAAAACCAATTCTGTAATGTTCCTTTAAGGCCGGTTTATAGTCGGTGGTCGCCCGATGGTCATCGTGATGTAAGTCTTGACGCGCGATCATAAAAACACTTGTTATAGGCCTCGGCGACGACTGTAAGGATTGCGCGTCAAGACTTCCATTGTTTGACCATTGCACGACCGAGATTAAAACGACCTTTACAGTGCCCGATATTTTTTTTGTGTGAGAACAAGGGTCTCCATAGGGGACTATAAAGTCTGGGGTACTCCACAAGGAATGGTGTGTATAAGTCTACAGGATGGTGTTAGCTACAGGGACAAAGGGAAGAACAAAAACTGTCTCAACAGGGATGTGTCTGGTACCCTACCTTTTGTGCTGTGTTTCCCTTTTGGTAGCTTGGTTACATAGTCCGAGTGTTGCAGGGTGTGCATGTTGCCGATAGCTACCTCACAGAGTAGCATCAGCCCTGTGGAGTTACTGCGAGTTGTGAAGCAGTAGTTGGCACTCTTGGACACCATGTCTGCAAAGTAAACTCCCTTGCCAAACATGTAACCTGTCTGTTTGTCGAATGAGAAATGAAAAAATACTGATAAACTGGTGCTAAATATAAATGATTTAGGGTTAAATCATTTTTTTTTTTTACATTAATGAGTGCAGGATTTGAACCAATGATCTCCAGATTAGCATGTAGACGCTCTACCAAGTGAGTTATCTAGCCCGATGTTGGCAGTCTCCGTAATTTGTCAATTTCTCTGTTCAGGGGTACCATTTCCTTGTGGTTTTTAAACCATAAAAGTATGTGACACACTGAACATCTTAACTCGTATAGTTAAAATGTATAAGTTACAAATAAAAAATCATAGTTTGCTACTCAATAATAGCACTTAGTGTGCACAAATTTTTTTCAGACTACGTAATCGTTTTCTAAAATTGCTTGACGTAGTTGTTTCCTAAACTCACACTAGACTTGCACATACACCATTTTGAAGGTCAACCTAGTACAAGAAAATCAAACCAGGCAAACAAAAATAGGTTATCACATAGAAAATTGAAAAATTGGCTTACTGATTTGTTTTAAGCACTGTATCTATTCAGTACTTTCCAATGAAAAAGTTCCGCGAACAAAAAACAGTCAAGTGAGATTCGAACCCATGACCTTTGCCATGCTAGAGCAGCAGATGTCTTACCACTAGAAACAAAGTAAAATACCAGAGACAAAGTTGACTTTGATTTTTAAGAACAAAAATAAAATATCCTACTTACTGCTGGTGCCTCTGGTGGAGCAATCCGGAGTCCTTGCGACAATATACCACAGAAGTTAGATAGACGGGAGCCATGCCAGAGGAGCATGCGGTTGTGGAGCTGACTGAAGGGCTTGTTCCTTGACTTCTCGCCTTCGCGATCCAGAAGGTACACCTTTAGCATGGAACCACAAGAAATATTATTGAAGCTTTGTATATGAAGAAATGATCGATGGAGGACAGTGAAGGTAGAGGAAGTAAGAAAGGGTGAAAAGAAAAAAAAATGAAAGAAGAATGCAAGATTTATAGATGATTGGAATGAAGAAATTCAAAGAAGGAAAGACTTCCTGCTCGGTGAACCAAAAGACCGTTCCATTAGGCTCTGCCCACGGTGCACGTGTGTGCAAGAACACGTGAGCCGCTCCAATGCTTTTCTGCACAACTCTGCCATGTGCGCCAAGCATACGCGAAAGCATGTCAGACCTTAATTTGTCGGACTTTTGGTTACGTAATGGGTTGTGATTGGTCAATATGTAATGGGAGGGGGCTTACTGGATCGATCTATTGTGTTGCTCATGACTATTTACGACAACATAATTTACTTACGAAACACAATCAGACATCAGTGACACAATCTTTTAGCCCTTTTAGTATGAATGTGACTATAGTACGCCTGCAGCAAACAATATGTTGCAGTGCATATTGGGAATCATGATTAGTCGCAATTAGTGTCACTAGTCGCGTAGTAAATTTTACTGGTCGCCCTGAGGCTTAGTTGTGACTAGTAATATTTTCCATACTTATCAAATTTGCAAGCAGTAATACTCACCTCCTCTACTTTAAGTTTATATGAGCTGTGGGTGGCTCCGTGGGTGTTCTTAGTGTATGTCTTTATCATCTTGAACTCCTCGCTGTCTTTCGGAATGACCTGCCATAACAAAAAGTGACAAAATGAACATTTCTAGTGCCATGTCTGTCAATGATGACACTCCTGGCGCAAAAAAACAAAAACTCTGCTATATACATAAAGACAACCAAAGTTCAAAAGCGATGTTTCAAGAAAAAAATGTTTTGAGAATTTTTGAAATCATGAAATAAAAATTTAACAAGTTGGTTTGCCTGACGAAGACAATAGCAGACTTTTCAAAGTGTAGTGAAGACCAACTGGCTTTTGATTAAATGGGGGTGGGAAATTCTCCTACTTAACCAGGGCTCTACAGATATTTCAGGAATCATTCGGCGATCTATCAGTGGGAGAGTTGAAGCTTCGTATGATGGCGGTATGATATGATATGTTATTCAGGTTAGAGAACACCATATATGTAATCTCACTATCTCTGAGTGGGATTTATTTGATCGTTTATATACAGGAACTGTTATCCGATGTGGTTTTTGCACAAAGAAAGTAAGTTAGCCTGAGGTTTCAACACTAGCAGAGTCTCTCTAGAAGGCCATTTGACAACACAACAAAACATACATGAACAGTTGTCCAAACAGCTGAGGGTGCCCTTTTAAGATGTAAGATGTCTTTCATTTCGCAACCACTTCGGTTTACCATCACAACTGTCCATCTTCGTCTGAGTTTGCGGCTTAATCTACACTTCAGGGAGTTTTCAACTAACTGCTGAATCTACTTAACTTTTTGTTCTGCCATTATTGTTACCCATAATGCCGCCAAAGAAGGATAACAAATCCAGCTCTGACACAGCTTCCAGCACCAGGGATGCCATGGGATCGTTAGATGCTGCAAGCAATGGTGCCTGCGGCACTGTTACCAATGGTACTGGTACTTGGCGTGTTTTCACAGAAGCATAAGTGGTTTTTATAAGAACCAAATTGGTGTTCCCTCATGGACAGCAAGGAATATCATACTGGAAGAGTGCTAGTGGGTGAGCTCATACTTAAGTGTTATCAATTCACTTAAAGGGAAGGTACACGTTTGGTACTCAAAACAAATATTAACTTAAAAACTGACTTGGTAACGAGCATTGGAGAGCTGTTGATAGTATAAAACATTGTGGGAAACGACTCCCTCTGAAGTAACCTAGTTTTTGAGAAAGAGGTAATTTCTCACAAAAATAATAAAAGACTTCTAGCTAGAAGTCTTTTATTCATATCTGAAAGCACACAATTTCGTCCAACAAGGGTGTTTTTTCTTTCATCATTTTCTCGCAACTTCGATGACCATTTGAGGCCAAATTTTCACAGGCTTGTTATTTTATGGTTATGATGGGATACACCAAGTGAGAAGACTGGTCTTTGACAATTACCAAACGTGTACCCTCCCTCTAAGTGGTTGTTTTCATCCATTTTTCAGATTTGTGAATGGCAGGATAAAGTAACAAGTGACACATGTTACATGTCCAACATACAATACACTTGACACAAGTGGTTGACTTTGTTTATACCTCCATCTGGCACTTGAGTTTCTCATAGTTGATATCAATCTGACTCTTGGTTGACTCTTGGTTCTTGCTTCCCTTCAGTAGACTGTAAGCAACCTCAATCTCCAACAGGCTATCCAACATCTTGGTTTTTTGCTGTAGAAAAAGATTTCAGGATACAAATAAATAGTGGCTTATTATATAGAGGTCATATCCTTCACTGTGGTTAAGTGGTTAGACTGCAGGGGACTTGCAATCACAAGGTTGTGGGTTCAAACCTACCAGGCTAAACGATGATTTTACAATAACTAAAATAAGTATTGCCTTCCAGTTAATAGTGAATCACAACTTGTGCTATGGCGCAATAGGCAGCCAATCATGGCCGAGCGGTTAAGAGCACCAGATTCAAGCTCTGGTGTTTGATCAGCAGAGTGTGGGTTTGAATCCCGGTCATGACACTTGCTACGTAAAATTGGGGAGGTAGTGCTTTCTGCTCTACTGGCCAGGCTTCTGACTGATGATACCCAAGCCTACATTCGTATGGACTGTGAAAGGGGTAACCCTGTTTCAGCCCTAGGAGTAGGTGGCAACAACCTCTGGGCAAAAATAATTGTAGCCCATACCTTGAAGTGGCCTTCAGGCCTTGTGTGTCTGGCGACTTGCATAAAATAAAATTAAAATAAAAAAATAAAAATAAAACCAGGAACAACAGGGTGAACCCCTTCTCTTTACGATAAGTGCACTGGGCTCTTTTACATGCATTACACAACACAAGGGACCAACTGCTTTACATCCCATCTGAAGGATGCAGCAGTAAGGGTCAAGTGTCTTGCTTAAGGACTGAAGTGTCACGACCGGGACTCGAACCCACACTCCTGCTGAACAGAAACACCAGAGCTTGAGTCCGGGAGTCGAACCCACACTCTGCTGAACAAATTGCTAAACGAATCCCGAGCAGTGTGTCCAATCCAAACAATATAATAAACGAACCTGGATGACTTCAAGCTTTTCAAGTAGAGGGATTGAACTCAAGCCAAAGTTATGTGGAATCAGTGTGTAGAACCTGTTAGAGGCATCCAACATGGTGTTTCTGCTGGCATTGCCAGCCTCAATCAACTGTGGGGGAAAAAGGATGAATAAAGTATACAAATAATAAGGGAATCAATGTGTGGTGAAGAGGTTTTCAACTAGTGGTTAATCCCAACAAGGCCTGGTTCTGGATAATTTTACCGAGACAAAGTCGAGGTAAATTATAAAACAACCAGGCCTCGGCGGGTTTAAACCACTAGTTGAAAACCGATTCAACACACTTTGATTCCCATTCATAAATACCTTTCTTTTTAAAGTAAAATAAATGCAAAAATTATAATTGTTAAATGATTTCTTTCAACACAACACCCCTCAGCTATGAAATGGTAAAGCCTCCGCCGCCCTCGGGTAAACAACTCCTTATAAGGGAATGCTGTGCGCGTTACGCGTGTCGCGTGATGTGGCACAACTGTTCAGCCGTTGCTCCCGACCAATAGGAATGAAGTGTCACGCCCATGAATTAACACTTTTTACCGGTCATAAACAAAGGTTTATACATACCCACATGAAACTGTCTGAGGTATTTATGAATGAACGTTTAACCACAAGCATAGCATGTTAGCAGCTTGATTTATTTTGGAACTGTACTCGGTAACCCAAGATGTATTGCAGTATATTTTTTAGAGGGCAATTGTGCATAAAGGCCAGAAACAATGGGGAAAACCAAAACATCAAAGCCAGATATTTGTCATCAATGTTAGCGTAGTTGATAACAAATAAGGCAATACAATTATAGCCAGGTGAGGTTTTCACTAGCACCATGTGTAAATCTCTTATATCTGACTGAAACGGTGAGTTGTTAGCATTGTTTCTTCTCAGAACCGCTACTCAAATGAGATTTACACATGCTGCTGCCGCAAACCTAACCTGATTATACTCCCGCCATGCAAAGTTTCAAATCCTACTAAATACAATTATAAGAACAGCTGTGTTTTCAAAACCTTGTTGAAGTCAACAGAAAGGGTGCATGAAGTTGATATGATGTCCAAGTAACAGTAAAAGATCTATAGCATTAGGCCATCCACATAAAAGTGCAAAGTATTTAGCATTACATACCGTCTGGAGCTCTGTCAGAACCGAATATGCATTTTGAATCTGAGAGCGGGATAACTTTCCCAAAGGCATCCTATCCAGGTCAATCTGAAACAAACAGAAACAAACAGAAAAGAACAAATCATTAAAATACAACCCAATAACTACATTTAAATGACAAAAACACAGACTATTGTCATTTTATTTTCCTATAGACCATGTGAACTCTGTTTACAATAAGTGTGACCTTGTAAACTATTTGGGTATTCTGGCAGGTAAGATACTGCACTGGTCATAAGGGAAAGTTGACATTTTGTGTCATAACTTGAGATGTGCCCCCTTTCATCATATCAAAAGTTGATACGAATTAGACAGTGCAATCTCTATAAAATATAACATTTTGTTTTCTTCCATTGAGCTGTGTACAAATTGTGCCTGCAGGAAGTCCAGGCTCTGTGGCTCTTTTGTAAACATGTGATGTCACAGGTCACATGGTCAATACTTAGTCAATCAAAACAATAAGGCAGTAGAGTGTGTTTATTAAAAACTAGATGATCCAAAGAAGTTTACTCAGATGTTTTAGATAAAAATAATAATGATGAATTGTTCTCTTCGAAAGGTCATTGTTTCAATACAAGTTATAACACGACTTACTAGGTGGACCTTTCATGACAAAACAGCATTATGCAAACTTTTTTATTTCTTATCTAAGATCATTTCTGGGTAAATTGAGGGCGTTTTTCCCATTTCAAAGTTTCAAGGGCATACTATGTATGGATGTGAAAATAAGATGTTCAAACTCACTTCGCTATACAGGTTCATCCCGTTTTATGGCAAACCACTCATCTCTGTACTTGCTTTTTTTGAAAGAGTCAATTTACTGTTTTGCCGTGGAAGGGCCGTAGTATGAAAATATTGACTGCTATGAGGGGCACAGTTAAAATTATAGGCCCAAGGTGATGTCAAAACCATGACTATGCCCGAAGCAAAGCTGAGGGCATAGCCATGGTTTTGACAACTGAGGGCCTATAATTTTAACTGTGCCCCAATTATTAAGCAGTCAATATTTCTTTTATATACCAAATAAAGATTCTTCTAATCAACAACACTGACTACAGTGAAAGGTCATCTGCGAAGAAAAGTCGCGCCGTATCACAGAACGCTAGTCGTACAAGTACATATCACACAGTACAGACGAGCGACCTATTTGTGACAGTTATTTTCAGGGCGGGCATAGTCAACTATGCCGTCATCTTGATAGATAAAGCGGCCATAGCTATTACCATGACTCCGTTTTTAACCAATCAGATTAGAGGATTCTATATATGAGGGATATAATAGGGAGTACAGAACTGCAAAGATTACATAGACTAAAGATTAAGGTCGAACCTCGGACCAATCTCTTCCCTTCCTCTGCTCTCACCTCAAATTCTACCATGGTCTTCTTGAGTGTGTCGATGTCAAAGATTAGTTGCATTAGCCCTTGGAGCTGTGGATGGAGCTTAGACTTGACGTCAGGCTCATTGCCCAGTTTAGCTACCTCCTAGAAAATAAACACATAGAGAAACAGTGGTGTCAATCCCACAGCTGCAAACATTTGCATCTTTTTAATATATTATATATTTTGCTTGTTGTAAAGTTTTTGTGCTGTTGTCGTTTACCTGTAGTCTTTATGTTCAAATTTGGCTGTCTTTCTATTTTTTAATATTAATCAATACGTTATTATAAATATATTTTTATGTTAAAACCATTTAAATTTTTTCATGTGTATGTAGTTGCTGGGCACCTCTGAAAAACAGTGTTTCACTGAGAGGTTTCCCCAGGGTAAAGAAGAAATAAATAAAGAAATAAATAAACAATGAGGGAGATTTAGTACAACAATCAGGAAGATATTTATAATAGCATTCAACATACTGAGAAAAGTGTTCATAATCAATAAGCTTTTCAAATTTCTTTTCATTTGTTCAAGCATGTTCTGGGGATTTGCAGTGGGAAATATCTGGGTCAAAATTCACAGCTCTGCTTACCGCTCATAGTGTCAGCCAGCTAGAGGGGTGTCTAGGTATCTTTTTGACACACCCTCTTTCAAATTTGAACACCCTATTTTATTTGTAATTTACATGTAGATGTAAATATATTGTAAGTGAACAATTTTGACCCCCAGTCTATAAATTTCCAGCAAATTTCGAACCCTTTTACCATATCTTGGCTAAAGTCTTGTTCTGGCAGAATTTTGCGCACGTCGCCCTGTAAAGCACATATGGGACACAAGTGCAGAATTTAGCAGTACGCAGAGCCATGTAATGGGCCAAAGTTTTGACCGCTTGAGGGCGCTCTCAATCACTTCCGGGGTATATTCATTCATACCCAAAACAATATAAATGATTGGAACACATTACCATCACAGACGTCTAATCCATTACGAACAATAAGACTTTTAAAGGATTGACATAATCCACCCCAAAAAAGGCACACTGGTCCTGGCAAATCACAGACCAACCACTGTATAAAACCTTACATCATTCCCGTAGTCGATGTCCAGCGGGTAAAAGCGGTTGGGAATCTTCTCAAAATTCTTGGTGCCAAAAGAATTTCCCGTCTTCTCCTGGTAAAGCTCAACAAATTTACGCTTGGCGCAGGCTTTGTCCCCAAAGAACTCTTCAACCTTGGTCCCTCCAACGCTAGTGCCGACTCGACCCCATGATCTGAAGATCCAATATCTAAAGGAAGGAAAAAATGAGCTTGAAGTCAATATTTATTTGGGGCTTTTATAGTCAAGAAACAACTGAAGCAAAGTGCTTTTTTGCAATATTCCTCCTTTATTACTGTGGTATGGGTGGTTCAAGCGCAAAATGCTTGTTTCTAAGCACGCGACCGTATTTCATGAAGCCTATAAGCAAATAAAATGACTAAGCACAGAAAATCTTAACTAACAGAAACTGGTTACCAGCCAAAGTTCCATAAAATTTACATTGATATAACTGGTGCGCCACTCATTTTTGGCTTAGCAGAGAAACTTGCTAAGCAGTATTTTCTGCTTAGCAGCTTTATGGAATTGGGCCCTGGTTTGATTCCCAGCTGAGGCCATAACATATTTATCGGGTGTTGTGGCCGAGTGGATAAGAGCACCGAACTCAAGCTCTGGTGCTTCTGTTCAGCAGATTATTGGTTCGAATCCTGGTGGTGACACTTGTGTCCTTGAGCAAGACACTTAACTATAATTGCTTCTCTCCACCCAGGGGTAAATTGGTACCTGTGAGGGCAGAGATGGTTCTTGTGATTGATTTTGCACAGGCTGCATACTCCCCACCAGGGAGCTGAGATGGTTTAAGGAGTGGTTTAAGGCCCAGTGACTTAATGTGAAGCGCTTTGGGACGCCCTCCGGGTGTGAAAAGCGCTATATAAAAACGGGTTACTATAATTGTATGTGAGTAGAGTTCCCTCCTATGCCACAAGGGTTTTTGTCCAGGCCCTCCAGTTTCCTCCATGACAAATCAAACACTTTTGGTCTCTGGCAGTGCTCCATGCTCAAATGGGTTTATGTGGTCAATTTTCAATATGGGTCAATATGGATAGGTACATGTAACTGTGGCAGGCTGCTAATAGCGCCTTTGCACGCCTCAAACACGTTGTAACCCCATCCTTGGCAATTCAGCTTCTTACATGCGAGTAAAGGATGACTAGCCTCTCAGGTTATTACTTATATAGGATTGGCAATTATCACACAAATTAATTAGTTTTAATCTCTGAAATGCAAAATGATGATTAAGTTTGCACAAAATACCGAACTTGCAGAGAAATATTACTGTCATTGTTTACCGTCAAAGTCAAGAAACTAGAAGACCATAGCTCTATTGTTTGCCCAATATGCACAAAATACGTGATAAAACATTTAGTTTTTTTTGTGCTTAGGAGTCCATTACGTTACCCTTTTTCATGAGTGACAGATGCCTGTCAGGCAAAGATAAAGCACTGATCAGAAGAACTTGGTATTAATAGTATTGTTTTATTAGTAAATAAAAATGGTGAGGTTTATGGTTGAATTATGTCCCATACTCCAACAGGATTCACCATTTCAATGGGAGACTTTTGAATGCTTGGTGGTAGCAAACTTATCAGGTTAAATTTCACTGTTCATGTAGTTCACTGTTCTGCGCACATTCTCAAGATTAATGATTTTACCTGGTAAGTCTGCTGCCACCTAGTGGCCCCAAAAGGTCTCTCCTTCCTCATGATTGACTCAGACCTTCAACATTTTTTTGTACAATTACGAAACCCACTGGTCCAGAGAATAGGACATGCCTGATTGGTTTTGATAGGTCACTTGCTACAAGTGGACCCTGGAAAATTAACCAAAATGTGGGAAATTACCGAAAAGAGATATTAATCACCTGGAAGTGATCATCTGAGCAAAACTTGAAAAGAGTAAATGAAGTGATCTTTGCCCGATGATTTGTTTTGTGTTTAAAACAAATTACAAGGAAAATATACAAAGAAAAGGAAGTGACCTGGGCTCAAAGCTGTTCTGCTAAGCAAATGTCTTTGCTTAGCAAGACATGAGTGGGGGTTACATATGATGATGTACCAGTCACAGCAATGGTAACTGCAAGAGTTTTCTCTGCTTTGAAGGGCACCAAGCAGTTTAATAGAGAGGTTTCGCAAGCGTGCGGATACAGATACAGATACAGATACAGATACCATAACTGTATCCATTCATGTCAGCCGCCTGTTTGATTTGGTTTCGCAAACTAGAGGTATGTTTCACTTGAGTGCGCTCGCATTCACCATAAGTGTTTTTCATTTTTAATTATTCAATTATTTTGAGTAATTACCAATAGTGTCCGCTGCCTTTAAGGATAGTGAAGTATAAAATCAAATGAGATATTCTCTGGGTACTTGTTCAACTCAAATCAAAATGAGTTCAACAAGCACTCAGAGAAGATCTCATTTGATTTTATACTTCCCTATCCTTGAAAGAGAATTAACAGATGATTATCACATTTACAGTCAACATTTTTCCACAAAGTTGAGGAATGATCAAGTAAACATTTCGAGCCACAAGCCCTGCCCCCCAAAAAAAAAAATTTAAAAAAATAATAATCAAGTCAAGCCATGTACATTATGTACCACAAATATTGACAATTTCAATTAAATTCTTTTGCAATTTTAATAACTATAATAAAAGTTGACATGTTTCGTATCAGGCACCATGTCTTTCAGGAAAATGACACTCCTGGCGCCAAAGTAGGGGCACAGCAATTCCCCTCTGGTTAAGGGCACTTCCATGAGGAAAATAAATGTCAATTTGTATCGGAACTGTGGCGCCAATGTATCAAGTCATGAGTGATTTAGCTTTTGGCTGCAATTCATGTTCTTTTTAATAAACCATTTTGAAATGAAATGAAATGAAATGAAAGTCTGGTGCACAATGAACAAACACCCTGAAAAGCGATACAAGATGAGGTGGTGCCTATTGCTGCAAGACTATGCAAGAAACATCAGGGCAAACCCCTTCTCTTTTACAATAAATGTCCCATTCCAATGACGAGGCATAATAGCTAAGTGTCTTGCCTAAGGACACAGCCGTCGATTTCACCAAACTTTTCCTAACTTAGGATTTATCTTAGGACTTAGGACGAGTAAAGTTGCGCATCCAAAGACGTAGGACGCATTGAACCCATCCTAAGCAAGGACAGGTTACTCGTCCTATCTCGAGATAGGATTAATCCTAGCGTTTCGTGAAATCGGCTGCTGGTGTCAAGACCAAGACTCCAACCCACACTCGGCTGACAAGGAAACACCAGACGTTGAGTCCGGGGCCCTTGCCTGCTTGGTCATCACAATACACCTTTTACAGTGTATGGGACCATTCAGAATAGTCCCAAGTTCATAATACTATTCAAATGGTCTATTTTTTATTGAAATTGTTATTACCAACCTACCCCAAATTTTGATTGTTTTAAATGTTGAATGGCTTCACATTTTAATCTTCACACTGGAGAACAAAGTAATTGCTCAATTGAACCAGATGTTTTTGATTTAAGGGTTTGGTACCTTTTGTAGATCAAGTTTCTGGCCATGACATGAACCCCTACTTACTGTGCATGAAGATGCATGTAAAATCATTTACGTAGAAGTTTCAGCTTCATTAGTTGTTAAGTTTTTATAGGGTAAAAAAAGTGAAAGTCATCGCGTGATGTTTTCAGGAGAGTCGCGTAAAAATACATTGTACATGCTTACATGTTTGTCTCCTAAGATGAAAATTGCTTTTATGACATAGTTTTATTCACTTTTCATAAACTACAGCACCTCATCCTAGCAAGTAATATTTTAAGGGAAGCCTTTTTTCTATCATTATCTTAAAATGTCTAGGTTAAATGTAAATCTGTGGACATTGTGTTTTGTGTCATACAAAGAAAGTATCCTAAACCTTTTCAAAGCAGCTCTATGAAACCGGGCTAACAATAGAACAGCTCTTGGAGTGAGCATGAGCATTGGGACTCACCTGATGAACTTGCACTTGGAGTCACTTTCCAGCAATTGCAGCTTGTAGTACGAGTTGGTACCCCTTGAAGCATCCACCATACCGAGGGTGGCACTGAATAAGACGCCACTTTCCCTCAAGACGTGGGTGGTGTCTTCAAGTCCTGCAAAAACAAAATTAATCAAAGGAATTTGACGTTAATCACGTATGCTGTGAGTTTAGTACAACACTTGTCAAAGACCGTTCAGTGTTCTCACTTGGTGAATCACAACATATGCATCAAATAAAACATCTGTGAAAATTTGGAATCATTAGTCATCGAAGTTGCAAGACAAAAATTGAAAGAAAAAAAACACACTTTTTGCACAAATTTGTGTGCTTGCAGATGCTTAAAGACCTGCTTGAACGAAAATGTCAAGTCGTGAACTTTGCTGAATTCCACTTAAAATGTTTTCGATGAATAAGGAAATCGAGTCATATGATTATAAATAGGTTTCAATTGTGTAAAAAAACAATAATTTTGTATGCCCTTGTCCAGAGCTTTTCTGCGAGATTTGCGAAAAGCCCCGTTACGTAATCACTCTCAAAACGTCATAAGTAGATAAAGCCGCTTTGTTGCAGCGTGGATGTATAACAAAGCAAACTCCCTTTGACGCCCGCTCTCAACGGCAGAAGTGTTTTTAGTTTTTCAAAAAACCTTTAGGTAGGAGCCTGATTTTTTAATCGATAATTACGAAAAGTTCAGAAGTGTACACCTATCAAAATTACATTAAAATGGCGAACAAGTGCATTATAAACAAGTAAAAATACAATTTCTGTTGAAAACATTCCGCTCAGGTAGCTGTTTAAAAAGGCTTCATGCCTGAAGTCTTTCTCTGATTCAAATTTTGTTTGAGAAATTACCTCTTTCCATAAAACTACTTAAGTTCAGAGGGAGTAATTTCTCACAATGTTTTATATTATCAACAGCTATCTATCCATGCACAACAGGGCATGGTTCATGAGGCAAAATACTCCACCCAACTAAAAACAACCAAAACAGAGAAAGTATCATTAAAAATGAAATCCCAATATTTTTTGTTTTACAATTGATTTTCCATCAATTGTTCCAAGAAATCATATCAGTTGAAGTCCTCTCATCTCTTTAGGAAAAACAGGAAAATAATTCCAGTATCCGGAAGTCACCGCTTTGCGTTCTCGTTTAAGAAACTGTCAGAATAATTTGAGTGTTTCAAAAAAGAAGATGTACAGAAAAACATGTCAGTGACCCGGCATCTGCTTTCGTAGCAGTCTAATGGATCAAGTCCGGATAACAAAACAGTCAATTTATTGGAAAACTGAACCCCCTCCCCCCCTCATGCAGGCATGAAAAATGAGTTTGTAGAGTGGAACAGCTACCTCTTGTACAAATGTCATGATTGGTTTGTGGGCTTGTTTATTTCAGATAACTGCGGGGGTTCCCGAGTCTTGTTTATTCACAGAAATGTCAACTGCTTCCTGCCCGGTATGTGTTGTTTTTTCATTCTCAGCAGGAGTCAGAAAGCATTGCTTCACCGTACAGCCGTGCAATGCACAAACTATACTCTAATAGTTAAGCCTAGGCAACAAGTGAAATTACTACTCGTCTAGTTGCACCACAAAATAGAAATGTAATCGCGATTTTCGATAATATTGACATATCGCCCAAGCTTAGCCCCAGGTAACATGTAGAGGACCAATCAAAGTACAGCCTATAGAAAGCTTACGTCACTGCCAGTTTATCCAATGAAATCGCTGGGTCTGTAAAACCAATACCCGTCTATATCCTTGTGAATAGAGACAAGGGACCAGTCTACTCCAGTGGCTGCTTTTGTTTGAAAGTAAAATGTAGCTGCTGACACATATCACCTTGGACCAATCAAAATTCAGATATGGAAAGCTTACGTCACTGCCAGTTTATCCAATGAAATCGCTGGGTCTGTAAAACCCACACCCGTTTTTACCCTAATGTATAGAGAAGACAGGGAACCAGTCTACTCCAGTGGCTGCTTTTGTTTGATAGTAAAATGTAGCTGCTGACTCACATCACCTCGAACCAATCAAAATACAGATATACAGATATGGAAAGCTTACGTCACTAACAGTTTATCCAATGAAAACGCTGGGTCTGTCAAACCAACACCCGTCTATATCCTTGTGGCTAGAGAAGACAGGGAACCAGTCTACCCCATTGGCTGCTTTTGACAGTGAATACTGCCCTCTATGTGCAGTTCGGATCACCATCCAGACAACCACCGAGTTATAGCCATGAATGAGATCACAATTATGTATCAAAGTACATTGTACTTTTTTCTCATCTGGCGCCGATACTTGCAGAGCGAACATCAATCTTTGAGCTTTCAAACATAATCCGGGCAACAACTGATTGAAAGGAAGATCTGATTCCATGGACTAGCTGATCGTGCGGCTCATGGTGTCCATCTCATAATTTGTCTAGTATCATTGATTACATCTAGTATACAAATATTGACTGCTTCGAGTGCTTCGCCTCGGGAAAATAGAATGCTCCGGGATCACCTCGGGAGTCATAGTTTTAACCATTGCACGAGTAAAAGCAGTCAATATTTGTTTTATAACACCCCAAACATTTCTAAATACTGTACTATTATTATTAAGTTACAGACCTGAATGCTACAATCCACGGACGACGCGAATACAGATTGCAAAATTTTACTGTGCTGCATGTAGTGTCGTGCAATCCGAAATGGTTACAGACTATTAATGTATCATCCTCGTACACGCAACGGACGTCTGGGTACTGCACTCAGTGTGCTAGTCTTCGGACTAGCGCACGGCAAAGCGACGCACTATCACATGGCTGTCGTCTAGCAAAACTAAGACATGTCATGTGACGTGCTCTAAACCAATGAGCAGGCAGAATACTTGTAAGGGGTGTTATAAAGACTTTTGTTATAGCGACAACAAGCAGGATATTAAATTTCATCAAAAGAGAAAAGCATGAGGAGTTTAAATCTGAAAGCTCGCTTGATAAAATTATTTGTATTGGTACAAATCCACTGGAATAGTGTGTCTGTGTGAAGTACTGTCAAAGTCAAGGAAATATTGTTAACAAAATCCTACAATTACCAGTTGTTATATTTCAATTGTTAAAATCAACATAAGCCAATGTGAAAGTGCACGTAAAATCCACTGACAACTTATTATCGGCTTTTGTGTTTTCACTACAAGAAAGTTAATACATGTACCTTCATGTAACTGGATAATTGGATAATTGATAATTGGATCGTATTTTCACAGCTTGATGAGATGGTTTAGTGACAGGAAATAAATATATTCGTATCCCCAACCCACTCCGTAAACCCCTCAAACTCCAATATACTGTTGTTTAAATCATCATTTACTTTTTACAAATTGAATAAGATGCAACATGCTGATCCATGAATGTTACAAGAAAGGGGTCATAAAAACAAAAAACAAACAAACAAACAAACAAACAAACAAACAAACAAACAAACAAACAAACAAACAAACAAACAAACAAACAAACAAACAAACAAACAAACAAACAAACAAACAAACAAACAAACAAACAAACAAACAAACAAACAAACAAACAAACAAACAAACAAACAAACAAACAAACAAACAAACAAACAAACAAACAAACAAACAAACAAACAAACATACAAACAAACAAAAACAACAACCCCCCAAAAAGGAACCATAAAATAGGATAGAGTATTGAATTCAGATCTATAGCGAGATTAGTGCAGGGGTGAGAGTCATTACTAACAAAGAAGTCTGAAACTTGGATACAAATTCAAAGGTATTTAAAAATGATGCCATTTCTACCATTTGGTTACCCCTGTGGTTATAGATTCCAAGGAGCTTTTGGAAACAGTATCCAAAGCACTAGAGAAGTAGACCAATGAGCAGGATTTCTTTATTTGTGGAAACAAAAAATTGCCTGATTTTCTTCACCAGGCCGACATAAAAAGTCTGAATTCAGCCAAAAGTCTGAACATCTCATCCCTGTTAGGGTCATATTAATAAGGTGATGGATCACTGTCTGTAAATCTATTCAGGTGGAAAATAATGACACATTCATTTGGTCTCTGAAGTACCCTTTCTGTTTCACTGGTGTTCGAAAACCCTGAATATTACAGATTGATGGATGAACTTACTAGTTACCATGCATTATTAAATATTATTATTGTTTAATGACTTATTCACACAGATCAACTGTGAAAAAGACAATGAAGCATAGAAAGCATTTAAGCATTTAAACAAATTTAGGGGGGACAAGCAATCCATCCAATACAAGGACGTCTTTGAAGTGAGCTAAATTGAAGAAGATAATAGTTTTAATGATGACAACCATGTATTAATATGTCATTGAGAGAGTGGAGGCTGTGAGAAAACTGAAGGTCAGATAAATCTACCAAAAACAAAACACCCCGCAGTGCTATTACATACCATAAGCCTTTCTGAGGTATGGCGGACAGGATAGGAGTGCACCGTTTGGTTTGGGTGTATACACACAAGTTAACCCAAACCTTATAGTGTTGTGTAACTTGTAGCATTGTGTCAGCCATATCTTCATAAGGCTAAAGCCCCATTCATACTCGAATGCGAATGTGAAGCAAATGCTGACGTCACAAAATTTCGCAATGAATATTCGCAGCAGTTCAGCTGTGCTCAACTCATTTGCGAATATCGCTGCGAAAGGATAGTTGTGTTGTCAAATTCATGTCAAATTTGATAAGCATGCGCATTCGCAGGAAGCATGAACCGGGCTTTATGGTGTTGGTAAAACAGCACCCCTCTCCAATATAGACCGTATTGAATAACCTCTTTGTTGCTATAAAAAGTCGCTATCTTGTAGGGCAAACCGTATGCGCGTCTAAATGCGTACATCAATGAAGCACACAGCACGCAGCATTCCTGGTTTGATTTCTACGGCACACGCATGCACACGCGCACTGACGCCATCTTGTAGGGCAGATATTTGAACGGTGACGTCATATTCAATACGGGCTATACCCTCTGTCCCCTATAAAAGTTACTTGACTGTCGGCACAAAACACTAAAACAGTGTCGGCAAACAAGAGTTGAAATATCTACTGCTTCTACACCATAGTGACCATTAAGACACTTCTCTTCAAAGTTCTAGCCAAGGATTTGGTGAAAAAAAGATATCCACAAATTGCTTGAAACTTATAACCTGGGTGTCAAAATTGTTCTCAATACATTTAAATGTAAATGACAGATGAAACAGGGGCCCAATTTCATAAAGCATGTAAGCACACAAATTTGCTTAGCATGAAATTTCTTCTTTGATAAAAGACAAGACTACCAACAAAATTTTATTTGTTTGAATATTGCTTGTTACTGGCATTCAGCTGTTGTTTGCCTATCCTGAAAATCACATGAAAATTTGGTTGGAAATCCTACAGGCTTTATGAAATTGGGCCAGGGTGTCCAAATTTAAAGCAGCTTAAATGGTGTTTGAAGCTTTGCATGGTGTAGAGAATAAGAGCAACTATAAATATAAATATTAATAGTGAACTTGCGGGTACAACCATGGGTAAAAACTCTTTTTTTTTTCAGAGCCACCACTCCTTCAAAAGAGTTTTTACCCATGGTTGTACCCGCAAATTTATTATTAATATTTATATTTATAGTTGCTCTTAAAGCAGCTTGTCCAAAAGACACACAGCTGGTTAACACTATCCTTCTCAAGCCTGATACTTAATGGAGGCAATGAAGGTGATTGCCTCCATGCCCCCTGGTCATTGCCTTGGTGCCCTTGAAATGCTCCAATAGAAACTTACAATTTCCTCATAAAAGTCATAAGGTGTCCTTTACCAAGGAGAAAATGCCTTGGTGCTCTTGCCCATACATGTACAGGACTGGTTTCTCGTCAGTTGATATTATGTGTACAGTTTTTCAATATTTCATGGGATAATGACTTTCTGTCATGAAGTAGGGTTTAAAGCATTAACTGGATCCGAGTGTCCCTGGTAAAACAAAATAACCAATCACTGATTCAACATAAAGCTATGCATTTATAAATACATGCATCAAGTACATGCATCATGCAATATAGCTAGCCTTGCTTCAGGCAAACCAAAGTCGGTCACTTCCAATCGTCAGGATAATCAAACAACCAATGTGGGCAAAACTCATTGGATACTATGCAAATTATCCAGGGGGTTAATCCATTTAAATGTAGGTGGGGGGAGTATCTTATTTCCCTGTTTCTGGGGGTGTGTGTAATGTGTGTAATGATTTGCAAACCCACAGTGCTGGCTGGCGAAGCGAGTGATGGGGTACATTGTGAGAGTTAACCAGATGAACTTGGCTTATTCAACTGTTCAAAAGAAGAATATTATAACTGGGTGTTTCAAATTGACTCCAGCACCGATTTGAAAACGAGGATTTATTTTCTGACGGATGGTCACTTCACACAGAACGATATTGCTACAAATTACACAAATAGGTCGGAAGGACCGTTAGGTTGGATAGACAACTTTTAATGAGTATAAAATAACAAATCTACCCAAGCTCAACCAATCATTCCAGTTTGTTACAATCAATATGGACTAAACTCCTTGGATCTTATGCAAATTGACAAGGGCTCATACATTTTAGAGTGGGGGCGGTATCTTAACTCTATGTTTCTAGTGGTCTGTGTATGATTAGTAAACCCACAGCGCTGGCTAGCTGGAGAGGCAAGTGATGGTAACATGGTGAGAGCTGACCAGATGTACTTGGCTTATTCAACTGTTCAAGAGAGGAATATTATAACTGGGTGTTACAGATTCACTTCATCACTGATTTGGAAACGAGGATCTATAACTAACGGATGGTCACTTCACACAGAGTGATATTGCTACAAATTACACAAATTGACCGGAAGGACTGTTAGGTCACGGTTGGATTGACAACTTTTAAGGAGTATATCTTTGACATGTGATGGGATCTGGAATCTCACTTTGGTCTCTCAATCAACGAGTGGGAAATTATCAAGTGTGAGTGGACATCTTAAAAAACCACATGTAAGTTAATAACTACTCTAAACATGTCTTAGGTTCCATTCACAAAATGATTTCAGGCACATCAATGGTAAAAACTTCTAAGGATTTTGATGTGGGTTCGCTTTTGTTGTTGGTCCGGACCTCTGACAAAATGTGTTTAAAAAGATTTTACAAGGGACCCTGGACACTCTAATATTATGGCTGTATTTTCACATGAGGTACATTTTGTACAAATTTACAACCTTGCTACAATTTAACAAGGTACCCTTGCTAAATTGCTCTTGTGTGAAAGGGGCTTTATATGACAGGTGTATAATATGCCCCCGTACATTTTCGAGGGCATGCTTAATACATGTCACAAATATTATTTACAATCATCTGCACTTAATATTTCTTTTTAGTTTGTGTTAAGATACGAGGCACTTGATGTCAAGATTTAATTGCTTCATTTTTCATTTAAGTCAGTGAGCAGTGCCCTAGATATATGATTTTAATTTGCACACTTTGGGCACACCATCTAAAATTCTTGCTAAATCAGGCATGATGCTTGGCCCTTGGGGAAAAAAAAAAGTAGGCACATTTTATTGAGAACATGGGCTGACCTACATGTACACATGGTGTAGGTTTTTGTATCAGACTTTCCAGGCCATTCAAGAACAATTTAATCACAAAGAATTTGAATATAAGAAGCTTCTAAGATTATGTGTATAGCTAGGAATTATTCTTCCTGCGCGGACATATTCACTCTGGATTTACGGAGTATCTCAAAAACATGACCAGGGGTTAGTTTGATTGTTTTTTCTACTTTTGGTGTGGATAGTGTTATGGTAGAGTCCCGAGGTTGTAATAAGGGGCAGAAAAAGGGCTTACAATTTGATCTCTGGAAAAAGAGCCAGAGGATTAAAAAAAAAACAAAAAAAAAAAACCCCTCAATAAATAACTAAATAAATTACAGTTTTTCCTTTGTTTTAAAGTTCTTTGTAGCAACAGGAATTACTGTGACTCAGTCATACATGTAAACGGATGTTTACAACCATGAAGGGCCGTGACCGTACGATAAAGGACCTCACCTTCCCCTCGGTCCATCATTGTAAATTAATGACCCTGCAGTTTAATCAGCCTTTTAACACCTCATCGCCACTCTTTCATTCCTTAATTATCATAAGTGTATTATTTATAATGTAATACATCTATCATACATGACACTCAGTCTTGGCAGTGACTTATCAATTCAGGTGGCAGCATGTTAAGGAAATATTTATGAGATAAAGCAAACTTAAAACACCTGGAAAGAGGGTTACAAGGCGAGGTGAGGCAAGATGTTGCTGCCAGATCGAGCCAGAGACAAAACTACAAACTAAGAAGTATCTTATCAACCTCAGCAAACATGCAAAAGAAATGGCATTGTAATACTCGGACAAACAGAAAATATTCCTAGGCACTTTTAAAGGGTAAGCAAGCAATAAAGGGATTGTATAAACAAGGTAAGATAACCCATAAAATATGCTTGACGAAAGCGCAGAATTCCCTATTTCCTTAAGTGCTAATTCTTTGCTTACGGTAAGCAGAGCAAGGAAATCGGGCCCCCGACTGGCAACCGTTTCATGGTTAGCGTTTGAAAGCAGCTTTGCAAAGTTGGCCCCAGGTGGTCAAGTGAAGGTCAAATCGTGCCAATGAAATGCTTTATTTCTCTGCTTTGATGAGTTGATACAAATTTTGTTTGATCATTAGTTTATTATTCTGTCAAGTTCAATAATGGTGACTTGCTTTGAAGGATTTGTAGATCACCGGGTATTAGGCCTGTTTGTTTAGTACATGACAAAACTTGTTTTTCCAGCGTTCTCCCTTAAAGTATAAAACATTGTGAGAAACGACCAGTCTTGTCGCTTAGTGTATCTCACGGTGAGCCGTTTCTCACAATGTACACTATCAATAGCTCTCCATTACACGATTCAAAGTAAGGTTTTATGCAAATAGTTAGAGTAATTACCAATAGTGTCCACTGCCTTCAAAAGGATTGAGTAAGATTGGTGATTGGACCCAACTGTTTGTTGTAGATATCATAAAACAAACCCCCCCCCATGACCTCTCACATTCTAGGACTTAGCCCAATTTCATGACTCTGCTTACCACAAAACTCTCTGCTTACCAAGCACACTGTAAAGCGCACTGAGTCTACAGGCCATAACACAGAATTCCACAGTAAGGTGAGTCATGAAACTAAGGGCCAGATGTTAAACCAGCTAGTCATCCAAGAACACCCATTGTATTCAATGCAAGTACAAACTCTCTCCTTGAAAAATCAGTTTTCACAAATGCAGTGTCAATAAAACAAAGTGTCTGTTAAAATCCAGCTGGCAACGGTAAAATCAATACTGGGACCGTTTAAATACAGCTATAAGTAGTAAGGCCACTGAATTACAATAGAAGAGGTTCAACCCTGAACACTACACTGCTTCTATTTATTTTCGTTTAGATACAATATACTCACATCATAGACCTACAAATGCGCGTTGATTTAAAATGCAGAGGGACACAGAATACGTTATCCTCAGTACTAAAGGGTCAGTAAACGGTCTGTAACGACTCTAAACACGGCAATAAAAACTTTTTACTTGCTTGGAAGCAAAGTTGGAGAAACTGTTCCTTTCGAAGTACGGTAATGGAAAAAGATAAAACTTTTTATCTATGAAATGTTGAATGTGAAAAGTATTACTTTAACGTTTTTCAGATTGTGTATTTCACATAACCACTTGGCAAAATCTAAAAAAGGCTTGTACCTTCTAGAAAAAAATACAGTAATCCTTTATATCTAAATAAAATAGTGAAATTTTAGCTACATGTTTATTGTTTCACCGGGTAGACAAAATTTCTGTCTTCAGAAGAAAAACTGAAACTTCTCATCCCTGACCAATGAAAGAGGGGGGAGGGGGAGGGGCCTAGTACAATTCTTCAGAAGAAAAACTGAAATTTCTCATCCCTGACCAATGAAAGGGGAGAGGCCTGTTTACAACAAGTCAGCTTTCCTTTTTTTTATATTCACCAATCCTACGTACCTATATACACCTAATTCTTAACTACGCACCTATGTAAAAATACACTGTACAAGAAATGCTTCTATTTCTGACCGAATAATGCATTTGTTTCATAGTTTTCTAAAAGTGGATGGTCGATGATCAGCATATCCTTAAGTATTAGGGACGAGTGGTTGCTATTGCGGAGATACTTCCCTTCAATGCTTCAATCAATGAAACAAATTTCTTGAAGGGGGTGGAGGGCTGGCGGGGCTGAGCCTATCAATGCACACTCCTGTCACAGCTTTGCATTGGGTTCAATTTCTGAATCAACAATCACTGCAGCCATAATCAACCCCCCCCCCCCAATTCAACGATGAGCCACAATGCTTGACACTAAAGCATCCAGTTCGATTGTATGTACACTGGACTGTTTGTAAAGTATCGCCAAAATCCACACAAAATGTATCAGATGCTACTTCAAAATTACACTTTGTGCATCAATTGGCTACTGGCTTTCAGTGTGCACAAAACTTACTTGATAGCTATTTGAAAGAAACAAAATGGCCACAATTATAAGCCTGATCTTGTGAACAAAATAACTCCTTTTATGGAGATCAAATCCTTTGGTTAGAAACCCTACAGCAGCGTTTGATAGTATAAAGCGTTTTGAGAAACATTTCATGAACGAAGAAATGTGATTGTGTAAAGAGATAACTGATTTTATGCCCCCAAATTTTAACATGAGACAGATTGTGTACCTCTAGAGGAAGAGACAAAAAAGTACAAAAAGTACCCAAATCCTTTAAGCAGATAAAGAATGCTTGAAGCTTTTCTGCTAAGCAAATTAAAGTATGATACCAGTCACAGATCGTACATGTGACATTGCATTTTGTCTGGTTATCTTGTTCTGGTAAGCATAAATTTATTGTGCTTAACTGCTTTTTGTGCTAAGCAGCTCTAAAAAAAATTGGGCCTATAGCTACCAGTACTGCATCTTTTTCAAAATGTACTTTTCATTGACAGGTTTGTTATCTCTTCATATAGACCACTGTCATCATACATCATTATAAAAACAATAAACAGCAAGCTCAATCAGATCATTCTTGACAGCCATCGTATGGTCTTTGAAATACCACCGTTTCAATTCAATTACTGGCATCTGCAGGAGGTCCTGTATGAACTATATTCATGGTGAACTATTGGACTAGTTATTATACAAAATAATAATGAATGTTTATGAGTGCAATGGTGCAAATATTTTCATGAGTTGAAAGATGGAATGTTCTATTCAACGAGGCGGAGCCGAGTTGAAAAAAACTTTTTGCACGAATGAAAAACATTCATTATTTGTTTCATATAACATCCCAGGGAGCTGAGAAAGAAGAAAGAAATGTTATTAGCCCAATGACCAGGGGTCAATTTCATGGATCTGCTTACCGCCCAATTTCTGCGCTAGCCTTGTAAGCGTAGAATGCCTAGAAACGTGGAGTACGCACGCGCACAAGCCAAAATTCGCAGCTAACCTTTGAAATACGCTTGCCGTAAGCACAGGATTCCCTGCTTCCGTAAGCGCCGAATCTGTCCTTACGGTAAGCAGAGCCTTTAAGTTAGGCACTGGGCACCAAATGTAAAATGCATTGATATGGTTAAAATGCGCTGTATAAGAACTAAGAACTGTTATTATAAAAGAAGTGTATACTTTTGATAAGCCCATTCGTCTCATGAGAAAAATCGCCATCTTATCGCCATCTTAAAAAAAATCCTCAAAGAAAAACTGCATTGTATATTGGAACTAAGCCCTGTCATGGCTTGAAATTTAAGCACTGGCAGACCCGAGGCCAGTGATTATTGCATTGGGCCAGTGAAATAAATCACAGCCAAAACAAGTCCTGAGGTCGTTAAGAAGATTTGATTTCATTACAAAAATAAAGTCTTCATTTGACATTCTTTCTCAAGCAATGCTTGCAGTCTATTTTTCATAAACGAATAACAATGCATGTAACCTGTACTGTGTATGCAAAGGACCACAATTGAGTAGTGTGCCCCAGAAGTGGGTCAACCACGCCACGGCCACGGCCATCAAATATAGTGGCACATTTTAGTTAACCAATACCAGAGGTTATAGGTGAGCTGACAAACAAAAAACAAAAACAGCGCGGCAACATCAATTCCCCCTGGAAATGAGATTAGGTTCTAAACTATTAAAAAAAAAAACTGTCCAGCAACCAAATTTAATCCAATTCAAAGCTTGCACACACCTGTAACTGGCCAGAGGGTTTTAAATCCATAATGACCAGTGACCTTTTCGCTATGGCCCTACAAGTAGTATCACTAAAGAATTTAATCTCCCTTAGCTAGTGGTTAGTCATTAAGCAAAACTCATCTTAAATTTTTCTCATCTCTTCTGAAAAAAGGCCATTTGCTGCAATTTAATCAAAAATGGATTATCAATGATTTGTTTATGAAACTCATGTCATAACAACATTTATAATAATATGCAGTTCTTATAGCACTTTTAACAGTCAAAGGTTAGTATTGTTTAATGCTTCGCATGGTATGGAGAAATAAGAAGAAACTATAAATAAATAGTAAACTTGCGGGTACAGTCGAAGGGTGTTGTACCATAGTGTTCTTGTAAACACAGCTATGAAGCAGAAAAGATAATAAGACCCATTTTACGTGTGTATTTAAACATGCTGCACCTTGTAACAGTTTACAAGGTGGAGTGGCTCATGTTATCTAGTGGTAATACCTATATATACAAGTGCTTAAGTCTTCTGTAGACTTTTCTGGCTACTTAGTAACAGTTTTACTGATTTTGCTGTGGCAAAAAAATCAATCGGAAATCAGACTTATGTAAATATCTAAGATACTTCACACCACCTTTACAGTTAAATTGCTTTTATATTGTGGAATTCTGTAGAACTATTTATTTGGAGGCGTTGTGGCCGAGCAGTTAAGAGCACCAAATTCAAACTCTGGCGTTAAAACTCAGCAGAGTGTGGGTTCAAGTCCTGGTCGTAACACTTGTGTTCCTAAAGCAAGACACTTAACCATTGCTTCGTCCTTCGGATGGGACGTAAAGCCGTTGGTCCTTCGGTTATGTAACGCACATAAAAGAACCCAGTGCTTTTATCGAAAAGGGAACGGGTTTGCCCTGGTGTTCCTGGTTTGATTGGCAGCATATTGGGCGAGAGCACCTTGTAAACCACATACCTTGCAGGAAAATACTGTACGTTAAAGCAGGAAAATACTGTACCTTAAAGCAGGAAAATACTGTACGTTAAAGCGCTTTGAGCGTCACTGAGTGACGAATAAGCGTGCTATATATGAAACCACTATTATTAATATTATTATTATTAAACTCAATCAAAAAACATGTGTATACACTTCTTTTAATAATTGCATGTGTTCACTCACAAATATTTGTCATTTTCAAATGAAGCATCCCTCTGTCCAAATCTTAACTGTGAGTGTCCATCCTTCTTGAGGACGCCAGACTCCAGCTAAAATAAACCCTCACCGAGACCAAGATTGCAATCATCTTTCGCATTATCAAAATAGAACATCATAAACTAAATACCATCTTATCACTGAAGCAGAGAACGGACAATTCTGGGTCGTATAATTCCTGCAGCCCAGATTGCAGCACGTCCCGGTCTTGTTATAATCCAATTGAACTGAGTCAACAGAATAACTCAATCGCCATGGGTTAAAATAATATTCAGTGCGTACAGTGGTCTAATAACGACTATTAGGAAAGGTGGTTTAAAACTGTTGCTGTAAAAAAAAAAAAAAAAAATTCTTTGACAAAAATCTGTTTGCTAAATTTATCATTTTTAAGTCACCCCTAGAATTCGGAAGACATTAAAATGTCTCACGAATTTTAGGGGTGTTACGGTTTGGAGAACTTACAGACTCTCTTATAGAATAACAAATAGGAGTAGTGGGTTTGGGTATCCCTTTGGCATTGAAAATGAACCCCCTTAAACCTCCTGTGTGTTACATTTGAGAGGTACTACGTCTTGCATTTTGAGATAATTACAATTCTTTTATTTTTTTCATTGAGTACCTGAACTGATTGGCACTTTTCCAAGTCGACTTACACTAGAATGTTCTTTAAATAGAAATATTGATTATTGATTGCCACAGATACATAGCAAGCTTGAATAAAAAAGGGCTGAAATTTCTGACAACAAAACAATCGACCCTGGCTAACCCAGGTTCATATATATGTCATTCTAGGTAATATTAGAACAATTAAGGCAGTGGATACTATTGGTAATTACTCAAAATAATTATTAGCATAAAACCTTTCTTGGTAACAAGTAATGGGGAGAGGATGATAGTATAAAACATTGTGAGAAACTGCTCCCTCTGAAGTGCCGTAGTTTTCGAGAAAGAAGTAATTTTCCACGAATTTGATTTCGAGACCTCAGAGTTAGAACTTGAGGTCTCAAAATCAAGCACCTGAAAGCACACAACTTTGTGTGACAAGAGTGTTTTTTTCTTTCATAGTTGCCTGCAACCTTGATGACTAATTGAGCTGAAATTTTCTCAGGTTTGTTATTTCATGCTTATGTTGAGATACACCAAGTGAGAAGACTGCTTTGACAATTACCAAAAGTGTCCAGTGTCTTTAAGGTTGTCTGACACAAACATCTGCACGTTTTCATAAAGTGTACATTTGTAGCTCATTATGGAGATTAAAGTGTAAAGTGATGGGTTGTACAGGGTGAGCAAATGTTCACAGTAGAGCAAATGATTTTTGGGGGTAATTTTGTTTGTGTTCATTCATGGAAGAATTTTGCCTGTGTTCATCAAAAGTTGTGTACCTGCCGTCGATTTCACAAAACTCTTCCTTACTTCAGACTAATCTTAGGACGTAGGACGAGTCCCAACCCTGCACGGTAGCATGCAGAACTTAAGATTAATCCTAAGTTAGGACGAGTTACTTGTCCTAACTCGAGATAAGACAAGTCCTAACTCTTTGTGAAATCGACGGCTGATTATTTAAGTATGATAAAAGTCAATGGGGGTTGGGGGTCGAAAGGAGGGAGGGGGTTTATATGGCAGAATGTAACCCCAGCTTATCTATAACATTTGCCTAAACGCTTCTGCTCATGCTCAAAAACGGGAAGTTCTAAAACTGCATCATCTTATAACTCATTTGTATGTGAATATTGCTGATTACTACACTTTCTACTGTTGAACATATTGACTTATCATGTTGAAGCCAAGGTGATGGTTTCTGGACAGAAATATGTACACAAATACATTGCCTGTATGTATACATACATTGTACAACAAATATGAACAGACACGGAAGATGCGCAATCGCGAGGCAACTGCCAGGGCAAAGTTTGATGAAGGAAGGTGTTCAAACAACAATTATACACAGTCAATTTTGCAAAAAGAACCTTGCTGTCCTACGACTATTTACATTTGCTGCTAATGTTATGTGTTTTTTTCCGAGTTTGGATATTGAAAGTTGATGTATTTTTGAGATTGTTAATACATGGATGTCGCTTATGCAGTAATGGCTGTCTTCTTAAAAACACAGTTTAATCATCTAAACTGTTTTAGATGACAGAACAAACACTAAGAGAAGATTTTATATCTTCTGTTTTATGGGTGATACTCAGCAGGATCAATCAAAAGATATTTGTGAGACTCAAACTCAACATTTTGAACAACATTCTTTGAGAACTTGTCCTGTCTTGAGCTTACTGGCCCGACAGTGACCCAGTTTAAAATTCAAGCCCTGCCTGATGTTAAAGGGAAGGTACACGATTGGTAATTACTCAAAACAAATATTAACTTAAAAACTGACTTGGTAACGAGCAATGGAGAGCTGTTGATAGTATAAAACATTGTGGGAAACGACTCCCTCTGAAGTAACGTAGTTTTTGAGAAAGAGGCAATTTCTCACTAAAATATTAAAAGACACTAGCTAGAAGTCTTTTATTCCCATCTGAAGGCACACAAATTTGTCCAACAAAGGTGTTTTTTCTTTCATCATTTTCTCGCAACTTCGATGACCAATTGAGCCCAAATTGTTACAGGCTTACTATGTAATGCTTATGATGGGATACACCAAGTGAGAACACTGGTCTTTGACAATTAACAAACATGTACAGTGCCTTAAACTAAATTATCACTTGCTTGTTTGCTACCATTGATCAAACCGTGTTCCCTCACACCGTTTGTCATCTAACAGGACATTCAGTGTGTACTTGGGGAAAAAGGAGGGGAAAAAATGACAAAAAACCGACAACTGTAAATGTTTGAATGTCAATGGGGTAAACTGGTCGATTTTAGACATGCAGCTGGACCATAACACTGCTTGAGTCTGCGAGGTTTACCGCCAAACAGCTGCAGAAACACACCCCTAAATATAAACTGAAATTTAAACATACCCGGGAAGTTTGATTCATTTAGATTGGTGCAACAAATCACGGCCTGATATCATGGCGCTGGTAAACTGTGAATTCAAACCTCTTGGTTACAGTAGCTGAACCATTTCATCCTCAGGATTATTTCACATACATGTAGGCCCCCCTATTTCCTGCTTGTGACAACACTTCCCGTAAATCAAACATGAAGAAATCCAGATTAAGGACAGTGGCAGCACTGTACTCAAAAATTCAGGAGGGGAAGCAAGTGGCTAAAAAAATAGTTATGACGAAGGGGGGGGGGGGGACACTCTGATTTTGACTTCAAAATGTCACATACATGTACATGTACAAGGCTGATTAAACAATATGAAAATGGTGTTCTTAAACTGGTTTACCCCCCCCCCCCACATATTGCCTTTTCACAACCCTTTTAACATGTTCTTGTATGATATTATTACTTCCTATACTAAGAATATAGTACTTTTTCAATGAAAATACGGGCCTGATACACAACACCAAAGAAGAGATTATCTCTGTGCCACAGTTTCTTGCCTCGGTCTCCTTTAGGGATTATTCCAGTAGAGAGTCAAACTCAGAAGAGGTGCCCTTTACAAAGAACGACCGTCTTCATTTCCTACACAAGATCAAATTAAGATCAAGATGTAAAAGCCCTTACATTAGTTGGGGCTTCTACAATGAAATTAAAGGAACATTAGAGAATTGGGTTTTGCTAACAAAACAGTTGCTGACAGTATAGCACTTTATGTAATCCACCATCTACATAAACTGACATACCTGTACAAGTTTGAGATCGATTAGCCATCTGGGTCAAAGAAAATTGTTTAAAAACCGATTACACATTTGGCATGACATTGATTTAAAAAAAGGAATGAAACGCTCACTGAGCGATAACATTCTAATGGGAAATTAGATTATTATTTATCATAAAATGTGACATTTCAGACAGAAATATTTCAAGGGATGTTTCCTACTATCATTATCATTAGACCGTAGTTTTATGTAAATCTGGGATCTAAGACGAGTTTTTTTGATCTCCTGATGCATAAATTGTATAGAAGTAGAACAGGAAATAATCTACAAAAGTACAAAGCCATCAAATGTAAATGCTCATATAGATTCAAGTGTTAGTGGGAAAAAGGGCAAAATACTTGACATATAAAATTTCATGATCCCCAAAGATGCTTGGTATGGGCTTAGACAAACAAATTGGAGAACGGGGAATTTAACCCAAGCTTACTCCACTACCCTTTGGGGGAAAGATTATACATTTTTCCCTGAGCACCAACACAAATATCAGCATCCTAGTGTATACATATCAATCCCAGAAGAATTTTTTTTCCGACCGTTTCATGTGCAGTGATAGATAAATGTAGGCCCCAGCTTTAGAGCTTAAAGACAGTGGACACTATTGGTAATTGTCAAAGACCAGTCTTCTCACTTGGTGTTTCTCAACATATACATGAAATAACAAACCTGTGAACATTTGAACTCAATTGGTCGTCGAAGTTGCGAGATAATAATGAAAGAAGAAACACTGTGTCACACGAAGTTGTGTGCTTTCAGACGCTCGCTATCGAGACCTCAAAATCTAATTCTGAGGTCTTGAATTCAAATTCGTGGAAAACTACTTCTTTCTCGAAAACTACGTTACTTCAAAGGGAGCCGTTTCTCACAATGTTTTATACTATCAACAGCTCCCCATTACTCGTTACCAAGTAAGGTTTTATGCTAATAGTTATTTCGAGTAATTACCAATAGTGTCCACTGCCTTTGAGTCTGCCAAAATACTGCTTTTGTTGTTTGTTAGATGATCTCAAACAAGGGAAATTTCTAACCTCCCTTGTACAAAGAGGGACAGGGAAAACTAATAATCATACTTCCTCATGAGAGAACAAATCCTTGTGCTAATGATGGGAACTTGTGGTCTCTTTCCTTTGACAAGTCTCATATTTAGTGACAAAGGTTTTTTCAAAGTAAAAGATTATCCAGAAGCTCCAAAAGAGCCCTAAAAAAATACTGCGCAGAGGCACAGAACATTTTTTTGTCTATAGATGTTTTGACAACAGAACCGAAGTGGTTACCGTGCAAATGTGACTGTCCTGGTTTGTCATGTTTGATTTATATAGACCTATCCAAGAATTTTTTCAGTTTTTGGAACAGTTATAAACACCACATTAAGGTTGTGCAAACATCAGGTTCAAACCCCCTTGAGAAATTTAACTAGCTTAGCTTATCACAAACGTGTATACACTGCAAAGCGTCGCCTGAATAAGGGCCTAAATACAAGTTTTGTATTGCCCTGCGCCACTGCGCTCTAACCCACAACTCAACAATGTGCAAACACCAGTATATCAATCCTCTTGAGAAATTTAACAAGCTTAGCTTTCCCCTAAAACCTGGTTCATAATTTCTATGAACTTTGACGTCACAGGAAATGAGCACAAGTCAACTGATGTGGATTATTTGTGTTGAATTTGTGACGTCAACATTCGTAACGCATTCGCATTCGCAGTTAAGTATGAAAGGGGCTACTCTACACTGCAAAGCGTCAGCTGAATAGGGCCTAATTACACGTTTCCCATTGCGCTCAACCACGTCTGATCAATAGCAATCATCCTGAAACAAGGTTAATGGAAATACACTCCTTAAGCCGAGCACTCAAATTTCTTTTGTGGGGAAACTTGATGAATTAGGGGACGCTGATGGCCTCATTCTTGGCCTTCGATTCCAATTCATGCCAACTGGGTAAGATGAAGATGAATCGAATACTAGATATAACTCTCTGTCGGGTATGGACGTGGATTCAAGAAGGGTTGTTTACTTGTACATGTTAATAGTTAGAGTGATTTATGTTCGGGATTTGAAACAATCTTATGAGTCTGCTTGAAATTGATTTTTGAAGGACGGCTTGTTTCACATTCCTTTGAGGTAACCAGGGATAGAGATTCTTTTAAACATGCGGGTGAGGTTCGAGTAACCCAAGCCAAGTAATCCATTGATGAAGTGTAAGTTTTGAACATAATATTAAACTGAAAAACAGAAAAGCCAAGACCCAGAAAGGTTTTAAACCAACACTCAAGACCAAGTCACTACTCTTTTATTCCTATTCAAAAATGCCCTTTTCTGTATAAATAAGTAAATAGAAAAATGTTGGAAAGCAATCTAAAGATTGTTGTAAATTTCCAGTTCTTGTCCATTTAGCAAAGCGCCAAAATGCACACGACGCTCAATCACTTTGCATACTTAAAGTTACAGTTTTCTCTTTGATTTATTTTATTGAAAACACTCCACAGATTAGCTTTATGGAAAGACTCAGTGCTTCGTCTTTTATGGTAGAACTCAACCTGGAAAATTGAAAAATTGAAAGATGTCTGCCCGTAGTAATTCCAGTCGAAAGGGCGGATCAATAACATTTCTCTAGGTAGAGGTATGCGTGACAATCAGAAGTGTTTAATAATTGTCTACAGATGGTTCCGATTACACAGCAACCTGAAACCATGGTCATAAACAGACATTTAGCACCTCCACAGTTTTTCTGACGTCCACATTGATTGCGATAACGAAAAAAACAGAAACGGTTTCGGCTAGCCAGCATACAACAATCTCGTCCAAGGCACTTTGACAATGAAGGAACTAGGAATAAAGGGGAAAAGAGATGATTTGTAGTGTTCCAGCTTTCCATTTCAGTTTGAACTTTCTTGGGGTTTTACCTACAGTATGTGTGGAATTCTTTTCAGTCCGTGCACTGCCGATGCTTTAGTGATGTAGTTTCAGTAAGTTGATAGGTTAATAAATTCTCTGGTCCACATTTTGTCGTAGTTCTTGTAGGAATCATGTAAACATCATGTGAACTTCAACATTCCTTGGAAAAGGAAGTATTTGTCACGTTGGCAACCAAATTAATTTTAGAGATGCCCTACTCTCTCTTTGTACAGGGACAACACATACATACATTTGACAAAAGAGACTATTTCAAACTATGGATCAACATCAATACTCATTCCTTGAAGCATTAACAAAAACCACAAAAAAAACAAATGGTGCGCAGAGAAAGCAATTGATGGTAACCGATTACATTACACTAAACGGGGAAACTGACAGAGCACCAGCAAACTGAAAAGTGCGATCTGAAAAAACGTGATGCGTTGGATTGTGTGACTGATTGTCATAAAATCCCATGCAACCTTTGGAACAGAAAACTGGCACCCAAAACGATGGTCGCTGTGGTTTATTTTTGGTTCTTGAATGAAAAGGGTTTATTTGTTGGCAACTGTACTAACTTTCTCAACAATGTAGGAATTTATAGCTTATTGATCTTTTTAAAGGCAGTGGTAATTACTCAAAATAGTTATTAGCATGAAACCTAACTTAGTAACGAGTAATAGGGAGAGGTTGATAGTATAAAAAAAAAGTGAGAAACAGCGAAATTTTCCTCAAATTTGATTTTGAGACCTCAGATTTGATCAAGCATCTGAAAGCAGACAACTTTATGTGAAAAGGTTTTTTCTTTCATTATTATCTCGCGACTTCGGCGACCAATTAAGCTAAAATTTCCACAGGTTTGTTATTTTATGCAAATGTTGAGCAACATCAAGTGAGATGACTGGTCTGTGACAATTACCAATAGTGTCCAGTGTCTTTGAGTCAGTTTAACCATTTGGTCTCAGATGACTTGTTTATCTGCAAATGTTACATTCAGCTGGGCTTGTTCTAAAACCTTGCCTTGAATTTCGGGCTCCAGCTTTGCCTCGGGCAAAACAAAATTGAGCAGAAAACATTTTCTACAATGTTTCCAACATCAAACGAAGCCATAAACGAAGCCGATACCTAAGCCAAGATTGGAAAAAAAATCCCCAAAGGTTTCTAAAACACACACAAGGAACCGATATTAATAAATGCCGTGAGATTTAGCAATAAATTCTCACCCAAAAACATCTACAACTAGTTTATATTTCCATCTTTATTGCGTTGTACCATGGTAGAGTACCCTCCAGTATTTTCAGCACGCATCAATGTCACAGCCCTTGTGATGATTGACATTTTTAAAACTGCTCCAGTGACAAGTTTTGGCTGGCACAGGTGGAAATTTGATTAAAATTTGATTAACCCAAAGGTTAAGAAGAAAAGTGCGTGTGATGAGATTAGAATTATAAATTGAATTTTGATGGGGATGTTAATACAAGGTAATAATAATTGGCAGAAAATAATTGGCAATTATAAAGAACAAACACTAATTTTGAAATCTTGCTGATTTATCAAGTTCATACTAGTGCTTTGCTCCAGCGAAATATTTACATCTGATACTGTCATAGTTAAAGACATTGGACACTTTTGGTAATTGTCAAAGTCTAGTCTTCACAGTTGGTGTATCTCAACTTATACACAAAATAACAAACCTGTGAAAATTTGAGCTCAATCGGTCGTCAAAGTTGCGAGATAATAATGAAAGAGAAAAACACCCCTGTCACACAAAGTTGTTTGCTTTCAGATGCTTGCTTTCGAGACCTCATCTCGAAGTCAAATTTGTGGAAAATTACTTCTTTCTCGAAAACTACACTACTTCAGCGGGAGCCGTTTCTCACAATGCTTTATACTATCATCCTCTCCCCATCACTCGTTACCAAGAGAAAGGTTTTATGAGAATAATTATTTTTAGTAATTACCAATAGTGTCCACTGCCTTGAAGGGAATAGCATTTGAACACTGAATTCCTTTATAGACTTCTCAATACCTGAGAAACAATCAAACTTTCATGCCTACATGCATTTAGAGAGAAGAGACAAGGGGTCGATTTCACAAAGAGTTAGGACTAGTCCTAACTTAGGACTAGTCCTAGGAGATATACAAATTGCATGGATAGTCCTAAGTTAGGACGAGTAACTGGTCCTAACTCGAGATAAGACTAGTCCTAACTCTTTGTGAAACCCACCCCTGCCCCATCAATTATTTATTTCAGTGATTTACTATGTTTCAACAGAACAGGGTGAGTGCAGTGAACAACCAGCAATAGGGCCTATACTTTTACGCGCAACTCTATCGATGTACATCTGCACCGTGAGCATCTTAAGATACCAATGTGTTATAAATGCCCATTATCATTAACGTTATAACCCACAGCAACCACAGAAATCGCCCTGTGCTTTTGCCGTGGTGCCCTGTGCTTTTGCAGAGGGGCCATGTGCAAGGTTCTCATAGAAGTGCCCCTTAAAAGCGGGATAATGCTGTGCCCTTCAAGAACCTGCATTACTTATTTTCAACCTAACTCTTAACACAAACCAAATCAAAAGGCCATGTATTAAACGTTTTAAAGTAATATTATATATATGAGCCAATCAACTCACATGGGTTCTGTTCCCTGTTTAATCATCCCCCCAAGTCACTCTCTAACTGTACCTCATGCAGTCCCTAATCACAGCAAGCCGTGATAAATCTCTGTTTCCCTCAATTAAACCCTCCATGGTATTCTCAGACCCCTCTCAATCATTACAAGCCCACACTGAATGTGGCAGACTGCCATTGATAAACTGTTCTCTGAAATTACAACAATGTATCTGGCCAGGATGAGATTTTTAAACCAGGCACTCTGCGCACGACAAAGTCACAATGTTTCAAAAGATAGATAACAAGATAATTACTATGGTGTTATCAAGACAACACTTGCCAAGAATTTACTCTTAAAAGCAGTGGACACTATTGGTAATTGTCAAAGACCAGTCTCCTAACTTGCTGTATCTCAGCATAATGCATAAAATAACAAACCTGTGAAAATTTGAGCTTGATTGATCGTTGGAGTTGCGAGATAACTAAGAAAGAAAAATCACCATTGTCTCATGAAGTTGTGTGCTTTCAGATGCTTGATTTCGAGACCTCAAGTTCTAAATCTGAGGTCTCGAAATCAAACTCAGGGAAAATTACTTCTTTCTCGAAAACTATGGCACTTCAGAGGGAGCCGTTTCTCACAATGTTTTATACCAGCGACCTCTCCCCATTACTCGTCACCAAGAAAGGTTTTATGATAAAAATTATTTTGAGTAATTACAAATAGTGTCCAATACCTTTAATGCTTCAGTCAATATTTTGTATAAAGACTATCACACCCGCAACACTGTTCTCCTTAACAAAAAGACAGGCTGAGATTTTACCACAAGGCACTCTGTGCGCGGCACCAAAATGTTTCAAAACATAGGGTAACATTAGGGTAATTTATTACATTTTTATCAAGACAACACTTGACAAGAATTTACTATAAAGACATTTACATCCGCAAAAAATTGTACATTTATCATTTAATTGGGCATTGTCAAAGATTTGACATCGAGCATGAGGTTCTTTGATTGTAGCCAGACCTTCTGTTCTTGGTGAATACAATTTCAGATTCAAATCACGAATTCTCACAAATTTCCAACAAATTTCTAGCTAGTACTTTTGGGATGAATGTGTAACAGACTGTGTAAAGAGCCATGTCATTATAACTATGCCTCAAGAATTGCTGATGATGACAGAGCAAAAAAATACAAATATTTCCCCCTTTTCATTTTATGTAGCACACATTTTCTTCTTAGCGGAGCTTTGCAGAGCAGTGGACGAAATAAGTCTGATTTAATTATAAAGAACCATGTCACTGTTTACATAGTGAAGTGCAGCAATCTGCAGGCAACCACACTAGTAAACTGTGGGGCGAACCCTTCTCTTAATGATAAGTGTACTGGGTTCTTTTACATGCGTTTCACAACACATGAAACCAACAACTTCAAGTATCAAACCTGGACTCGATTCCACATTCTGCTAATCAAAAACACCTGACAAAACTATGCCGTTTATTTTCTTTTTTGTCCAGCCATGCACAACAAAATGTCAGCCATTTTACAGTAGTTAAGAAAGAAACAAGTAAAACAGGTAGAGCCTTTAAAGACACTGGAAACTATTGGTAATTGTCAAAGACCAGTCTTCTCACTAGGTGTATCTCAACATATGCATAAAATAACAAACCTGTGAAAATTTGAGCTCAATTGGTCGGCGAAGTTGCGAGATAATAATGGGGGAAAAAACACCCTTGTCACACGAAGTTGTGCGCGTTAATTTCAAGACTTCAAATTCTAAATCTGAGGTCTCGTAATCAAATTCATGGAAATCTACTTTTTTCTCAAAAACTATGTCACTTCAGAGGGAGCCATTTCTAAGATATTTGTTGTTCCTCGAAAATGAAATAAAGACTTGTACGCATAAACAGATCAATGTCAACCCCCTGAACGACAACCTCTCAAGATCTATACAAACTTGATTTTAAAGGTAAATTTCAGGAATTGCTAACCATGCCCCGTCTTTGTTTTAACATGTTTTCGTTTTCCCTTTCTAGTGTACGTGCAGCCTGTTAACAGAAACAAACTCACACAGTGTTTTCTTTCGGCGAACCATCAATCAAGGTTTATTGAATAAAAGTCCATCATGTTTACCCTGTACAAACAGGGTGTAAGTAGTTCCATACTATTGCACATTCTCAGTTAAAGGAACATTACAGATGTGTTTTTTTGCTAACAAAACAGTTGCTGGCAGTGTAGGCACTTTATGAAATTCACCATATACATAAACTGACTAACCTGGAGAAGTTAGAGATTGATCAGCCATCTGAGTCACAAGAAAATAGTGGGGGGGGGGGGGGACAATGAGTACACATTTTGCATGAAAACAATTCAAACAAAAAACAAATAAAATGCTCACTGAGCGATTGTACTCCAAACTGGAAATAAGCTTAATTTATTTCTCATCAAATATGACATTTCAGACAGAAATATTTAAAGGGGTGTTTTCTACTATCATCATCATTTGACAGTGTTAGTTATATGTAAATCTGTGATCTTAGAAAACAAATTTTCCCCAATTCTGTAATGTCCCTTTAACCATTGACTTTAAGGAACAGCTACTTCAATGGAAAGCCAGTTTTGTACATATAGGTTCCAGGAATGAATGCCATCACTGACAAAAAGGGTCGGAAACTTTGGTACAAGTTTTAGGAAGTATGTTGAAATGAATTGTTCTTTTACACTTAACTACAGAACTGAACTCGGGAAGTACTGAGTATACAGTGCTTAATTCACAATGGTGTAAGTGTGAAAACAAAATAACAGCCACTTTTACACCGAGCAGATATAAAAATGTTTCCATCCAAATGTTTCTCATCCCTGAGGTAACAAATTGTTACAATTTTTCAGGTTTTTTGGTGGGCATAAAACCATTGGTTATCAAAAAGACAGTACAAATTTCAAGCTAAATCTAGAGGTACATACTTCGTTTGTCCATGTCAAATGAAGAAAGATCTTACACAGTTAGTAGGATTTGAAAGTTTGCATGGCGCATGGAGATGGAGATGCACCAAGTAAGAAGACTGGTCTTTGACAATTACCAATAGTGTCCATTGTCTGTAAAGCTGTTTTTTTTTTAAGGTTCAAGACCTACAAAGACTGAAGTTATGTCTTTAAATTTAGAAATTATATAAAAACTTGTGCTTTCAAAAAAACTTCTACATATATTTTATACCAATCACAGCAACAAGAAAAAAGAAAAGAAAAATTTATGAGCAAGTTCAAAACCTGCAATCTTTAAGAGTATAGCAACTGAGCACGCAATGATGTATTGACTTTTCAACATCTTACACAGTTCCGAAAACCAATCATGTCATAAAATTCATAGCTACATAAACTCAAGCTGAGGACCCACACAATAAATATCCCTCATTTTCCCCACCATTATCAATTTTCCTGCAAAAGAACAATCACTTTTGATTTGCCAAATGTATTTCTGGCAATAAGTTGCTAATCAGCATCTCTTCATAGACAGGATTTTCTTGTATAGTTGACATCTCTTACCCAACGGCAAAATGAAGTTTATTAAATGCCAGACGTTACAATTAACAATGTCCCCGTCCCCTCCTACCCACAGACTTTTCATCTACCATAAAAACACCTGCAATATACATTTTACATATTGTACATGATCAACAATAATAACGGAGCCACCCATCATATTCATATTCCCTCAGAGACCATAAATTTCCTAAAACCGACACTAAGAACATGTTTGAGTGTGCAAACAGTCGACCACTACTGACCAGCAACATACATAGTCCTTTTCGCATATACTCGGGCGCGATGGTGTGAAGCTTGGAAAGAGGTGCATTGTGGTCTAGCAGGTGATCAAATTTGATCCATAGCTATCCCACAATGCACCTCATTCAACAGTTTGCGCTTGCGCAATGGTATTTGCGAAAAGGTCTATGCGCAGTGACACACTTGGAAGTCTTGTCAACCATCAGTACCACAGTATTCAACATTCCATCATGACCTTCTGAGTTTTTGATAATGTCACTGGTTCCCCTCTGCGCTTTGCACATGTTAGCATGGAACAGGCCATTGGGACCAGTGAAGAAACCATGCTCATGAGGCTGGCCAAATTGCTGTAGTCAACCAATGATGGACTAGCATGGGTTGAGTCAAAATAGTTAACCATGGTGAAGACGCCAACTTGCTCAATACGTGCCATTACATGATAACACTGGAGGGTTTTTGCAAAATGTTTTCAGCTCAAATGTCTGGCAAACAATATGCAAAAGAAACAATTATTTTGCTCTAGAAATGCAGGCAAAACATACAAAATACTGGATGAGGTCAACTCAAGGCATAGCCTTTTAACATTGACCTTTTGAATGAGTGAAAGTAGGTCCAATTTTGACACAAAATGAAGTAAGCTTTCAACTTGTGTCTATGCCTTGAATGCCATCATTGTTTCTTACATTTTATTGCAATTTAAAAAAAAAAGTCCTGGTAGTATTACACAAATTGAATACATAGCACTGGAACGGGTAGTAGTAGTGGCAGTAATTAAGGTATTGCTTACTACTTTTCCTGTATCACATTTGTCCACATGTTGTTTGTGTCTGGAGTACTGAAATTTGATCTTTACATCACAAGGAAATAAACTTTAAAACAGGTTTTTTTTGCCCCTCTATTTTTCTTCAATTCTTAGAATCATATTGGAGGAAGTAGCCAAAATGTCTGCTTTACTCATCAAATTCCAATATTCAATCTTTAAAAATTCAAATGTGACACAAGAAACTAAAGATCTGTTTTTTAATGTTTATTTACAGGAGCTGCTACAATTTCAATCACAGAATGCAGCCACAGTCTGGTCTCGCCCACTGAATGACGTACACAATCAGGAGCCGATGTAATATTCATGGCAAAGAAGGTTGGGTTGTTTTCCAGGAACAGCTCGTTGATACACACACACACACGAAAGTCGGTACTGTGCTTAGCTGGTATCCTTTATAAGAGATCAAGCTCAGTATATATACACACACACACACACAGGAACAAGTAGCTGCATACTCCCAAGGAACACGTAGCTGCATACTCCCAAGGAACACGTAGCTGCATACTACCAAGGAACACGTAGCTGCATACCACCGAGGAACACGTAGCTGCATACTCCCAAGGAACACGTAGCTGCATACTCCCAAGGAACACGTAGCTGCATACTACCAAGGAACATGTAGCTGCATACTCCAAAGGAACACGTAGCTGCATACTCGCAAGGAACACGTAGTTGCATACTTGCAAGGAACACGTCACTGCATACTCCAAGGGAACATGTAGCTTCATACTTGCAAGGATTATATATCTTCAAACGAATTGTAAGGGACTCAATCATATATACTTGGTTTGCGGTAACACCACGTGTGTATCTTCTTGCCAGATAGATTTCTGTTCTTAACAAAACTGTCTTGCTATAGCTTATAGAGGATCGATATTAATTTCACTACCGAGGAGAGAGTTCTTAATTGGTCTCAATGTTTCGACTAGCTTGCTCTAGTCATCGTCGGGAGACAAGCTCACAAATGATGGTGCACACGTAATAGTGAGGCTCGGAGTTTAAAAAAGCCTGGTTCTGTTTTATGCAGGATTGCCTAATAGTTTGAAATTACACGGATGGCGACAGGGTGATGATTTATTTATAGAATGGCCCTTGATGCAATGAGAACAGACTCTTCGCCCTTTATGAACTCAAGTGATACAGGTATCACACCCAACATACTCCAGAAGTCTGGAAACCATACTAAAGCAGTCTTCGCGAAGTTATGGAACACCACGTTCTTTCAGAATGGAGGGATAGTTAATGCAACCGAGAGTCCTGAAGTCTTCCAGTGGTCAATGACGCTCAATTTCTTAATGATGGGATTCTTAATGGTGACAGGCATTCTGGGTAATGTCCTCATCGTTGCCGTGTACTTACAGAATCGACGGAAGCGTCAGTCAACCGCAAATTATTTTCTCTGCAGCCTCGCCATAGTGGATCTAATTGTTTGTTTAATCGCAATTCCAGTTCATCTTCATTTAGAGTATTCGGCATTCAACCGCCCTATTTTTGCCTTAGAATGCGCACTTTTCGCGTATATTTGGCATGTGGTGATGTTCGGCTCAGCGTGGATGTTAGTCGGTATCTCGATCGATCGGTACTACTGCCTCTGCCGTCCGTTTATCTTGAGGACTCAAGCGAGACACGTCACGCGTACCATTCTGATCATTTGGGCTTCTACCGTCATCATCTCGATCCCGACCTCCTTCTTTTACGACGACCAATGTCAGAGGTTAAAGTTCATTACGAGGTCAGCGCGGCTCGGCATTGCCCTGGCTGAGAGTCTAGTGAGTCTGATCATCCCGCTACTCATCATTACGATTGCTTATGCTAAAATCTTCTGGGTGATCTCCAAACGGAACAACGAAACATACAACGCAAGCCATCGGCAGAAAATTATGCACAACACACGGTATATTGTCGCGAAGCGACTCTTACTGGTCATTGGTGCCTTTGTCTTATGCTGGTTGCCGAGGATGATAGCCGAGATCTACACTGCCTCGTTAGAGGGGGAGCAAACACAGATAACACAAACACTATACATTTGTCAGACTATTGTGCCTTACTTTAACTCTATACTGAATCCTATATTGTACTCGTTGATCAACCCAAAATTCCGTCACGGATGTCGGAGAATTCTGCTGAGCTGTTTTGGGTACTTTGTGCCCATGCCTGCAGCTGCAGCTAAGTATACTTGTAGAAGTAGTAGTGCGTTATACCACTAAGGGCCTTGCTAATACGGTTCAAATACTTGGTATCATAAATAAAAAAAGTTGGTTAATGGTTCTGTGGTACATTCTAGAAATACAGGCTGTGGTTTCAGGGAACCTCTTCAGATAAATTTGGATTCACTTTATTACAATGTAATATGCAACACTATACTGTCCCCAAAAAAGATCCACATCCCTTCTTAGTTTTAGACAGATAGTGTCATTCAAATAAAATTCTAGCTAAACACAAGATCACAATGCAAAATGGTAGATTTAACTCGTAAACTTTAAGTCAAAGCTTCAAATCTTAAAACTCAATAGACCTTTATCATTGGGTATCAGGGGTGGATTTCACAAAGAGATAAGACAAGTCTCATCTTGAGGCTTTCTAGCTTAGGACTAGCCTTAAGGTTTTAATAACTCCTAAAGAGTCCTAGGACTAGTCCTAAGTTAAGACCATCTTAGTGACATCACCCATGGGGTGGATTTCACAAAGAGTTAAGACTAGTCTTAGGACGAGTTACTTGTCCTCACTTAGGACTAGCCATGCGTTTTTAATATCTCCTAGGACTAGTCCTACGTTAAGACTAGTCCTAACTCTTTGTAAAATCGGCTCCTTGGTCTTCCTGTTAATTCAGTATTAGGCCGTGTCCGAAACGACGACTTCGGCTACAGCTACGGCTAGATCAGTGCGTCTGTCAGTGTTGAAGAATAGCAGACGCGCGCGATCTAGCCGTAGCTGTAGCCGAAGTCGCCGTTTCGGACACGGCCTTACCTATTAAGTGAGGCTGAGAGGGCAAATGATCTGGTCCCTTTTGGGTATAGATTTGAATCAGTATACATAATTAATAATGCACACAGGGGACTAAACAAAGATGGAGGAAGCAACGTCTATCTAGAGACCCTTTAACATCTGTTTCCAAAAAAAGAATATGAAATTCCAGGCCTGCAACAGTCCAAAGCAAGCTGGTCCAGTTTTTGAGATGCGTCCTCTTTTCTTCATACAATCAAAAGTTTATAAAAAATAGCAGTGTTATCACCATAAAACGTATGGGTTTTATGTTTTCTTCAATTGATTATGTACAAATTGTGCCTGCAGGAAGTCTAGGTGTTGTGGCCCTCTTGTAAATGAGTAATGTCACGGGTCAACATGGATGTATAACAAAAAAAGAGTTTTGAAGCAAAACACATTAGCACATTGGAATGCACTATTTGTTTTTACCCTTACACCGATGTGTACTGTATCAGGCACTGTATACTCAGTTAAAAAGGCAGTGGACGTACACTATTGGTAATACTCTAAATAATTATTAGCATAAAACCTTACTTGGTGACGAGTAATGGGGAGAGGTTGATGGCATAAACATTGTGAGAAACGGCTCCCTCTGAAGTAATGTAGTTTTCGAGAAAGAAGTAATTTTCCACGAATTTGATTTTGAGACCTCAGATTTAGAACTTGAGGTCTCGAAATCAACCATCTAAACGCACACAACTTCTTGTGACAAGGGTGTTTATTTCTTTCATTATTATCTCGCAAGTTCGATGACGGATTGAGCTAAAATTTTCACAGGTTTGTTATTTTATGCATATGTTGAGATACACCAACTGTGAAGGCTAGTCTTTGACAATTACTAATAGTATTCACTGCCTTTAAGCCTGTATTCTTCGTTTTTGAAAGGGACAGGGCACCAAGGCATTTTCTCCTTAGCAAAGGGGACCCTATGAGGAAATTGTATACTTCTATTGGAGCACTTCAAGGGCACCAAGGCAATGACCAAGGGGCCTGGAGGCAACTGCCCTTGTTGCCTCCGTGATGTATCAGGCCTGCATTACTTTCTTTGAAAGAAATCCACAGGCAAATCACTTGGTGAGCTTTGAACCTGCAATCTTTGCATTGGTAGAGGAGTTGTCTTACCACTAGACCACCAAGCTAGCCTGGTGGCTAGTGGCAGTTTGAAACCTATGTTTTAGCAGCAGGTACTGCAATGGTTAAATAGATGTTAATTTTTCATCGGGAATAAAGAGACTTCACTATTGTTTTGGAATGAAAGACTTTCTAAAAGTGTTGGGTAGTTTTTGTTTTATCTTTACCATGCATTTGCTAATGGGATTATATTCTTTGTTTCTTAAATCTTTTTGGGGGAAGTATCTACTTAACAATAACATATTCTCATTTTTGCAATTATCATTTGATCAAACTGACTTACAAGCACTGGACACAGTTAGTAATTGTCAAAGACCAGTATTCTTCTCTGGTGTATCCATACAAATTGCATAAAATTACAACTCTGTGAAAATTTGAGCTCAATTGGTCGTCAAAGTTGCAAGAGAATAATGAAAGAAAAAACACCCTTGTTACACAATTTGTTGTGCTTTCAAATGCATAATAAAAGGCTCCAGCTAAAGTCATTTATTATTTGATTGAGAGAAACCTCTTTCTACAAAACTTTGTTCTTTCAGAGGGAGCCGTTTCTCACAATGTTTTGTATTTATATCACTCTCCACTGCTTGCTAACTAGTGGTAACAATTAGTTTGAGTATTTACCAATAGTGTCCAGTGCCTTTAAAAGTTATGCACCATACTTTAAAAAACCTTCAACAATTTGTAAATGTATGCAAGTGGGAGCATCCATTAACAAACAAGAATAAAGGTGTTCTCTAAAATTCATGATTTCTCTCAAATCCATCTCAAAAAGAGATTTATTCGTGACATGGTTGTCTGCCATAATCTAATTTCACTCCATTCTCACTTTCTCAGACCCAGTTTTACAGACTGGCTAATGTATTTTATGAATATCAAATAAAATCGCTGAAATCAAGTGAATCTACTGTCTGTCAAACACTTCTATTTCAAATGGTAAAAATTGCTGCAGTAGACTTTGATGTTGCAGATGTTTTTCTCCATTCCATTTCTTATTATTGTTACCCGCATAAATGAAATACTTATTGTTGAGACTTAATCCCCCCCCCCAAAAAAAAAATGTCTGCAATTGAAGTTTTAATCATCTTAAAGGCAGTGTACACTATTGGTAATTACTCGAAATAATTATTAGCATAAAACCTTATTTGGTAACGAGCAATGGAGAGCTTTTGATAGTATAAAACATTGTGGGAAACGGCTCCCTCTGAAGTAACGCAGTTTTCAAGGAAGAAGTAATTTTCCACGAATTTTATTTTGAGACCTCAGAATTAGATTTTGAGGTCTTAAAGTCAGGCATCTGAAACCACACAACAGGTTTTTTTTTTCTTTCCATTATCTTGCAACTTGGATGACCGATTCAGCTCAAAGTTTCACAGGTTTGTTATTTTATGCATATATTGAGATACAACAAGTGAGAAGACTGGTCTTTGACCATTATCAATAGTGTCCATTGTCTTTTATTCAACCCCCCCCCCCCAAAAAAAAAAAAAATTGTTTGCTGAACTTCTCGGAATTGAAAAGCTTTTAAAAATACATTGGTATCTTCAGAAGTGTGTTTTTGAAAAACTCTAGACTGCAGGACTTGTTCTGTGGTGATTGGCCTAATAATAAAAAATTGATGGAGTCTCGTCTGTACTTAGGGGCCCTGATGATAGATGAAGATGAAAAAGACTTGTAAAGCGAGACGTGTGTTCATGGTGCTTGCCTGTATGGTATATCTTTTAACAACGCTCCATTATGAACGGATGCCACTGATTTTCTAATCGTTCCACATTCGATGTATCTACAAGAATTCTGTCAAGCTCTTCGTCAACAAAGAATGAACGATGCAAGGCAAAGTATAAAAATAAAATACCCCAAAATCCAACTTGCGGCTAAGATCTAAGAACATGGGGTGTATTAGTTGTCAATGTGTCAAATGTATATATGGGGCTTTGAAGTTGATGGTGACTGTATCTACATATAGGTCGAACACTCACCCCGAGCTAAATCTACTGGTAATAGTGTTATCCAGCTATGTTCCATTAGGGATCTTAAATATAGATTTTAAATGAGTAGACAAAATTTGTTTACCAAGGTACATCCGCTGACTGCACGATAGCTCAGTGTAAAGTTAATACCAAAAAGTCAACAAACTTACAGAAATTATCCCCCCCCCCCCTGAAAAAAAGAAAATAAAACATTTTTTTTAAAACATGACGCTTTGGAATTTGTTTAATTCTAGCCGAGAGATGAGACCTGTGATCTTGTAAACATGAGATAATAGATCTGAATTCCGAATGAATCGCCAGCGGAATACTATTTCCCTCATTTTTATTTGTCGTTGTTAAAAGATATCGGACTAGACATCAAGAAGCTTAATCACAATCCCCTATGGCCAGGGGAGTCTCCAATTATCCTAGGGAAATAAGACACCTACGGTAAATGTCATCCCATGAATAAAATTAATGCCGACCCTAACGGATATTGGACAGACAGCATTGTAATTGAGACTACTATTTCCATGTTGACAGAGGCACGATTTCCCCTCTGTTGTTGTGAAGATAACTTATTAGTGATTTTTCAGATTATTTGACTTTAAAAAGAAATCGACCACAGATTTACAAGATGGGCATTAAAGGGTTAGATTTACACAAAAACTTACAGTCTAAAGATGATGATAGTAGAAAACATCCCTTGAAATATTTCTGTCTGAAATGTCATATTTGATGAGAAATAAATAAAATTTGTTTCCCGTTTGGAGTTTATCGCTCAGTGAGCGTTTTATTTCATGCAAAATGTGTAATCGGGTTTTTCACCATTTTCTCATGACCCAGATGGCCAATCGATCTCAAACATCTACAGGTTTGTCGGTTTATGTATATGGTTGATTACATAAAGTGTTTACACTGCCAGCAACTGTTTTTTTAAGCAAAAAATAATTCTGTAATATTCCTTTAATATTTATTTAAATTTATTATTGATGTATATTTTGTCCATACTTTATTGAGTGTATACCACCTCTGTCATACAGTTGCATCAAAAATACCACATTAATTAGTTTACAAGCAGCCTGAATGGCGTGTGTTGTGTGTTTTGTTGTAATGGCAAAGCTAAACAGAGTTAAAGGAACACGTTGCCTTGGATCGGACGAGTTGGTCTATAAAAAGCGTTTGTAACCGTTTGTTATAAAATGCATATGGATAGAGAGATCTTTTAAAAGTAGAATACAATGATCCCCACAAATTTGCCTTGAAATTGCGTGGTTTTCCTTTTACTCTGCGAACTAACACGGTCGGCCATGAAATTAGGGAAAACAAACCAAGTGCAATAACGGTACCCCCTTTCATACTTGACTTCTGAGCAGTTGATTTTTGTGTAACGCTCTAGATCTCTCTATCTCTCTCTCTAGTTTTTTTAAGTTCATCAACAAATTGGCTGTTTTAGTAGAAGTAGCATTTCCATTTGAAACTTTAAAGTCTTACTTTGATGCCCACATGCTACTTTTTACCTTTTATGATAAATGCTTGAGTTGTTTTTTTCATCTTTGTTCTTTTAGTTTGTTTTATTATTGTTTTTTATTTTTATTTATTTGGCAATTCACATAAAAATACAAAATTACAAATAATTCATACGAAAAGGATAAAACTCTTTAAAATATTTTAATTTTGTGTGTGCTTTTGAATGTTTTTTAAACAGCTACCTGAGCGGAATGTTTTCAACAGCAATTGTATTTTTACTTGTTTTTAATGCACTTGTTCACCATTTTAATGTAATTTTGATATGTGTACACTTCTGAACTTTTCGTAATTATCGATTAAAAAATCAGGCCACTACCTAAAGGTTTTTTTGAAAAACTAAAAACACTTCTGCCGTTGAGAGCGGGCGTCAAAAGACAATGCCGCTGACGTGGGAGTTTGCTTTGTTATACATCCATGCTGCAACAAAGCGGCTTTATCTACTTATGACGTTTTGAGAGTGATTACGTAACAGGGCTTTTTCGCAAATCTCGCAGAAAAGCTCTGGACAAGGGCATACAAAATGATAGTTTTTTTACACAATTGAAACCTATTTATAATCATATGACTCGATTTCCTTATTCATTGAAAACATTTTAAGTGGAATTCAGCAAAGTTCACGCCTTGACATTTTCGTTCAAGCAGGTCTTTAAATTGTAAACTCAAAATGCAATTCGGTCCTTGGACTGCAAATTTTGAGAGTGTTTTTAAATAAAGCATTTAAACTATCTACATTGATATAGGATTAAAACCATCAAACGGTTCCAAAAAAACCAAAGGTATACTTTGCCTTCATTACAACAACTGCTGGAAATGCCCACATTAACAATTTATGGCCTTTTGATCCCTGCCTCCCTCTCTCTCTCTTTATCTTTGTGGGATACCTTGCAGCATTTGAGCAAGTCTCTGAATGATTCATACTTAATTTCCTGGAGCCCTTGGTAAATGATTGATGCAAATATTATGACTGAATTAAGCACTAATTGGACGATTAAACTTCGCTAGTAGACAGACAACCTTGTGGGCTGCAAGATGTATCTAAGGAGGCATCGCAAGACGAGGAAAAAAAAAAACACAACTGAAAGACTTTTGACCATGACGTGTTCTTCTAAATATTTTTGGTTGACGGTAACACCATGTGTGTGTCTACTTGCAAGGTTGGTTTTTTTTCTTAATTGGTCTGAATGTCTAATTAGCTTGCTCTAGTCATCGACAGGAGACTGCCTCAAATCCCATACATGTTATTCTCCTCACATTTATACAGTTTCAGTCTGGATACTTTGTTCTTGTTAAGGCAAGACAGTGTTCCCATGTTAATAATAATAATAATAGTGAGTTTTTATATAGCGCTTTTTCACTTCCTACGGGTGTCTCAAAGCGCTTCAAGATATTACCCCTGGTCACTGGGCCTTAGTTCACTCAGCTCCCTGGGGAGTATACAGCCTCGTGCAACAAATTGGCTACTCGGCTAAATCAATCACAAGAACCATCTCTGCCCTCACAGGTACCCATTTACCCCTGGGTGGAGAGAAGCAATAATAGTTAAGTGTCTTGCTCAGGGACACAAGTGTCACGACTGGGATTCAAACTCACACTTTGTTGAACAGAATCAGCAGAGCTTGAATTCGGAGCTCTTAACCGCTCGGCCACGACACCCCAAAAAAGGTATGTCAATTGAATTCCCACTAGAACAGTATTCTCTTGAAGATGGGTAGAGTATACTGTTTGAAACGTCAAGACCACAGCAGCTCTTTTCAGAGCCAACACTCCCACAAAAGACGATTGTACCCGCAAGCTATTTACATGTATATGTAGTTTTTACTGCACTGCAAAAATGTCAAGGAAGACCAAGGCAATGACTGTGGCTTGTAATATTAAAAAATTAAAAATCCAGAATGTTTTTGTTTCCATCCACTGCAAATCCTTATTCATATCAACACTTTAATCAAGTAGCCAGCCTGGACACACAACCATGGGCTTATTGCTTCAAACTATGTGAAGAGAACCACATGGGTCTCTGCACTGACATGCATTTGAGTGAAGGCTCTTCAGAATTGCTTGGTGATGTTCTTCTTACGTACGCACAGAATGCCACTCAACAAGATTTTAAAATATGTAATAAGTGATGTGCTTTTTACGTATGCACAATAAACAAAGTTAGCAACAGGATTTTTGAATGGACGTAATAAGTGCATAGGGATAAAGAATAGTATGATTTTACCGCATACCCTGACACCAATGTGTGATAGGCTAGTTTCATTGGATTTTCATAGAGTTGCTTTTGAAAAGCATTCAATTTTTGCTTGAAAGACGATCATGGACACAGACCAGTCTTCACAGTTGGTGTATCTCAACATATGCATAAAAATAACAAACCTGTGAAACTTTGAGCTCAATCAGTCGTCTAAGTTGCGAGACAATTATGGAAGTAAAAAACACCCTTGTCACACGAAGTTGTGTGCTTCAGATGCTTGATTTTGATACCCCAAAATCTAATTATGAGTTCTTGAAATCAAATTCGTGGAAAATTACTTCTTTCTCAAAAACCGCATCACTTTAGAGGGAGTCATTTCTCACAATGTTTTATACTGTCAACCTCTCTCCATTACTCGTTACCAAATAAGGTTTTATGATAGTAATTATTTTGATTAATTACCAATAGTGTCCACTGCCTTTAACAGCACTCAATTTTGCTTTAACAGTGGTCGGCCGGCCAAGCAAACATTCCAACAGCTGGAAGCTAGAAACTAGTGAAATTTCTCTCCTGGCTGTCTAGTGGACCAACAGAGACAGACTGCTTCCAAAAATCGATTATACATGTAGAAAAGTCATTAATAAAGTACGCTTCACTTTGACATGTTCAGTGTGGTTTGGAGGAGTAGAGTCATTCCCTTCCTCTAGTTTATCAATAAACACAAAGTACAACCAACCAGGCTGCAGTCACGCTTACAAAGAAGAAAGGGGAAAAAAAGAACAGTAGTATTTGTTTTGAAGGTTAATGCACATGTTTCCAAATGTTATTTTCAGACCCTGGCTGTCAAATATTCTAAACTTTTACAGCATTTCAGATCAAAATACCTGTCTGGAGAATATAGGTATTTGAGTAGACTTTAGGATCAATGAAGTTTTCTGAATTGACTTAGTTTCAAGATGAGATCCAAACTTATCAATAGTTTTCTATCCAGTATCCAACCTTTAAAACTCTAGTCTTCAAACGAATACAATTTTATATGACAATATGATATGCCATGGAGGAAATCTGGCCTGCATGAATATGTCTAAGAGAATAGCAACAACACTAATAGTACTATATTAGACTCAGTCTGCATGTAGTACTATAAGTGGTATGGCTTGTCTTTTGATAACAAATACCGACTACCATTGGGTAATACAAAATATACACCTATTTACATGTAGGTTGGCACAAATCTGCCCTTAAAAAAAAAAACACATTTAAAATTCCTTTTTAAGGAACACATGATAACATCGTGATAACAATAAAAACAAGACGTTTTATCATGCAGTGGAGTCCATTTCACAAAGGTAAGTCCTAACTCATAGTTGCTTTTGATAATGTATATTTCAAAAGATAACAAACATACATTAATTGTCAAAAAATTAGTATACAAAAAAAGAGTAATGATTTTATACTTGATGTTGCAGTACTTTGCTTTATAAATAAAGTTCTCATTCTCATACCTGTGTACTTGAAATCAAAGTACAAGGTGGCCACTGCTTGTGTACAGCTGATCAACCTATATCGCATCTGGTCTTCTGGAATCCTCCTGGCGGACATCCAAATCGCGGCAGGAGGAAAATGAGCTACACAGACACCATTACCAGGGACACAAATCTCAATCAAATCGAGACCCAACAACTCATGAGGGACAAAGCAACCTGGCACCACTTCATCAAATCTGCTTCTACTATTCCGTCTAAGGATGAAGGATGATGGACTCGGTACTAATGGACTCGGTTATCAGATATCAGAAGATTTGGTCATTAATGGCCCACGTTTTGGTCATTAATGGCCCACGTTTTTTATCTTGTTTTCATTTTAATGAGAAATCGCCTAACACATGTATCACAGGGCCAGACAGCCACTTCACGGTGATGGCTATTCACACTTAATAACTGATTTGGGTTGTTGACCTAAATCATCCATCACCAGGGGCGTTTTGAAACCCACTCTAATAATAATAATAATAGTAATGAGACTTGTAATGCGCACGTATCCACCCTGCTGGGTGTTCAAGGCGCTGGGTGTTCAAGGCACTCTTGGGGCTGACAAAAGGGTTACCCCATTGACAGTCTGTAAGGATGTAGGCATGGGTACCATAGGAGCTTGGCTGACAGAGCAGAATGCAATACCCTCCCTAACTTTTATGAATTGATTATGGTTAAGTGTCTCCTCAAGAGACCAAGTGTCATGGCCAGGATTCGAACACACACCATGCTGATGACAACACCAGAGGGCTAGGCCACAGCATGCAACTTGTATTCGAGTACTACTCAGCCCGCCTTGTACTTGCCAACATTTGATACATTTTGAAAAGTGCTTGACTACAACATTGCCCTATACCGATGGCAATGGCATGGACAGCGCCTGAACTGTCCTTGGTAATGATGCAAGGATTGGTTTTAAGTAGCCTGCCGTCGCTTTCACAAAACTCTTCCAAAGTTAGGATTTAATCTTAGGACTTAAGACGGGTTCAGTTCCGTATCCGAATACATAGGACGCATTGAACCCATCCTAAGTTAGGACGGGTTACTCGTTCTAACTTGAGTAACTGAACATCTGACGCCAAACTTTGAGGCTTGTGAATAAGGCCACACACCGCCCTTGCCGGCTGTGCATAAATACACACACTTGTATACACATTAGATGATGCATAAAACAACATTACATACAACTATTAAAACACAGACACAGCAGCAGATGATCAAAAGTACAGTAAACTGCTGCTGGCGTATTTGACAAACTACATCACTTTGTTTAAAAGCTTTCATCACTGCAAGTATATCCAATGAAATCATTGGGCCTGTAAGACTGGTGTCCGTCTTTATCTTTGTGGATAAAGACAGGGGGATCAGTGTAGGTTTAAAGGTGGTCAACAGCCAAGTCAACATTTGTTACATGATACTATTATTATTAAATAGCTCACAAATCCAAGGTACTCGATCAAGGCACTGAGACATAAAAAACTATTTTTTGCAATTTTGTTAACTGTAGACCTGATAAAGTTGAAGAGCAGGTATTGCTGGGGAGATTGTCCCAACCAAAGGCACCACAGCCAACAGAAGCAGGTGTGTGTGGGGGGGGAATCCAGGTCGATATCGAGTAGATCATAAACTGATCTTAGTTTACAATCATGCAATCAAGTTTAACAGGGTGCCACCAGCAGCAATGAACATGACCCATGTCTCCAGGAACAATAACAGTGCATTGAGCCTTTTGGTCGATGCTTCTTTTTGTACCACATCGCCAACCCAAACAAGTGTGTATACGACTGCAACCGCGGACCTCCCATTGTCCCTCTTTTGTTTATACTCTTTTGTTTATTGGTTTTCCAACTGTGGATCTTTCCCGAACCGTGGATTCTAGTGTCCTCTTTTGTTATAGGTCCTCGGTTTGAATGTGTACACCTACTTAACTGGTTATGGGAGAGAGGTCACTCTCTGCCACTGTTGAAGTACACGCCTCCACGGACCACCTTTTTTTTAATCTCACGATCAGATCATATACAAAGATAATGCAATGTTAAAGTGTGTACAAAGTACACTGTCCCCTGCAGTAGAGACAGACTTTACTAATAGAGACTGTGCAAGTCTCAATCATAATTATGGAAACGAGAGGTTCAAAAAAAGTGTTGCTTTATTGTGTTTAGGGAAATAAAAAAAAACATCTCCAGCGTTTCCAATATGTACAAGATTTGCGTAGTCTATACCAACTATCAACTAGTGAGAGGTATTCCTTTGAACTCAGTGTGGGGCGCTGTTTGCGCTCATGACGTAAATGGGGTCTATTGTTGGATTTGTCGACAGGGTAGAACCGGCTGGTTCAAATGGCAATAAGGATCATCTGGTCGGAGCTGATGAACTGTCATAAAAACTCTCAAAAATCTTGTTTATAAATGCAGAGATGCCAACATTGAATTTAAAAAAAGAGTAGCATCTCCCAAAAGTTAAGGGCGAGCGTGGCTTGGGCTCCCTAAACCGATCTTTCTATTACTCTCTACAATGCTAATTAGCTCATTTTCAGGCATTGTCCTGAAATAACAATTACCTCTGTATGCACCACCAGAACAGCTACAAATGTTTATAATGTGAAAAAAAAAATGAAAAAAAAAAATGAAAAAAAAACCAAAACTCCTCATTCCCCACGCACGTGTGCACTATTCCCCATGGTGTAATAGAATCAATGGGTACGATCTTGCAGCAATGCACTAGCGTAAAAATACTCGTCCGGCCAGCCAGCGGGGGATCAGAGGGCACGCAACAATCACTACGTCGAGACACGTACATTGTTCGAGTGAATTCGCCGCTATTATTCAACACTGCGTTCTAAAAATAAAAGTGTTTTTTCTTTTCTGTTACAATTATTTGGATATTTTTCTTAATTTTTATTTCCACTTAATAGTTCATTCGTTGTTTGCATGTATTGTACTATTTAATCAAATTATATTGGGCGGCTTGTTTAGCGTGTTTTATTGAGTATTATCGTAGCGTCGTAGTCACGGCTCGAAATCGTATTTGCTACGCCCAAATCGTGTATGTTGGTATCTCTGTAAATGGATAAAATGACTGACCTGACTCTTCATCCACTGCTGCCCCACCCTTAAGCTGAACTTTCTTCACTCCACTCGACGCACTCTTGTTGTTGAAACGCCCATAATCTGTTTAGAAATGTAAGGGAAGATTTCATGTTAATTCTAACGGTACAGAACAGCTGACCACAAAAAGAACCCAAGTACAATAACGTTTCGCTTACTAGATTAAGGTAACAAGCTAAAATACCACGTCACACGCACAATTTGTGACTGGTATCCTGCTCCATTTTGCTTACATTTTAGCAGCAAATTGTTATGTAATATTGTTAAAGGGAAGGTACACATTTGGTTATTACTCAAAACAAATATTAACTTAGAAACTAACTTGGTAATGATTAATGGAGAGCTGTTGATAGTATAAAACATTGTGAGAAACGGCTCCCTCTGAAGTAACATAGTTTTTGAGAGGGGTAATTTCTCACTAACTAGAAGTCTTTTATTCTGATCTGAAAGCACACAAATTCGTCCAACAAGGGCGTTTTTCCCCCATAATTTTCTCGCAACTTTGATGGCCAACTTAGCCCAAATTTTCACAGGCTTGTTAATTTATGCTTATGATGAGATACACCAAGTGAGAACACTGGTCTTTGACAATTACCAAACGTGTACAGTGCCTTTAAGCAAATTGTAAAGTAATATGTTTTGTTTGCACCAACTCCCTGACAAAACATAGAAACAACTGGTTTGGGTTTGCCCTTAACTTGTTCATTGACTAGCCAGCAGGACCAGCTAGCTTTTTATTTCACTAGTATTTCAGCTTTTTTAATAGTCCATAATATGCTATATTAAATAAGTTGTGGTTAAACAAATAAATATTGACTAGAATGAGATTTTGAACTCTGGATTAATGTACCGGCGCTTCACCAATTGAGCTATCTAGCCCTATATATAAATGTAAATCTCCCTATTTTGCCAATATCTTTGTTCGGGGGTGCCAGTCTGAAGACATACAACCATTATTTGCAATGTAGCCAGGGATCACACCCAAGTTGTGACACAACCTGGGAAGTGGCAGCCACGGGATGTGACTAGTCAAATTTTCTTTTTTTCTACCCCAAATCATCCAAAATTTAGCCAGTCAGTTTCCCTTGTGGATTATTGTCGGAAATATAAAATTGCATCCCCTTAAAGCCCAGTTCATACTTCCTGTGAATGCGAAGGCGATGCGAATTTGATGTGAATTTGACGTTACAGCCTTCCTTTTGCAGCGATATTCGCAAGTGAAGTTGAACTGCTGCGAATTACTCGTTGCAAATTTGTGACGTCAACATGCGCTTCGCCTTCGCATTTGCAGGAAGTATGAACCAGGTTTAAGTTTTCTTTCTTGGAGCTGTGTACACATTGTGCCTGCACAAAGCTCTGTCTGTGGAGTAATTTCAAGAACATTAATGCTCACCTATTGCATAATCTTGGCCTCTGTAGCTAGTAGACGACCCTCTACTGTCTGTTTCATCTTTACTAATCCTGTCTGCAACCTACAATTAAATGAAAATAATAACATGTCAATTGGATCTTTTCACCATTCTACTCTCATTATAAATTTGTTCCTTTTTGTACAATGAATGTCATGCTTGATTACTATTGTTAGATACAGGGAACATGACCAATATGGTGGCAGCATGATCAAGGTCTATAACCTTTATCATGGTGCAGCCATCTTGAATTTCTCTCATTGATATCAATGATACCAAACCGGGCTGGTAGAACAAAATAGTCTGGTTCCTTATTGCAAGGTGATTATTAGCATGCATGATTGTTACTCGATACAAGGAACATGACCAATATGGTGGCAGCATGATCAAGGTCTATAACCTTTATCATGGTGCAGCCATCTTGAATTTCTCTCATTCACATCAATGATACCAAACCGAGGCTGGTAGAACAAAATAGTCTGGTTCCTTATTGCAAGGTGATTATTAGCATGCATGATTGTTACTCGATACAAGGAACATGACCAATATGGTGGCAGCATGATCAAGGTCTATAGACCAATCCGACGAAACAAAATTTGTAGCGCCCTCTATTGAAAATAATTAGCAACTGCGGTGTCTTTGTGCACAATCTAGGCATTGAAGACACTGCAGCAAATGGTGCGCGGTGCGTGTCGAATTGGTCTATAGGTTGTACTTACATCTGAGCCCCAGGGAGCTATGCTGTGTTGTGGGATCAGCTTGAGTATATCGCCGCCTTTTTCAACCTCATTCAGGAACTCAACAGAAACTACATGAACATCGAGGTCTTCAGCCTTGGTTATCTTTGGTGACCTTTTGTTCACCTCACCTGGAGATATGAATGAGATTGGGGAGAAATAAATCAGCACTGCCTTAGTTACATTATTTACAATACAATAACTACTCATGTACACCGATGTGTGTAAGCACTGTATACTCAGTACATTCCCCGAGCTCTGTGAACAAATGTCACAGGCAAGTTACTCGAGTGGGATTCGAACCCACAACTCTTGCAATTCTAGAGCAGTGTCTTACTAACTAGACTACCGAGGTTGCCCGGTAGCAAGAGGCAGTTCGAATCCTAAGTTTTGGCAGCGGGTACCGCAACGATATATATAAGATGTTAAATTTGCATCGGGGATAAAGAATATTAACTTTGTTTTTTACCCATATACACCGATGTGTGTTAATAGCACTGTATACTCAGTACTTTCTCAAGCTCTGTGAAAAAAATATCACAGGCATATTACTCAGGTGGGATGTGAATCCACAACTCTTGCAATTCTTGCAATGAAGCACCTTGGACAATGGCTCTACTCATCACAGTGTGGAAGTGTCGTGGCCGAGCGGTTAAGAACACCGAATTCAAACTCTGGTGTTTCTGATCAGCAGAGTGTGGGTTCGAATCCCCAGCCGTGACACTGTGTCCTTGAGCAAGACACTTAACCATTGCTTCGTCCTTCGGATGGGACGTAAAGCCGTTGGTCCCATGTGTTGTGTAAGGCATGTAAAAGAACCCAGTGCACTTATCGAAAAGAGAAGGGGTTCGCCCCAGTGTTCCTGGTTGTGGCTGCTTAATGCGCCGTAGCACCTTGTAAACCCTTATAAGGTGCTAAATAATTGGGTCTCAGAATTCATCACTGCAACAACCTATCTTTCTGAAAGTTTGTATATACTAAGCGCCTTGAGTACCTTGTTTGGTAGATACGTGCGCTATACAAGACTTCGATATTATTATTATTATTATTATTATTATTATTATTATTATTATTATTATTATTATTATTATTATTATTATTATTATTATTATTATTATTATTATTATTATTATTATTATTATTATTATTATTATTATTATTATTATTATTATTATTATTATTATTATTATTATTATTATTATTATTATTATTATTATTATTACACAAAAGCATGTTTGTACCTCAAATGCCACATCGGGCATGGGTTGATCAGCCCCCAAAAATACACAAATAAGTAGAAGGGTGGTGAGAGTATTCTTAGAGGTAAAACGATGATTAAACAATCGAAATACACAGATTTCTAAGCGGGGTACAGGTTTGGCAAATAAACGACCACTTTTTGACCTCTAGGTGAGGGCGCCCTACTGATATGATATGATATGCGCATAAGGACTATAGACCTTTATCATGGTTCGGCCATATTGACTTTCTCCCATTGGTATCAATGTTACCAAACCGAGGCTGGAAGAACAAAATAGTCTGGTTCCTATTGTCCTAAGGACAATAGGAACTTTGTCTTACCTTCTGAGCTGACAACACACGCAGTTGATGAGGTGACAGACGTAGAGTATTTCCCGCCAAGCTGAGCTACGATCTCCTTGATCACACTGATGGACAGGCTCAGCTTCCCAGCTGATGTTACTGCAACATTAAGCAATGGGTTTGTGGATCCTCGTACCGGTGCTGTACTATATTCATAAGGACAAAGTAACAATATTAGTGGCGTCTTATAAAGCGCGCATATCCATCACTCAGTGGCACTCAAGGCGCTTTAAGCATACAGGTTTTTTCCCTGCAATGTATGTGGGACTACGTTTGGATTATGAGACCTATTATATTGCAAAATGTAATGGTTTACAAGGTGCAATATGCTGGCAATCAAACCAGGAACAAGGGGCGAACCCCTTCTCTTTTCGATAAGTGCACTGGGTTCTTTTACGTGCATTACACAACACACATGACCAACGGCTTAACATTCCATCCGAAGGACAAAGCATCATGGTTAAGTGTCTTGCTTAAGGACACAGATGTCACGACTGGGACTCGAACCCACACTCAGTTGATCAGAAACACCAGATAGAAAGTGTTACTATGTAGAACTACCAGAGTTTAAATCAGGTACTCTTAGCAGCTAGGCCATGACACACTCAAGACCACGTCCTGTTCCAAACATTGCACTTTTGGGCCCAACTTCATATAGCTGCCTAAGCACAAAAAATAAACTAAGAAAACAAATTATGCTAACCAGAATAAGGTTACCAGCTAAAATACCATATCACATGTAGAATCTGCAAATGGTATCCTGCTTGTTGTTGCTTAGCAGATATTGTTAAGCATAACTCTCTGCTTTTGGGTCCTGCTGTGTCGAATTCAAATGCACAAAGTCACTCTTTTTTGTACTGGTCTTTAAACAACACGTCTTTCATGGTGCAGCAGTGATGTTAGTTCCCAGTATTCCCTAACATTAAGCAATACTCTTTTGTAAAAACGAGACATACTATTTTACTTTACAGCCTCGTTTTAGTTACACATTGATTTGAATGGAGGAAAAGCAAAATGGCAGAACCATAACATTGTGCATGGCATTTAAGGCATTGCATTATGTGGTATCAATGCAAGTTTGGTTTGTGGTAACACCATTTGCTGGGTAGATTATGTTCCATTGAGAACTTGTCTTGCTTTATATTCTACTCCGTGGTAGTAGTGCTACTGCAAACCAAATAATACATTCAGAAAATACTAATTTCTCATTCAATTAAAACAGCATTCTGAAGGGAAAAAGAAAGTAAAACATTGCCAACCTTTTTGATGGTCCAGCCTCCTCTTTTGGGAACAACCGCTTGCCACCATTGTAGGCTTTAAACTTGAAGGACTCGCTGATTTGGGAGTAACAGTACATACAATTTCTTAATTTGGTTTGAATCAACAGAATCAATCTTGCAAAACTTAAGTTTGATAAAAGAGTGAAAAGGATTAGGCATTGCAAACACACAAGTCTACTGGCTTAGTTACTAACAAAAAATAACATAACATTAACTATTAATAATACTCAGATAATACTATTAATAAAATCCATAGGGCTAAAATGCACTCATGGTGCTTCAGCAATCAGTATTTTTCCTGCATGGTATGTGGAGCAACGTTTTGAAGTGTGAGACCTATTCCTCTACATAGCACTATGTGATGGTTTACAAGGTGCTGTGGTGCAATATGCTGCCATCTGAAACAAGGAACACCAGGGCGAACCCCTTCACTTTATGATAAGTGCGCTGGATTCTTTTAAGTGCATTAGACAACACACAGGACCTATGGCTTTACGTCCCATCCGAAGGATGCAGCAATAGTGGTTAGGTGTCCTGCTAACACAAGCGTCACAACATGGACTCGAACCCACACTCTGCTGACCACAAACACCAGAGCTTGGGTCCGGTGCTCTTATCCGCTCGGCCAGGACACGCCATATAACATTTAGACTCTAGATTCTCTACATAAATTGTGTCACTTTAAAAGAAATGCAAATTTTTACAATAAGGAATTTGAGGCATTGCGTGGTGAGGTATCAATGTACGTGTATATTTGGTATGCGGTAACGCCATGTGTGTATCTACATGTACATGTACTTGCCACGTAGATCATGTTCTTTTGAGAACTCGTTTTGTTTTATATTCTATGTACTACCGTGGAGTAAAATTTTCGGAATTCTGGAAAATTCTCCAATACTCCAAGGTAGATTTTCAGAATTTAGGAGACTTCTCAGTTCTGAAAAGAACTGTCCTGCTTATAAATACACTACTACCTGTGTCGAAGGTGCGTAGTTGGCCAGGGCTACTACTATCGCTTAGTGGAGCAAGGTGACTTCTCATTACAAACTTTACTTCCGTGGAGTGAGTTCTTAATTGGTCTCAATTTTTTACTAGTTGGCTCTAGCCATCGTCATGGTCAATTTTACAATCACACCAAATTGTTTATAAACCATTTAAAAGCAAAATGAAGAAGTTTAAAGCACAAAAGAATCTTACAGGTAGGTGCCGACTTCGTAGTCGTCAGGAATGATGACTTTCTTCCTCCTCTTTACATCTTGGGTGAATACGGTGCACTTCGTCCATGATGATATGTTGCCTTGGCAACGGTAGCCACCAGTTGTCAAGACCAGTTGGCCCTGGTCACATTCGCTGCACGGCTCCAGGGGGCCAAAGGTCATGATGTCACTCAGGCGATCCAACAGCTTTGATGAAACAGAATATTGGGAACATGTTTATTGGTGCAGTTGAGGGAACACAATACAATTACTGCAGCTTTAAAGTATAAAGAGGAGTAGGTTTTTTTGCAGGAAAAAAAGGTAGATTCATTTTAAAGACACTGAACACTATTGGTAATTGTCAAAGACCAGTCTCAACATATCTCAACATATGCATAAAATAACAAACCTGTGAAAGTTTGAACTCAATTGGTCATCGAAGTTGCAAGATAATAATGAAAGAAAAACACCCTTGTCACATAAAGTTGTGTGCTTTCAGATGCTTTCAAATTACTTTCAAATTACTTCTTTCTCGAAAACTACGTTACTTCAGAGGGAGCCATTTCTCAGAATGTTTTATACTATCAACAGCTCCCCATTACTCGTTGCCAATTAAGGTTTTATGCTAATAATTATTTTGAGTAATTACCAATAGTGTCACCTGCCTTTAATTTGTGAGTTTATTGGCAAGTGTATTGTAACTAAGAAAGCTATACTTGTGTAAATATTATTACCAGGCCTTGAAATAAACTATAGAACCCACAGCATTCGCCAAGGTGCCCTGTGTTTTTGCTGCGGTCCCATTTGCAAAGTTCCAATACAAATTTCAATTTTCCTCATAGTTGGAAAGGTAGTGCAATCCCCTTACCAGTGGAAAAATTGCTGTGCCCATTCAATAGCAAAACTCAAGGCCTGTTATATTGGCAATAAATTAACTTTTGGGGCTGCATCCATGTGTGTGTACAAACCTTGGTTAAAGCTTTAAAGGCAGTGGACACTATTGGTAATTGTTAAAGACTAGTCTTCACAGTTGGTGTATCTCAACATATGCATAAAATAACTAACCTGTGAAAATTTGAGCTCAATCGGTCATCAAAGTTGCGAGATAACAATGAATGAAGAAAACACCCTTGTCACACGAAGTTGTGTGCGTTTAGATGGTTGATTTTGAGACCTCAAGTTCTAAACTTGAGGTCTCGAAATCAAATTCATGGAAAATTACTTCTTTCTCCAAAACTAACGTATGGCACTTCAGAGGGAGCTGTTTCTCACACTGTTTTATACCATCAACCTCTCCCCATTACTTGTCACCAAGAAAGGTTTTATGCTAATAATTATTTTGAGTAATTACCAATAGTGTCCACTGCCTTTAAATATAGTACTGCTGTTGTTTGGCTACTTGCTAACAGGAGCTACTAGCACTGTGTAAGATGTTTTTTTTTTTTTTTTTTAATAATTATTTTAGCCGGTAAAATCGCATTAATCAAATATGGTATTGTACCATAAACATAGCAAAACTGGTTAATACGATTTTACATGCTAAAACTGAGACGAAAATTACTTGTTTTACTCATTTCTCAAATAATACAGCACCTCAGTAAGTAAAATTTAAAGGGAAGCTTTCTACTATCATAATCTTCAAACTGTGTAAGTTTAATGTAAATCTGTGGACATTGTGTCATTGTGACATTTTGTCTTAGGAAAAAGTACATAGACCCTCTAAGTGTGTGAAGCAGCCATACCTTGCTCTCCCCAGAGGGAATCTCTTGGTCATTAATCTCAAGGAGCTCCTTCATCTCAGTTGTTGTCAGATTTGTCCTCAACGCATCTCGGATTTTCCAGACTTTTTCACTCTGTGCCTGTGATGTGTAAAAAAAAACATTTGCAGTTCTTATGCAGCGCTTTAAGATTGGTGCATCCAAGTCTATTTTCCCTAAGCGTGGCATGTCATGGCCGAGTGGTCAAGTTCATCGGACCCAAGCTCTGGGTTTGACACATGGTAGTGACACTTGTGGTATTTGTAGCACGTGACCTGGTAAACCCTTATAAGGCTAAATAAATGGATCTTTCTGAAAGTTTGTATATACTCAGCACCTTGAGTACCTTGTTTGAAAGATACGTGTGCTATATAAGACTTCAATATTCGATTCGTGCCCTTGAGCAAGGCACTTGACCACAATTGCTTTGTGAAAAAATGCTGGGACGGTAGTGCATTCTGCTCTACCAGCCAGGCTCCTAGTGTATGTATGATACCAATGCTAACATGCTTACAGACTGTGAAGGGGGTAACCGTGTTTCAGCCCCATGAGTAGGTGGCAATGTGGTCATGGTGACAGTTGGTTTGGGGTGTAGGCCCAAATCAGTTAAGTGTATCAATCTTAACCTTGTGATGTAAGGCGATCTCTCATTTCTAGTTTGAAAATGTGCGTCTACAGTGTAAGCTGGCCAATTTTCGGTCACTAGAGTGGAACTAACCCCAGATCTAAAGTCTGATGCAAATCATGATTTAAAGACACTGGACACTATTGGTAATTGTCAAAGACCAGTCATCTCACTTGGTGTATCTCAACATATGCATTAAATGACAAACCTGTGAAAATTCGAACTCAATTTGTCGTCGGAGTTGCAAGATAATAATGAAAGAAAAAACACCCTTGTCACATGAAGTTGTGTGCTTTCAGATGCTTGATTTCGAGAACTCAAAATTTAATTTTGAGGTCACGAAATCAAGTTCGTGGAAAATTACTTCTTTCTCAAAAAACTATGTTACTTCAGAGGGAGCCTTTTCTCACAATGTTTTATACCATCAACCTCTCCCCATTACTCGTTACCAAATAAGGTTTTATGCTAATAATTATTTAGAGTAATTACCAATAGTGTCCACTGCCTTTTAACAAATATACACTTCACCTTCAGTTTTTCCTTCTCTTTATCCACTACTTGTGCTTTGGGTTTCTTACAGTCTGGCTCATCAGTGCTGGCTTTAGATTTCCGCTTCCTACAAAAAAAAAACCAATAGACCCGATTGAATATGCATCACCATTCAATCTGCCCTACAACATGGCTACTGTGTGCGTGCATGTGCCGTAGAAATCAAACCGGGAATAGTGTGTGATGCATACTTCATTGATGTTCGCATTTGGGAGCGCATACGGTTTGACCTACATGATGGCGACTTTTATAGCAAAAAAGGGGTTATTCAACACGGTCTATACAGAACATTGCACACTGTCCTAATTTTGTTTACAAAATAATTTTCGGTTGAACAAAGAACAATTGACTAGAACAGGGTTTGAACCATTGACCCCTGGATTAAAGACACTGAACACGTTTGGCAATATTGTCAAAGACCAGTATTCTCATTTGGTGTATCCCAACATATGCATAAAATAACAAGCCTATGAAATTTTTGACTCAATTGGTCATTGAAGTTGCGAGAAAATGATGAAAGAAAAACACCCTTGTTAAACAAATTAGTGTGCTTTCAGATATGAATAAAAAAAGGCTTCTAGCTAGAAGTCTTTTATTATTTTAGTGAGAAATTACCTCTTTCTCAAAAACTAAGTTACAACAGAGGGATTCGATTCTCAAAATGTTTTATAATTTCAACAGCTCTCCGTTGCTCGTTACCGAGAAAAGTTTATGCATATGTATATTTTGAGTAATTACGAAATGTGTACAATGCCTTTAACAGGTGTTTTTGATACCATTTAGGAACATCATACATTTTTGATATTTTGATACGACTAAAAAAGTGGCATGTGCGTTATCAATGTCAAAATGGGATTGAGTATTTGAGTAATATCGATATATCATGTTAGTTTGTGCGGTACATGCCCACATTATGTACATAGTAATCCACTGTATTGCATGCACGTCATGTATGTCATGCACTTTGTGCATGAGTGCATTAATATTACCGCAATCAGATAGTACAAGCCTCACACAACGAGGAAAACGGTCCTCATATTAACGAAAGTCGACCGAGACTTTTATTGTGTCTTTCTCTATAATTTTGCCTATAAATCAGCATTACGTTGACAAAAACCCATCAAAGATTCTACATTTAGAATTAATCTTTGCTATCAATCAAGCTTTAAAACAAGGATGATTCTGAAAACCTCTTACAAGGGGAATTTCTTCTCCAGGAGTTTTTGATCATCCGCGTCCAGCTTCTTAAACCCCTCCAGGTGCTTAACAGAGAGCGTGTCTGGCCACTGTACGGCCGCTAAGCAGTCTGGCTTGACGAAGCAGTCTAGATGATGCCACGTGTCTAGGGTACCTGGGATGCCCTTCACAGCAGCTGCTTCTGCACTTCGGTATTTAATACGCAGCTCATCCTGTTTTTGAAAAATTCACAGAAAGATATTTGAGATGCAATCAAGCAAAATTGGTCATTTGTTGACCCAGGTAATTTTTTATTTTGGTTTATTCATTTGAAAAGGGCATAATCTGTGCTTTATTAATTCTGTTAAAACCCCATGTTGATACCACCTTTGATTCATAAGAAGTGTAACAGAAACACCAAGAAATGCAAAAAAAAATCGGCACATTTTATTTCAATGCTCAGTTTAACCTCTTTTTGATGTTATTTATATCGGGAAGGAATTTGGCAATAAAAAATAGAAAATATTTTGGCATTTAAATTTCCCCCCCAAATTTAGAAAATTTAAGTAAAGTGTTTCTAGGTTTTTTTCTTACAGAACTGCTCAGCTGTCGGTTTCACCAAACTCTTCATAACTTAGGATTAATTTAGGACTTAGGACGAGTTGAGTTCCGAATCCAAATACGTAGGAAGCACTGAACCCATCCTAAGTTAGGATGGGTTACTCGTCCTAACTTGAGTGAGGATTAATCCTAGCGCTTTGTGAAATCGGCTGCTGGAGTCATCCAACATGTTCAGTGGTAATCAGATGAGCGCAACAAGCAGATCAAAGAGGTGGGTGTGGCACTGAGCTACATTATGTTAAACTTGCTTCTTACAGGAAATAGTCTAGCTGGCTTGTCAGAATCTATTAACTGTGTCCAACACATGTAGGCTTGTTAAAATTTGTACAGGATAGTATACACATATTGACTGGCAACGAGGTAACTAGTATACGCCTATTCCCATGAGGGACTTTGAGTGACCAGAAGAGCGACCTATTTCCAGAGGCCGAAGGCCGAGGGAAATAGGCCCCTCTTCTGGTCACTCACAGGCCCAAGGGGAATAGACGTACACTAGTTACCAAATTATGCCAGTCAATATGTGTTTTATAACACAGCTCGGTCTTAAAATGTCAAATAAGAACAGAAAAAGGAATTTTGTAGTTTTTTCACGGTTCAAGTCAAGAAAGGGCGCTGTTACCGCGGGCACTATTTGCAAAGACTAGTGCCCGCTCTGGTACTATTCCCGCAAAACACGCACGCGCGATCACTAGCCTATATTAGTTCATCCCACGTGACCGTGTTTCAGCCAATCAGAATTCAGAACGAACAAGAGGTGTGTTATAATCAAATATAGACCTTTATCACGCTGTCACCATCTTGGTCATAGTCCCTGTTTCACATAACAGTAATGAATGCTAACATTCATTGCGCATGGCACCGAATAGAGTAAAATCAAGATGACCCCACCATGATAAAGGTCTATACAGCGAACTAGCTCAGCCTTGTCTACCTTGTCAATCTTATCGCCACACGCCTTACAGGAGCTCCTATTGGACTTTGCATACTCCACTCCATAATCCTCAGATGTCTCTGTTTTCTTGCTACTCTTGGATGCTGCAGCTGCCTTGCTGCTTCCACTTCCACCTCCGTTGATTTGCTCTCTGATCCTCTCTTGGTCCTCCCAGCGTAGTGCATCAAAGTGACCTGTGTAAGGCATTTAATGGTATTGGATTTGAGGCATTTCTTGGTGAGGTATCAATGTATATTTGGTTTGCAGTAACACCATGTGTATACTCTGTTCTTTTGAGAATGGTAACACATTGTGTTTATCTACATGTACTTGCTTGGTATTTTATGTTCTTTTCAGAACTTGTTTTACTTTATATTCTACTACCATGGAGTAATTTTTTGGAATTTCGGGAGACTTCTCAGTTCTGAAAAGAACTGTCCTGTTTTATAAAATTACTACCTGGGCAGAAGGTGGCAAATAGGCCTGTCGTCGATTTCATCAAACTCTTCCTAAGTTAGGAATTGGTTAGGATTAACTGAGGACTTAGGATGAGTTAATAGACGTTAGGACGCATTGAACCCATCCTAAGTTTGGACGAGTTACTCGTCCTAACTCGTGAAATCAGCTGCTGGACTAAACTTAATGGATCAAAGGGACTGTTCTTGTTAACTTCACTACCGCGGAGTGAGTTCTTAATTGGACTCAATATTTCAACTAGCTTGCACTCTAGTAATCGTCAGTCTCCTGACGATGACTAGAGCAGCCTAGTCGTCTTGGTGCAACAAGGTTATGCGCAATTTGTGCAAAATAATGGAGCGCAGGAACGATAGCATGACATCACAGTTGGAGGTTGAGTTGCATAATGCCCTCGGTGTACGCACCATTCGTTGGATACAAATGATCATCGGGCAAATTTGTGCACACGAAGGGCGCACAACTCAAGTATTATCCTATACCATATATGCCCAAAGTAGTCAGGATTGTATTGCAAAGATCTTGTCTTACCGATATCACTGGTTGATTCAACTTTCTTGACGTACATCCAGAAACACCTGTAGTGATACCAGTTTGGCTGTTTCCCGTCAAAAAAGGGCGACTGTTGAATAAAATAGACAATCAACAGACTAAAACTAAATACAAAACATGTGTGTACAGGAATGTATAATTAGGTAGGCCTATAAAATAACATTTTCATGTCATAGGCCTATCCAATGGGCGTCTCAAAGAGCTTAGTGTGGAAAGTACATTTTGAAGTGTATGTTTAAGACCACTCCTTTACATAGCATCAGGCCTGTTACTTCATGGAGGCAATGATGGCGATTAAGAACCCAGTACACTTATCGAAAAGAGAACAGATTCGCTTCTTGTTTGATGGCAGCATGTTGCGCCAAACAGCACCTTATAAACCAATGGCGCTATGTAAAAGGTCTCATAATTCAAACGTAGTCTCACATACCCTGCAGGAAATACTGTTTGTTACAGCGCCAGGGAGTGTCACTGAGTGATGGATGTGCGTTGTAAGAAACCACTATCATTAATATTATTATTAAATATTATTATTATTATTATTAAATATTATTATCATTATTATTATTAAATAGAAACTTGGCAAGACAGAGTCTGTGTTAAACTTAACAAAGTCAGATACAGTCTCTTCAACTCTTTAGTGTACTTTGCCCTGAAATTAATCTCTCTGTGCTTATGACATGATCATGATGATGATTGCCACTGAATGGCGGCTTAAAAAAAAATGGGAAAAAAAGAAAACGTTATGTTTATGTTGAATTAAACCGTCTCCTGGGATACCATTTTGGCTAGATGGAGACTGTCTTGTGAGATACAACCTCTATACACATGAGGCCCTATTGCTTTTTTAAGCAGACTCTGCTAGGAAAGTTAATCTCTAGTTCCTCTGCTATGATTGCCACCTAATGACTGTGCATCGGCAACAGCAAAATGTGACGTTTATGTTCAAGTGAGATGATTATTGCATATTAAAATCCAAGAACAAGAGTCATTTTTCAAATCCATTTCGGCTAGAAGGAGACCGTCTTTTGAGATACAACCTCAGGAGGCCCTTTTGCTTTAAATGTAGGCTGCCCGGAAATTAAAATCTCTCTAAGCTGCTTCTGCTATGATTAGTTGCCACCAAATGATGGTACTTCAAAATCAGTAAAATTGTAGGTTCATGTTCAATCCCTCACGCTTGAAAGTTTCTCAAGGAAACTTAAAATGTATTTCTTAAATGTGTTTTCACAAGGCCAATAGTGATAACTGTTAAAATGTCATTGTACTAATCTTGTTTCACTTAAAACAATGTATCTGTTTACTTAACTGGCTGGTCTCGTCCGTCAGTCTGTCCTTGCCTAGTCCTCTAGTCTTATACTCAGGGTACATTTTGAAAAGCACTATGCTTCAAATTTTAGCCATGTTATAATTATGTTTCAATTGATGCTGTAGCCTGTATAATGCTTGAATTGCATTTGATGCTTCTGTTTGTTGTAGTTGCCAATATTGGAATAAATGTCTAAAGTCCACTAAACCATGAATTTAAATGATGATTATATTTTCAATTAGCCTACAGGATTGGTTTGGTAAAGAGGTGACTGTAGTGTTGTCACACACAGTCATGACAGTGTGCATGTTTCTTTCTTATCAACCATGAAATAACAAATCTTATTTTGAAATATTGAGCTCAATCATTTTTTTACGTGCGACTCGGGAGAAAATTAATGAAACCATGCAGGGAACTTTCCGTACGGCGCCACCACTTCTTCACTTATAAAAAAAGAAAAAGAGAAAAAAAAGGGATATCTCACTATATTATTTCATATCGAATGAAAAAGTGGTGGCGCAATACCGAAATTTTTCCCCATGCAGTTTTCAGCATGTAAATGTTGGGCGCGATCGGTCAATCTGCGCGATCAACACATCGCGCTGCGCTATTGAACGATCAAATTAAGACCAATTGGTCGCGCAGCAATCGGTCGATCGCGCAACAATCGGTCGATCGCGCAACAATCGGTCGATCGCGCAATGACATCTTTGCGCGATTGACCGATTGCGCTACGAGTATTTTTTCCCGTTATCAGCGGATCGTGCAGGAAAGGCTTTGCGCGATCTACCGATCGTGCAGGAATGGGTTTGCGCGATCGACCGATAGTGCAGGAAAAGTTTTGCGCGATCAACCGATCGTGCAGGAAAAGTTTTGCGCGATCTACCGATCGTGCAGGAATGGGTTTGCGCGATCGACCGATCGTGCAGGAATGGTTTCGCGCGTTCGACCGATCGTGCAGGTAAACTATTCCTTAGGGCGATTTCTCAAAGCAATAAAATTCATAGCAGGGGCCTTTCTCAAACCACGGCTTGGGCTCCGGCTCAGGCTTAGGCTCCGCGTTCTGTGTATGCAGCTTGCATTTAACCTGCGTTTTGGAGCAGCGCGTATTGCACGGATATCAGACTGCGGAGCCTGAGCCGGAGCCTGAGCTGGAGCCTAAGCCGAGCTTTGAGAAAGGCCCCAGGACAAATTTTCAGTATCACCATAGTGATTTATATAGTGACGTCACACTACGATTGATTTGCAGTTACAATCAATGTTACATCTTTGTGAATTCGGCCCCTGAACATCAGCCGATCGCGCAAAACAATTCCTGCACAATCGGCCGATCGCGCAAAACCATTCCTGCACAATCGGCCGATCACTCATAACCATTCCTGCACAATCGGCCGATCGTGCAAAATCATTCCTGCACAATCGGCCGATCGCGCCGAGCCATTCCCGCACGATCGGTTGATCGCGCATGTTCGTTGCCGAATGTTGCGCGATCGACCGATTGTTGCGCGATCGACCGATTGCTGCACGACCAATAGATATTTCAATAGCGCAGCGCGATCGGTCGATAGCACAGCGCGATCGGTTGATCACGCAGATTGACCGATCGCGCCCAACATAAACACATTCACTCATGTTCTTCATAATTCCGGTTATGTAAAAGGCCGACAGCGTAATACCAGTAAAGAAAAAAAGCTGTCATACTGTCATGTCATGTTTTTTTATCACTTCATTTCCTGAGGGAAATACGTCACAGGCGAAAAATGTTTGACAATGAATTGTAGAATGAATTGCAGTAACCTGACTGTGAAAGGTTACTGCAATTCATTCTACAATTCATTGTCAAACATTGGATAACTTTCCGCATGGCGCCACCACTTTTTCACTAAAATTTAAGACTGTGAGTGTGAGGTGTTTAAACAATCCTTTCCAATCCTGTGTAGGCCAAGCCATATTATTAAACAAAACTTATCTTTACAGTTTAATTCTTCATCATGCAAATGCAACCAACTTACCTGCACCATTTTGGCCAGACGTAGGCCGTCTTTTGGGATAATACCTCTACACCCTCTGCAGGAGGCCCTGTTGCTCTTGGCGTACTCTGCCCGGAAATTAAAATCTCTCCGTTCTTCTGCCATGATTGCCACCAAGTGACAGACGTAAAAATGAGCAAAATGTTGGGTTTTTTGTCGGTCAGTTTGGTTCAACCATAACACTGTGTTGTTTGGATCGCGCGGTCGAGTTGACATGTGGTGTGTGCTGTGTATAAAACGTGTACTTGGTGCAGTAAGCCCGGTGACCATTTTGTTTCTTACCGTGTAGATGGTGTTTATTTACAAAAATTCACACCCGGGGAATCATATGTTGTGCTCCCAAATTGTTATATTTATATGGTATGTCTAGAGATGAGCATAGAGGAAGAAATATTAAAAATGTCTTCCTCCAAGAGATGAGTAAGCTAATGTCGTGATTGAAGAATAATAGGAATTAAGGGACGATTTTTGATCTTGATCTTGATTTAATTACTGATCAAGGCCCAATTTCATAGAGCTGCTACGAACAAAAATTTGCTCAGCATGAAATTTTCATCCTTGATAAAAACAGGATTACCAACCAAATTTCCACATGATTTTAAGGCTAAGCAAACAACAGCTGAATACAAGTAACAAGCAATATGCAAAAAATGGAAATTTGATTGGTAATCCTTTTTTTTATCAGGGAAGAAATTTCATGCTAAGCAAATTTGTGTGCTTAGCAGCTATATAAAATTGGACCCTGCTCCTGTATCGCCGAGCTCCAGCTACTTATACAGAGCTGTGGTTTCATTATCGGCGACTGGGAAAAAAATACAGAAAACAAAATCTCACAACAGCCACACTTGTAAGTCATTGCTCATCCTTAGAAGTCAACATAAACATCCGAAAAACAAACCTGCACCATTTCTGCCAATCGTAGCTCGTCCTTGTATATGTTATTCTGGCACTGTCTGCATTTCGCTTTGCCGCTCTTTGCGTACTCTGCCAAAAACGGCAGATCACGCTTGGACTCGGCCTCTGCCATGTTTCTAACAACTGACTAATATTTTAAAGTCATGGCATGCAGCCTTATGGAGGATGATTATTCTGGCCCGATATGACTTGACTGCATGCTTATCATTATATCCGTTATAAACGAATGATTCAACCTGTGAACCATGACTCAAAGCACAGCTTCAATGTCATGGTTCACGGTTAGGATATAATTAGCATTGGCTGTTGAGGCTATGTCAACGTTTTTCTAAAATTACCCAACCCTTATTTTTAGAGGAATTTCTCGTAGTGTAGCTGGACTTCTAATGAAAAAGGGGGGGGGGCAGACAAGAAGGAGAGAAAAGGGATATTTGACAAATGGGACAATAATCTCGGCCTAAAGAAACAGTAAACCAATATTGTGATTCAGCACTAATGCGAGCTTAGTGGAAGAACGCTTATTTTGCCCAAATATTTTTGGCAAATTTGTCACGTGCTGTAGCTGGGCCAGAAGAAATCAACAGGACAAGAAAGACAGAAAGAAATGTATTTAAAGAACTTGAAAAGATAATCTCGGCCTATAAACAAACAATTAAATACTATAATTCTGCAGTCATGAGCTATTAAAGTCGATGAACGCAAAGAGTGTTAGGACAAGTCTAATATTCAGGGGAACCCCCTTTGTTTATTATTTTGTGCCTTAAATTGGTTGCATCCACGTTGGTGGCGTAACACAGCGGTGCCTTGCTACCAAAAAAGTAATCCAGTGCCAGTTTGATTTGATATTCTTTTTGTATTTTCTCTCCTTTTCCCTTCCACATCTTATCGTCAGCAAACTCAGCTTTGGGCGTTGATGGTTTACAATAATAAAAAAAGATGCCCGTCCCTCAAGATAAAACCAATATTGATGTGAACACAAAGACCCGTGCAATTTCTTACCAGTATAGACCTGTGACAATAATATTGACGAGAGGCTAATGAAAACATGACGAGGTGGCTTCTTGCTGTGTAATGTGTTTATTCTGATGCATTAAAGTGGAATGAAAATTAACAAATAATGTGCACTGGCATCTTTATATACATGATTATTTATATCCCAATGGTCAGTTCAAGCCTCCAATTATGCGCACTCGAACAGTGTCCACTCTCTTAATGTAAAAGGGTGACTTTCACTCTCTTGTCTGAGTGGTGTCAGTTTCGCTCTTTTGAGAGTGAAAAACAATCTGTGTCACTCTTTTCGAGTGAAATTTGAACGAACTTCACTCTAAATCGACTTGAAAGTAGCCTACCCGTCATTCACTCTGAAAAGAGAATGGCTCCTTTGCAAGAGTGGTATATGGCGGACAAAACGGAAGGAAAGTTTTCTGTTTAGAGGGCCGTCTGTTCAATAAAAAGAGCTAGAGCATTAAAACATGCTTTATTGTAAATAATCACAGCAATTTACATTTTGAATACGTGATGTGCTTACAGCTTTTATGTCATTTTGTATACAATATTCGAGACATCTCACTGGACAGTTTAAGTCTCCTTATAATAAATTATGCGTTTACCGAAAAGTGAGCCGTGAAAGTATGTGATTTTGTTTCATTAGCACATCATTAATGTGAACTATAATCCTACACAGAGGAACTTCGACGACATATTTAGTTCAAGTTTTCACAGGTTAGTTATTTTATGATTATGTTGAGATACACCAAATGAGAAGACTTGTCTTTGACAATTACCAATAGTGTCCAGTGCCTTTGAAAATGCTCTTTAAAATGAACCCGTGAAAGTGTGGATGTGATTTTGTTTCTTCCTTACTTCTAAGCACACACACAATCATAGCACTTCAGTTCATGGGAACCATTAGTATATCCAACACAAAATGAGAGAGCTTGCGCATTAACATGTGCTATAATCAGCCCACTCAAAAGGTGACCCGAGAAATATTGTGTGATTTGGTTTCATCTGAACTTCTAAAAGCATAGTGAACTCTCCAACAAAAAACAACAGAGCTAAAACGATCACTTATTAAAGGCACATATGGACACTATAAACTACCTCAGAATAATGGTTAGCATTAACAGTGACTAACTCGGTAACGAACAAGGGAGAGCTTTTGATAATGTAAAACATTGTGAGAAACGGCTACCTCTGAAGTAACGTTTATATAGTTTTTGAGAAAGAGGTTTTCTTACTCATTATATATATAAGCCTTTTATTATGAATCTGAAAGCACACAAAGCAATGCAACAAGTGTATTTTTTCTTTCATTATTCTCTTGCAAATACGATGACCAACTGAGCCCAAATTTTCACTGTTAATAAAATTATCATCACCGGTCCTTGAGAATTACCAAACGTGTCCAGTGCCATTAATGCAATTTGCATTTAGAAGACCGCTTACAGCTTTAAAATGCAACGATGTGGGGTATATTACTATCGACCCGGCAGACGCACTTTTGAGGGAAATTGATGTGAAACTTGATCACGTGAACTTTAATCACCAATCAGTTTAAGGTTCAAAATAGAACCCTTTTTCGACGACGTCAAGTCGCTTGATGGGGTAACTTGATTATCCAGCCGGTGAGTGGACTTATAAGTCAGGTGAGTCGTTGCGCGCGCTGTCGGTGAATTGGCCGCGGTGTGCGTGAAAAGGAAACGAGAAACGTCTTGCACCAAGACTACCAAATGCCGAAATGTCATGTCAAGCCTCACATAACAACTGTGCTACTCATTTTTGTTTGTTACCAACATACACCGATGTGTCTTAGCACTGTATACTCAGTGCCCCCGAGTTCTGTGAAAAAAAAAATCACAGGCATATAACTCAGTCGGAATTCGAACCCAAGACCGTTGTAATTCAAGAGCATTGTCTAACCAACTAGACAAATCGAAATTGTTGTAAAGTCTTGGGTTCCCATTACATTAAATTGCATTTCATTTCGGGTTATTTGTACCAAACAAAAAAGTCCAATCGGTTAATAAGGCAGCCAACAATCACTATAGAAAGAAGAAAAAAAATCAGCACAAAGCATTTCGGTAATTAAGTAATACACTGTTCTAGAACTGCAAAGGTCGTGGGTTCGAATCCCACCCGAGCGTATGTCTGTGATTTTGTTCCTCAGAACTCGGGAAAGTATGTGTAAAAGCAAAATGAATATTCTTTATCCCCGATGCAAATTTAACATCTATATAAAAGTGTAAGGCAAACATTGAAAAGGGTAACTTGCAATATTTTGTTATAGATCATTGCGGGGACAGTGGATATTGTTGTTGTAATGTTTTGTGTATACGTCAAGGCCTGATAAATTGATTATAAGATTCAATATTTACGCTTTGGTGCAGATTGCCAAAATTGGCGGTAAAATGATGTGGCGGAGTCTGCAAGTGGGCATGTTTTTAGCAAATTGAGTTAGGCATCTTTTTTTTTACGTCTGTCTGAGAGCTAACGCTTTTAAGTGAACTTTAAGGACTTCTTTTAATGGCAAGACATTTAGATAAACAGTAATCAGGGTACTCTCTTCTGAATTCACCCAAATGCTTGTACTGAGTACTGATGGAAAATTTATTTGCTAAAAAATATTTGTGTGGGGCACCAGCCACCATTATCCAAACAAGTAAGTTTGGCTGGTTACCTGTTTCTACTAAGCAATATTATTTTGTGCTTAGCAAGTTTTGTTGCTTACAGGCTTTATGAAACTCGGCCAATCTGATGGGTTATTAAAGTTCATAGACCCGAGGAGTGCTGGATGAAATAAATTAAATAATTACAAGAAACAAACTTTTCGACTTCCTGAAGCCCTTCCTTAGGCGGTCCATATACAATCCTTGGTTTTAATTCAATTTGTCACATTGATTTTTCAGATCGTATTTCAATTAGGAGCAATTTGGTAAAGGCCTTATCAAATAAACCGACAGTTTTCCGCCTGTTTTCGTCTCTATAAACGTGACCAAGCTTAGTTAATGAAAACATGTTCAAAGAAGATGACTCTTCTCGCTGGTTTTGTTAAAGGCACTGGACACTATTGGTAATTACTCAAAATAATTGTTGCCATAAAACGTACTTTGTAACGAGCAATGGAGAGCTGTTGATAGTATAACATGGAGGTAGTCTACCTCCATGGTATAACACAGTATGGGAATCGGGCCCCTCTGAAGTGACGTTGTTTCTGAGAAAAGAGGTCATTTCTCACTCAAATATTTACAGACTTCATCAGGCCGGATGCCTTTTTCTAGGCATCTGAAAGCACACTAACTTGTGCATCAATGGTGTTTTGTCTTTCATGTGTCTATTGCAACTTTGATGACCAATTGAAGCCAAATTGTCACAGATTTGTTTTTTATGCATATGTTGACCTCCATTGTATAACACAGTGTGGGAATCGGGCCCCTCTGAAGTGACGTTGTTTCTGAGAAAAGAGGTCATTTCTCACTCAAATATTTACAGACTTCATCAGGCCGGATGCCTTTTTCTAGGCATCTGAAAGCACACTAACTTGTGCATCAATGGTGTTTTGTCTTTCATGTGTCTATTGCAACTTTGATGACCAATTGAAGCCAAATTGTCACAGATTTGTTTTTTTATGCATATGTTGGAATTATTATACCAAGTAAAGTGAGACTTTGATACTGGTCTTTGACGATCTACAACTGTCCCTTTTAATAATTGGTTGCCTTGAACACAGATTCGTAATCTGGTGATGGGTAATGATTAATGGCCGCTATTTAGCGATTGAAACTGCTATCGTCTTTCAGGATATTACTGAACACGATACATTATTTGCACAAAATTACCTGAATATGCGTCCCATGGTCTGATAGGCAAGATAATAAAAAATAATAGGCCCAGTGACCTACACCCCCAAGGGAAAAATGACATACTTTGTGTTTAGCACAATTTTAAATTAAGACAACCGTCAGATTTGCAACACAAATGGTAATGATAATAATAATAAGTTTCAATTAAATTCAATTCAACTAGACAGTTATATACATGTACACAGATGCAAGTATAGTTATAAAGAAGGTATACTGAACAAGATATACAAAGAACTTCAAGAATATCAACTATAATATAACACACAGTGAAATAGAGGCAAATATGGAGGCATATATTATATTTATAGTATTGGAAAGATACCAGTGAAATATGTGGCTGGTAACCTTATTCTGGTAAATGCCCTAAGCATATAATTTAATCTTGCTTAGCGACTTTTTTAGCAGCTGTATGACACATGGTCCAGCTGGCCAAAATAACAATGCCTGGAGAGAGCTGCTTAAGCACACAATTTGCTTAAGCTAAAAAGTCCTTGCAAAGTAAAATCAGACTACCGGCCACGACCCCCACTCAATTGTTGCACTAAGGAAATAACAGCTAAATACCGGTAACAAGCAATGTATATGGCATGAAATTTTGGCCAGTAGCATGGCATAAAAACAAGCAAGCTACTTTCGTGCTTAAGCAAATTTTGTGCTTAAAGGGAAGGTACACGTTTGGTAATTACTCAAAACAAATATTAACGTAAAAATTGACTTAGTAACGATTATTGGAGAGCTGTTGATAGTATAAAACATTGTGGGAAACGACTCCCTCTGAAGTAACGTAGTTTTTGAGAAAGAGGTAATTTCTAACTAAAATATTAAAAGACTTCTATGCTAGAAGTCTTTTATTCCTATCTGAAAACATACAAATTCGTCCAACAAGGATGTTTTTTCCCATCATTTTCTCGCAACTTCGATGACCAATTGAGCCAGAATTTTCACAGGTTTGTTATTTTGTGCATAATTATGTTGAGATACACCAAGTGAGAACGTCTTTGACATTTACCAATAGTGTCTTTAGGCAGCTCTATGTGAAATTGTCCCCTGTACTTGCAACGCACTTGCACCAACAATTCTTCTCATTTCTTCCCTCCCTAGATGTAAGTTGGATTCGTGGTTTAATTAAATTCCAACCATTCAACAGACCTGTTTAGTTTCAAATGCTATAAATATTAAGCTTTTCTGCTCTCGTTAAAGACACTGGACACTTTTGTAATTGTCACAGACCAGTCTTCTCACTTGGTGCATCTCAACATATGCATCAAATAACCAACCTGTGAATTTCAACTCAATTGGTCGTCGAAGTTGGGAGATAACTATGACAGAAAAAATAACCTCGTCACACGAAGTAAGGTTTTATGCTAATAATTATTTTTTAGTAATTACCAATGGTGTCCACTGCCTTTAAAGGGAAGGTATAGGTTAGGTTATCACTGTTAAAGTTGAACATGTTGAAGCCTTCAGCAGCTTTCGACAGTATCGATCATTTTGAGAAACATTTCACTTCGATGTAATGTGGGAATGTTAAAGATATATCAATTTGGATATGCTCCCAAAATTTAATCTGATTGTGTTTTCCTATATATAGGGATTTATCTTCATGCGTGGGCATAATTCGCTCCGGATTCTCGGCGATATCTCAAAAACGCGACCACCTTTTGAAATGAAATTATCAGATGTTAGTTTTATGAATTTGTCTACATTTATATAGGGTTCAAATCAAACGTGTAGCCTACTTTGCCTTTAAAGGCACTGGACACTTTTGGTAATTACTCAAAACAATTGTTAGCATACAAACTGACTTGGTAACGAGCAATGGAGAAATGTCGATAGAATAAACCATTGTGGAAAACGGCTTCCTCTGAAGTAACGTAGTTTTCGAGAAAGAAGTAACTTTCCACGCATTTGATTTCGAGACCTCAGAATTCGGTTTTGAAGTCTCGAAATCAAGCATCTGTACTGTAGTTTTTGAGAAAGAAGTAATTTCTCACTAAAATATTTGAGTTGATTTCGAGACCTCAGCTGAGGTCTCGAATTCAACATCTGAAAGCACACAACTTGTGCGACATGAGTGCTATTTCTTCCAATATTTCCTCGCAACCTCGACGAACAATTTAGTGTAAATGTTCACAGGTTTGTTATTTTATGCATATGTTGAGATAGACCAAATGAGAAGACTGGTCTTTGACAATTATCAAAGGTGTCCAGTGCCTTTAATTAGGACCTTTTTATTTTACTGTTAGATTACCATAATGGCCCTTTTGTATATCTGACGTTGGTCTGCCACAGTTTATGCATTACGATGGCTCCCTACCTCTCATAGCCTATACCCAAACATCAGTTCGACTATTTGTCTCAATTTCTTTCAAATTAGTACTGTGAAGCTCAAACAAGGATTGACACGAATAGCTTCGCTCAGACATTGTTCAGACATAGAGCCAACGTAGTCAACTTTTCCAATTCAAATGATATGAAGGTTATCTGTGTAACTTGGAGTGGAGACCTTACGTGATCTGAAACAAATAACGGTGACAATTCTCTTGTTTTGACGTTTCCCCCCTTTGCCAATTCCCATGGATGGGCCGAGGAAACTAGCGACCTTCCCCCTCTTTAATCAACAACCAATCCACTTTCAGCAGATGTAAGTGCTCCCAAATTAAAGCGATTCGTCCATGGAATGGGTTATATTTTACGAGACTCTGATCACTGTACGCAGTGGCCTCGCAAAATATTGATGTCCTTGCCCCGAGTCCAAAATTGAAATCTATTGAGCTTTGATATTACAAAATTGTATAATGGGACCACATGACCCCTACAACCGATGTCCCTCATTTGATATTAATTGAGATCAGTCGACGTTTCATTTATAAGCTTTCATGAACCCAGGAATGATCACAGCACCTGCTCTGCTCTTTAAGTGTTTACTACATATGGATAAACTGTATAAAAAGAGTGCCGAACAGTAGTCTTGGTCCCAAGACCATTGGTGTTGCGCGGTCACACACAACCAACGTTCCGATTATGCACAGCAAAAACTGTCCACGCTTGTAATGAACGAACGCTAGCGGGCGCTCTGTTTCTCTGATTTACGGATCTCACCATGTCCTGTGCTCACCATGGTCTTGGATATTTGCGAATTGAAGGCGTGGCCAGACTATGTAAATTACTTTTAATGTATGCAATATTCATATCACGTGACGAATTGAAGATGACTATTCAAACTAGATCGAGTCAAAGGTCAATATGATCGGCGGTCTATTTTTAATAATCTTTGCTCAAAGAGTGATTCCGTGGTCATTATAGGCCTATTAAAAGGAAAACAGTGAAATTTTAAGTATAGGTACCTATTCAGATTATGGATACGTGACGATTTGAAATCGTAAATAATGGTCAAAAATCGAACGTAAAATTAGCATTCAGAGAGTCCGTGTATCGGACGCTGTATGGCCCCACGGCGTGGAGCAATCGGAACGTGAAATAAGCCTTGTGGAATATCACGTACCGCCCATGCCGTGTCTCGTGGGGGTCGGAGGTGTTAAATCCCAGGCGCTATGAACTCCCAGCTTGCGGGTGTCGAATCCGTTGTTTCTTATGATCGCAACGTTCCAATATGCTCCATTTTGATTCATGGCCCCCTAATTTCTTTTTGTTATGAGTTTTCAGGTAATTTTGATGATGTTAAAACGTAGGAATATCGCATATTGTTATATTGACAGTGTTATTGTGTGAGTAGCTTAAAAAAATTATGAGCATTTTTTTTAAAAGGTTTAAATAAAAATAATGCCAAAACAAAATTCCCTCAAAGCATAATTTTGTCAAACAAAGTATTATTTTTTAATTCTGTGAATGAAGAGTTATTTTTGAGGTAATGATTAAACTGGGCAACTAGTGGAATTTAATGACCCGACTATTCGCCTCAAATAACTGGGAGTTGAATAGCAGTAATCGCCGCTGGACAAGCAATCAAAATTCGAAATTTCTCATGAGTTATTCCAAAAGATATTGTTACGACTACATTCCAAAAAAATGTTATATGGTTACGTTCCAAGCTACGCAGCTACTTGGCTACGTTTACGTTCCAAGATACGCTTAGGTCTACGTTCCTTCAAGTTACACTATAATATCAAAAGGTATGTTTTCAAGCCCGAGTCAAGCTACGCTTACATTCCAAGATACGCAGCTACGTTTACGTTCCAAGATACGCTTAGCTCTACGTTCCTTCAAGTTACGCTATAATATCAAAAGGTACGCTATCAATCCTATGTCAAGTTACGCTTACGTTCCAAGATACGCAGCTACGAATTACGTTTCAAGATATGCTTACGCTCCACCAAAAGATACTGTTACGTTCCAAGCTACGCAGCTACTCAGCTACGCTTACACACTCCAAGATACTAATAGGTTACGCTACAATATCAAAAAGTACGCTTTCAATCCCGAGTCAAGCTACGCTTACGTTCCAAGATATGCAGCTACGGTTACGTTTCAAAATACGTTCTCACAGAGACGCTTTTGAATCCCTCAAGATTTCCTTCCCCCAAGATTAAAAAACTTTCACTGTGAATAACACTACAGGGCCCACCAGTTAATACCCGTTTGGCAGAAAATACTGTACAAAATTTCTTTACTATCCAAAAATTTACTTTGGCACTACAAAATTTCAAATTTAATTAAAAATTGGCTGGCAACCAGTTTCTGCTAAGCAATACTAGTTTGTGCTAACTATAAGCAAATTGTTTAGCCAATACAGGCTTCATCAGTGTGGGCTCTGGCACGTCGGGAGCATAACGCCACGATCGCATTTCAAGCTGCATATCATGGCAGTGCAGTAGTCTGGATCTGGACATTATACATAGAAATGTTTGTGCTGGTACCACAAACCTTTCTTTATCGTATTTCCACCCTGTGTCAAAGTTTCAAATCCTACTGATCTGGACATTATTATACTCCGATAAAAACATATATACCCACACACAGAGTAAAGCAAAAGTCATGCAACGGAATTACTGCATGCATTGTACACTACATGCACGACACTGATGAATTATTCATGAGCCAACCGCAACGCAGCCTCTGATTGGCTCCACCGGAAAGTCGGGGGAGATTTGCCGAAAAACAATAAAAAAGTTAAGACCCGTCGCTGCAAATATTCAAGACCATGGTGAGATCTAAATCAGAGAAACAGAGCGCCCGCTAGCGTTCGTTCATTACAAGCGTGGACAGTTTTTGCCGTGCATAATCGGAACGTTGGTTGTGTGTGACCGCGCAACACCAATGGTCTTGGGACCAAGACTAGCCGAACAGGGGCATAGGCCTCTACATACCATTGCGTAGTTGGTCAAGACTCTTAAAATGTCAGAAATGGGGGCACGTGACCCCTACAACTGATGTCTCTGCACTTTGGTATTTGAAACTAATCAACGTTTCATATAAGCTTTCACGAAAACAGACAATGATCACTTCCGTGGTTGGTTTTACCTCCATGCCTGAATAATAATAATAATAATAATAATAATAATAATAAGACATTTGTAAAGCGCCTAATGCAAAAAGCCTCTAAGCGCATAAAGAGAACAATAAAATAAACAATGAGAGATCGAGATTATTAAAAGGTCAGACGTTCCCCGCCTCCACCCGCATCAGCAAAGTGCACCAACCTGTGCTCCAGCATAAAGTTCGTTGGCACACCCCTCCAAAGTGGACCCCAGGTGTCGAGTGCACGTACTAATCTAGTCAGTCATTAACGGTGTGCAGAAAACAAGAAAAAAGTGTCAGTCAGAATTTCTTTTACAACAACCTCCGTTCCAATCGAAAAGAAAATGTCAGTCAACAAACATGTACTAATATAACACCCCGCTCCCCGATGTCAATCGGAAAACTGACCGTCCATACCCTACTCCCTTCCCCCGTCTAAATACAATTTCCGTCGGTTGCTCTTCTTCGTCAGAACACGGTCGTCGGCACGCCTCTTAAAGGCGTACTGTGCGAAGCCTGACTATATACTGCGTACTGGGCTATTATTGAAATAACACGGCCCAATTTCATAGAGCTGCTTAAGCAGAAAATCTTGAACATTTTGACTCAACATTGGTCATCGAAGTTGCAAGAGAATAGTGAAGGAAAAACACCCCTGTAGCACACATTTGTATTCTGTCAGATGCCTACGAAAAGGTTTCAGGCCTGAAGTCTTTTAGTATATGAGTGAGAAAAGGTTTCAGGCCTGAGGTCTTTTATTATATGAGTGAGAAATTACATCTTTCTAAAAAAAAAAACACGTTACTTCAGAGGGAGCAGTTTCTCACACAGTTGTATACTAAAATCTTCCCATTGCTCGTAACAAGTGAGTTGTGTATGCTTACAATTGAGTAATTACCATCGCTTCAAATGCACACTGTGCGAAGACGTAATGCGCACTATAAGCCATTATTGACAGCAGATGAAGTCTCCATAATTTGATAAAGCATGCTCTTTAAGATTCAATGACCTTTTCGAGCAAATAATTTGTCAATTTCCTAAAATTGTTATGACAAGAGTGCTGTTTGTTTCCCCATATACTCGTGAATTATTCAGCGAGACACATTATAGTGATGCTAACGTTCACAAATGGCTTGTTTCGACTGAAATCAAGCAGACGTAAACTTAAGTGCAATATATTTAAAGACACTGGACACTATTGGTAGTTGTCAAAGACCAGACTTTTCACTCGCTGTATCTCAACATTTGCATAAAATAACAAATCTGTGAAAATTTGAGCTCAATCGGCCGTCGAAGTTGCGAGATAATAATGAAAGAAAAAACACCCTTGTCACACGAAGTTGTGTCGTTCAGATGTTTGATTTCGAGACCTCAAATTCTAAATCTGAGGTCTCGAAATCAAAACTCGTGGAAAATTACTTCTTTCTCGAAAACTACTCCACTTCAGAGGGATCCGTTTCTCATAATGTTTTATAAAACCATCCTCTCCCCATTACTCGTTACCAAGTAAGGTTTTATGCCAATAAATATTTTGAGTAAATACCAATAGTGTCCACTGCCTTTAACAAGAACAACATAAATTAAAACATGAATTCAAAGTAAAAACTGGAACTAAATCGAGCAAAGCCACAGTTTCCTTCTCGCGGGCAGCTTCAATTTGTGTAAAAAGACAATGAACGATAATTCACTTTTGTCGTGCTAAAACTCGAAAGAACTATCGAGTGAATAGGGGTGGATTTCACAAAGGTAGTCCTAACTTAGGACTAGTCCGAGGCAATGCTAGGAGATAGGACCAGTCCTAAGTTAGGATGAGTTTAATACTGGTCCTAACTTAGGACTAGTCCTATCTCTTAGCATTGCCTAAGACTAGTCCTACGTTAGGACTACCTTTGTGAAATCCACCCCTGAAAAATTAAACTGAAGCATATGTTATAGTTCTAAACATTCAAGGCACTGAACACCTTTGACAATTTTCAAAGACCAGTATTCTCACTTGGTGTAAAAAACCTGTGAAAAATTGGACTTTGGTCATCGAAGTTCGAGAGAATAATGAAAGAAAAAACACTCTTGTCGCACAAATTTGTGTGCTTTCAGACGCCTAAGTATTTTAATATTTGGGTGAGAAATTACCTCTTTCTCAACAACTACGTTAATTCAGAGGGGACCGTTTCTATCTATATCAACAGCTCCCCATTGCTCGTTACCAAGTAAGCGTTTGCTGTAACAGTTATTTTGAGTAATTACCAAGATTGTCACTGCCTTTAACTACCGGTCGAGCATAATATATTCCTCATTATTTTACAATAGTCAGCAAGTGTCATGCACACCATGTCCCGTACATAATGTGATGTCCATGTGCATTCTGAGGAGCCCAATGGCAAGCCCATGGCCGTGTTTCACAGAGATTTCTATTTCGCACAAAGTAGCTTAAAACAATGCTTACCAGAATACGGTTACCAACCAAACTATCATCTCACGTTTACAACTTGTGACTGGTATCCTGCTCATTTCTGCTTAGCAGACAATACCTTCCGCTTAAGCAACTGTTTGAGTTTGGCCCAGGGCTTCAGCTGTGCCAGCTGCACAAAAGGTGAACTTTAATTACGAGACAGGCCTGGTGCATGTTATTAGTGCATGCTATGCTTACACATATCCTTCCCTCGCGTTTACATAGACAATGAGCGATGTGCCTTGTTTTAAGAGTTTAAATAAGTAGTTTCTATGTACATTTTGTGTTAGTTCTGATTTCCATTATACTGATCAACTTTCAACAGGCCCATTTGGCGTCAAAATTGACCAAACCGCCAAATTATTTCAATGTCTAAAAACCGTTCGATGCTAGTGTAAATATTTCATTCATACATTCATATGTGGATGAGTTAAGTTGCTTAATCTTAAATGTTATGTCAAACAATGATAAAACTCGTGGCAAAAACCAACAATGAACAGAAGACAGAACAACAAAACCAAGTTTTACTCCGTTGTGATGTGTTTACATGTTTTGGTTTTTCAAGTCAAACAGATTTACAGGGTCTGAGATACGGTGGCTACGGTACCACTGGTACTGTTTCCCACCTGGTTCGAATCCCGCTTCTTACAAAACACATCTCTGATCCCTTTACGGAACGGCTTGTTCGTCAAGGTATAGATGACAGGATTCACGCAGGAGTTACCCACGGATAAGATAACGCTGATGAACTGAAAATGCGATCCCTGCTGGAGCGGGGCACCCAAGTTCAGCAGAAGGAACCTGACCTGGTTTGGAGCCCAGCAGACCACGAAGGAAATCACGCAGACCAGGAGGGTCTTGACTAGGGTCTGTGAGGCTCGGAGCTGCCACATTTCACGCTGATCTCTGGGGTTAAGGACCGAAGAATCTTGGGGAAAAATATCGGAAGAGAAAACTAAATAATAATGTTCATTTAACGTCTATAGAATCAAGTTAGCAGCCACTTGGTCATTTTAGCAGCCATTTGCACTCGTGAGCAGCCACTTGGCCTCGTGAGCAACAACGTGGACAAATCAACCACCTGGCTCGTGAGCAGGCACCTGGGCTCGCGAGCAGCCACTTTGGTGCGTGAGCAGTCACTTTGGCTCGTGAGAAACCACTTTGGCTCGTGAGCAGCCATTTTGGCTCGTGAGCAATCACTTTGGCTCCTGAGCAACCACTTTGGCTTGCGAGCAACCAGTTTGGCTCGTGAGCAATCACTTTGGCTCGTGAGCAACCACTTTGGCTTGCGAGCAACCACTTTGGCTCGTGAGCAGTCACTTTGGCTCGTGAGAAGCCACTTTGGCTCGTGAGCAGCCACTTTGGCTCGTGAGCAGCCACTTTGGCTCGTGAGCAACCACTTTGGCTCGTGAGCAGTCACTTTGGCTCGTGATTAGCCGTTTGGGCTCATGAACAGCCATTTGAGCTTGTGAGCAGTCGTGAACACCACGACAGTTTGTGTTAACGCTCGCCAACTAAAATATCACCCCGAAGACTATGATCATTTTCGAATCCACGGCTTCGGCTTCGGATTCGGCTTCAGGCTCCGTTCTGTAGCCTGAAACCATGATTTCGTTAACAAAGCACCTGCAATTGTCAAAACAACCGCGAAGCTAAGCTAAATAGCCCGAGTCAAATCTAGAGCTGATGCCGTGGTTTCGAAAAGGGACAATGACTTCAAATGGCGCGCAACCAAGGCAGTTGCAATTAGTATGTTAGATGAATTGGGTCAATTGGGCACATGTACGTCCTATATTAAATTCATCAAGTGGTATACCCTACATAGCCCTGCTTACCTGCTCTTCGGTTGAGTACCTTAACCTGCCTGTTAAGTGAAGAAATCACCCTCCACTGCGCGAAACCCATCAGAACAAACGGAGCAAAGAAGTTGACTGTGAAATTGTAAACACCAAATGCCGCCTGAGCTCCCTTGCTAGGCCACGGCACAGATCGGCAACCCTTTTCTCTGTCCACCTCAAACAAGCAAGGCTTATAAAGCTTGGTTATTGCGGCCAAGACCCAACAAGTAGCAATCATCAGGTACTTGTTGCGTCTGGAGAAAACTTTCTTGTACTTGTGTGGGTAGACGATGGCTACGTACCGCTCCATGTTGACTGTGATCAAACTGAACACAGAAGTGATCGCGAAGCTCCAGTAGAGGAACTTGGAGGTGTAAAAGCGACACCAAAACTCTGCAAAGCCTCCGGGATTTGCTGGTGTTTTGGACCCTGCTGGTGTGAGATACGTTGGGATGACCAGAACACACACCATGAAGTCGACAATGGAGAGGTGCACTAAGAAATCACTGGTGTTGGAGCGTAGGGACGGCACGCGGAGGAGTACGATAGCAACCAGTAAGTTACCAATAACTCCAACCACGCAGATTATGCCGTAAAGAGCTAAGACGAATTTATTAAAGCCATCCGTTTCCTTCGTATCCGTTTCATTTAAACTTGTTTCCGTAGAATTGTCCATAGTTTCAACAATCAAAGTTATATTGCTCACGTTCATTTGATCCATGACACCAAAGATGCTGTTACAGTTTGAAGGATAGACTCTCTTTCTCCCGCCAAAATTGCCGTGGAGTTTGCCAATTCAGGCGCGAAATTACATCGCTGTTGTCTGCATGTCAATTTACTTGATGCAGTTAGAACATCATCCTTCGCACTGAAATTGAAGTACAGAATTCTTAATCCAATTTTATGCCCGCTCTGGTTATGACAAAATCGAGTCAGTATACCCCGGTTCTTTCAGGAAACCACGCAATTTAGCAGAAGGACTCGGAGGAGTTTTAACAAAAAGAGGAACTATTTTCAAAAGATCTGATTTATTTTCCTAGTGCAATTCACTTCATGAATTACATCAAGTCTGAAGGTTGTGCCAATAGTGGTTTTGTTTATTGATATTTTTTCTCCAATGCTTCATTGTGAATGGTTAGAACAACCGGGGATGAGAAGTCACTTGCCCTGGGTTATTTTGAATTAAACTGTGATTAAAATGCATCTCATTCCATGACTACCACTAACAACTTTAATACTGTAACTAATAAAAATGTATTTATTTATAGCGCCTTATGCCAGGCCTCAAGGCGCTTAAAGGAACACGTTGCCTTGGATCGGTCGATTTGGTCCTTGAAAAGCGTTTGTTATAATATGCATATGGGTAGAAAGATGCTGTAAAAGTAGAATACAATGATCCACACAAACATGCCTCGAAATTGCACGGTTTTCCTTTTACCTCGTCGACTAACACGGTCGGCCATTTATGGGAGGTAAAAGGAAAACCACGAAATTTCGAGGCAAACTTGTGTGGATCATTGTATTCTACTTTTAAATTATCTTTCTAACCATATGCATTTTATAACAAACGGTTACAAACGCTTTTTTTATAGACCAACTCGTCCGATCCAAGGCAATGTGTTCCTTTAAAACGAAATAAAAATACATTATTGTAAATTACTAAATATAAAAACAACAGTTAAAAAAACACATAGAGTACTATAGAGCCTATACTGACCCATGCAAAACTAATGACGTATATCATGTCTTTAGATCTACTCTAACCACGACAGAAGTGTTACTACCATGCTGTCACCATCTTGGACATGTTCCCTGTTTCAAGTAACAGTAATGAATGCTAACATTCAATGCGCATGACACCAGACTATTATTTCGTCCAGCCTCAGTTTGGTTACAGTGAGTTGGAATGGAGTTAAATCAAGATGACCACACCGTGATAAAGGTCTATTACTATTAGACTAAACAGGAACACTGTGGATGAAGAGAACATTACTAGCGGTTGTTTATAAATCCCTTGTGGGAGTTTGCCGAGTTCCCTTTAAGGCAGTGGACACTATTGGTGATTACTTTGTGGACCCCTATAAGCATGGGAGGAGGAAATCTGGCAGACCGGCAATAACTTGTACTGACATTCTCAAAATGGACACGGGACTTGAATCAGCAGATTTCAAGTCGGCAATGGGGGACAGGAAGGCTTGGTGAACCATCGTGATTCGAGGACACCACTCGACTTAAACAAGTAAGCAAGCAAGCAAGCATTATTAACCGAAAACCTTACTTGGTTTAGAGTAATGAGGAGCTGTTGATAATATAAAACATTGTGAGAAACGGCTCCCCCTGAAGTAACGCAGTTTTCAAGAACGAAGTGATTTTCCACGAATTTGACTTCGAGACCTCAGATTTAGAATTTGAGGTCTCGAAATGAAAGTACACAACTTCGTGTGACAAGGGTGTTTCTTTCTTTCTTTATTATCGCGCAACTTCGACGACCAATTGAGCTCAAATTTTCACATGTTTGTTATTTTGTGCATGTCTTGAGATACACCAAGTGAGGACTGGTCTTTGACAATTACCAATAGTGTCCAGTGTCTTTAAAGGGAAGATCATCTAAACAAACATACAAAAGTAAGACAATGTTACATAGAATGTCAAAACGTAGTTTACGAAAAGGTTTTATGGACTACGTCACGATCACGTGGGGACATTTCTTAAGGATTCCAACATTTAGCTTGATTATTTCAAAACATCCGGTTTAAGGCACCGATGGACCCTTTTGCTATTTACTCAAAATAATTATTACCACCATAAAAACTAATTTGGTAACGAGCAACGGAGACCCGTTATTCAACATTGTGAGAAACCATTCCGTCTGAAGTAACGTTGTTTTTGACTAAGAGGTAATTTCCCACTTAAATATTTGAATCTAATTTATCACTTAGATATTTTGAATCTAAGACATCAGGCCTGATGCTTTTTATTCAGCATCTTACAGCACACACATTTGTGCAACAAGGGTTAGTTTTGTCTTCCATTGTTCTTCTGCAACTTCAAGATGACCAATTAAGTGAGTCAAATTTTTCAAGGATTTGTTTTTCATGCGTAATGTTGGGATACACAAACTGAGAATACAGATCTTTGAAAATTAACATCGCAATCGCTATAAAAAAACAAAAGTAAAGACGCATTTAAAACAGTAACGTTGCGCTACAAACGTCCTTTCAAACCAACATTTTTTTATAGGCTTTATTGAAGAAGTAAAGACTGCTACATATCTGAATTAGAGACAGGATTTTAATTCTGAATTTAAAAATTCACAGAAATACGAAAGAAAACTGGAGTAAGATACATCATACGGACAATAGAACAAGTTCAATGGAGATGGGGTGGACACACTGCCCGAAGAAATGACAACAGGTATATACAGCCAAAAGCAGACAGTGCTACTGCATCTTCTATCCTTGCTCAACATGTTCAAGAACTGGAAAAGAAATCCCCAGATGCTGTCAAACTCATTATGGGTGACTTTAACGAATGTGATTTAAAGCATGTGATGCCTCACTACCACCAGTATGTCAATATTCCTACTAGGGGACATCGTACCCTGGACAAATGTTATGGGAACATACCCGATGCTTATAAACCATACAGTAGAGCACCGCTCGGAAAGTCGGATCACGACATGATATATCTTCTCCCAAAATATAAACAAAAACTGAAGCAAAACAAACCTGCTATAAAAACGATCAGGAGCTTTAATCAAGACAACACGGAAACTCTACGCAGCTGTTTTGATTGCACAGACTGTGATGTTTTGTTTTCTTCCAACTCAATTGAAGAATCTACTGATGTAATCACCGAGTACATCAAGTTTTGTGAGGACTGTATTGTACCAGAAAAAGTTATCAAGACTTTTCCAAACAACAAACCATGGATGACAAAAGACATAAAAGAACTCATCAACAGGAAACATATGGCGCACATAAATAACAATCTTCAAGACAAACGCAAACTACAAAAAGAAATCAACCATCTCGTCAAACAATGCAAGAAAAATTATGCCCGGAAAATCGAACATAAATTCGGAAAAGGCGACCATAAGAGTGCTTGGGAGGGATTGAAAGTCGTCACAGGATTTGGCGTCCGCAATAAATCGGAGATACCACAAGGTGATCTGAATTTATTTGTTAACGACCTCAACCAATTTTATGGCCGGTTTGATCGCAATAACAGTACAAATGGAGATGAAAACCACACCAAGCTGTGCATGGAGTTGGGCTCACAGGGAAATGCATCCGAGCGAATCGTCCTTACTACCGGTCAAGTTGAAAAGTCCCTCAAATCGATTAGGAGGAACAAATCTGCAGGACCAGATGGGATCCGCGGTAAGATTTTAAAAGTGTGTCACAAAGAGCTTGCAGGAGTATCTTAACGATTATTCCAATGGTCTTTAGACACTTTATACAAATCCTCAACAGTAATTCCAATTCCCAAGATAACGAAGCCAGCTGTTCTCAATGGCTATAGACCGGTTGCCCTCACACCTATTGTGATGAAATGCTTTGAACGGGTCATCAAAGGTATTCTGCTCAACGAAACAAGAAATGCAGCGGATCCTTTTCAGTTTGCCTGTCGTGCGCATCGTGGTGTGGATGATGCAATTATGACATTATTGCATAACATTTACGGGCACATTGACAATTGTAAAAGCTATGTATGAACATTATTTATTGACTTTTCCTCTGCCTTTAACACAATAAGGCCACAGTCTCTTTTGTATAAATTACAGCATTTGAAAGTTAACCCACACCTTGCCCTCTGGATTAATGATTTTTTACTGCAGCGACCACAAAAGGTCAGATTTTCAGGTGTTAGCGCTGATGTTGCACACTTAAGCACTGGAGTTCCACAGGGGTGTGTGTTATCACCTCTTTTGTTTTCATTGCTCACAAGTGACTTTAATGTCCAAAGTAGTTCTTGTATTGTGATTAAATATGCAGATGACACAGCCTTGACTGGATTAATTTCTGGCAATGATGAATCGGAGTATAGGACAGGAGTTAATCAGTTTGTTGATTGGTGTGAAAGAAATAACTTAGTTCTTAACGTAAATAAAACAAAAGAAATGGTTTTTAACTTTCAAAAAAACATTCAACCTGTACAACCTGTTAAAATTAATGACATGTCTGTTGAAGTGGTAAAGGAATACAAGTATCTGGGAACTGTAATTGATGATCAGCTGAACTGGAACTCTAACACCACGAAAATCTATAAGAAGGCTAATCAACGGTTGTACTTTGTCAGGAAGCTGAAGTATTTTAATGTTAACACCCGGATTCTTAATCTATTTTATCAGAGTACTATTTTATCCTTGTTGATTTTTTGTGCAATCACTTGGTTTAATTCACTTTCAGTTTTTAATAGGCAAAAACTAGTTCGCATTACCAAACAAGCTAGTAGGATTATTGGTTCAGATAATGACGGTCTTCAGGAATTAGTTAAGAATAGACTTATGAGTAAGTTCCACTGTATTTTGTCTGACAACACACATCCCCTTTACCCACTGATTGTTCACAGTAAATCTGGTAGGATCCGTCAACTAAGCCTTAAGACTAACAGGTTCAAGAACTCATTTTTACCTATTGCTATCCATAATTTTAACTGTGATTTTATTAGATAACTGCAATGCATCCAGCCCTTTGTACTGCCTTAATTGTTTATTATTGTTTTATTTGATTTTCTGGCATCTCCTGTGCAATTTGGCCTCTTTTAATTTGGGGAGGGGGTCCACTACCCAACCATGCTTTAGCGTTTGACTGTTTGTTTGTTTGTTTGTTTGTTTGTTTATATAAACTTTAATGATTTTTACTTATATTAAGGTTATTGTTTTATGTAGTATTGTGGTAATTCTTGTGCAATTTTACATTTTAATATTTTATATGTTGCTGTACAATAGGATTGTAAATTTCATGTATTTTTATATACTTGACGAATAAACCATTCAATTCAATTCAATTCAAACAGATGGGCAACAAGAATAGGGAAAATGGAGATGGGCTGGACACACTGCCCGAAGAAATGACAACAGATGGGCAACAAGAATAGGGAAAGGAAAAGAGGTAGACAGAGAAGAAGATGGAGAGATGGTTTATTCAGGAGCAACATGGACAATAAATGCAAGAAATGGAAACGGACGGCGTCGCTATGAGGAGGGCTACATCCTACACTAGATGAACATAGCCTAAAATACATGACAATGATGAAAGGATGTTTGAATCAACGACGATGTTCAAAGCTCAATCTAATTGTAAATTTGAGTGTGGGGAAAAAACTAGTCGTTTGGTATTTATATATCTAAAATGTATTTAATCCAAGAGCTTTTTCTTTCAACTCAAGCGTCACTTAAATTGTCCAAATAAAACAAGGTTTCCGTAGGAATCACGCCAACTATAAAATGCTTGATTAGACTGAATGTACCCACAGGCCATTTGCAATCACACCCGCATCGAGTAATCAAGGTTACAGTTTGAAATGAAGTGATGAATTGCACATAAATAACACGAATAGATGATTCAAAGAGATGTTCACACACTCACACTCGGTAAACAAAACAGAAAGAACATATCATGGTTGTTGGATTATGGAATGTTTGTCTTAAAGGCAGTGGACACTATTGGTAATTACTCAAAATAATTATTAGCTTGAAACCTTACTTAGTAACGACTAATTGGGAGAAATTGGTAGTATACAACATTGTGAGAAAAAGCTCGCTCTGAAGTAACGAAGTTTTCGAGAAAGAAGTAAGAACGTTGTGTCCAGTGTCAAGTGTCTTTAATTAACACGACCACATATTGTGTGGAAATTTGTGCAAACAAGCAATGGTGACTTCTTTATAGAATTTATTCCACCTTGACAGCATTTAAATCCCAATTTACAATTTTTTTTAAAAGATTTTTAAAAAGAGGAGCCAGGGAGCTTTCAAATAAAAAAGGTCTTTGTGTTTGATTCTCTTTACAACCCGACACGACATTCCGAGAATTTTCTTTTAGTAAGATTGCACGCATTAGTTTAGGTTATTTTATCAAACCTAGGTTCAGAATACATTAATGTGAACAAAGTAACCCTTTTCCATATGAAAAACAAAAATATATAGTGTAGTTTGAGCGTTGAAGATAAATCAACGATTAAAGGAACACGTTGCCTTAGATCGGTCGAGTTGGTCTATAAAAAGCGTTTGTAACGTTTTTGTTTATAGAATGCATATGGTTGGAAAGATGTTGTAAAAGTAGAATACAATGATCCACACAAGTTTGCTTCGAAATTGCGCGGTTTTCCTTTTACTGTGCGAACTAACACGGTCGGCCATTTATGGGAGTCAAAAATGTGACTCCCATAAATGGCCGATTGTGTTAGTCGACGAGGTAAAAGGAAAACCGTGCAATTTCGAGGCATGTTTGTGTGGATCATTGTATTCTACTTTTACAACATCTTTCTACCCATATGCATTTTATTAAAAACGGTTACAAACGCTTTTCAAAGACCAACTCGACCGATCCAAGGCAACGTGTTCCTTTTAGGGTTTAATGCGTAACGCAGTAAACCGATTTAACACCAGGAAATATGCATAATTATAGTCAGGTTGCACAGTCGGGGCTATAAGCGATTGGGATTGTCAGGGCGCATTCAGACGTGGTTCCATTGTTCTTTTCAACCAACCAAAGCAATGCATTTGGGGAAAGGGTGCTTGTCTTTCTGGGAACCGTCATTGAATATTCTGCCACCGAGGAGTTAAGATAGATTGTATAGTTTCGCAAAATTCGGTACCTTCTTGGCAACTCGCTGGAAGTGGGAACCGCATTGAAGAAATCCAAGTGATACCTGATGAGGAGGGCGAAGATGGGCGGCTACAGAGAGTGGTGAAGCCGATGGCTTACTAGCCGGGCAAATCGGGTGAGTCGCTACATTTTCAGACCTAATGCTGGGGCAAGTACAGCCCCAACAGTAACGCTAGTAGGTAACACGAGTACCGTGAATACGGAAAGGTTTCAAACATCTAGTATGTATAAAGGGCCAATAATTGCGAACATCCCACAGATTAATAGTCAGGATATTTCATGGCCTTTACACGTAACTCGGGGTATAACGGACCAACATTCTCAAAGCATGATTACAGGTACACAAGGACAAGAAAGGGCGGACAATCATAATTTTTCTGGCAGCTTGCTGTTTAATATGAAAGTTAGTCAGAGATTGTGTCAGTCAGGCCAATCAGGAATAAGTAAGCCTAGTAGTTTAGTGTACAACTTGGCAAACTCTAGTCAATATTCAGGGTATTCCATACATAACAGGGATGGGGCATTGAGTAGGTTAGGAGGGACATCATCTTCAATAGAACTGGGTGGTGCCCAACTTTCAAATGCAGGGTGCAAAATAAGTACAGTAGGGAGCAGTTGCATGTGGGGGTCCATTGATTGCACAGCGGGCTCTTGAAGCATACCGATGGCGGATAACATGCAGCATATGAATTAACCATCAACTCCCTTTAATCCATTGATATCGGTTTGTAGCGAATTGGGCGAGGGCCTACCGCTAACCTTAAAATTTTTAAGATTATTCATAGCGAGTTTGTGGATTTTGCTGTGATCTTACAAAGAAGAGTGACCCTATAGTAGTACAAATAGCCTACCGCTAACCTTAAAATTTTTAAGATTATTCATAGCGAGTTTGTGGATTTCGCTGTGATCTTATAAAGCAGAGTGACTCTATATTAGTACAAATAGCGGTCAAGACACAATAATTCTTGCTGGCTGTAAACGAAGGGGGTTTTATAATATGGAAAGATAATAAACACAGGCGTCCAATTACTTCTATACATTACATGGACCTCTGCATTTTTAGATTATGTAGCAGTGTATTTGCGAGCTCATCTCCATAGAACACATAGAATTATTGAAATAGTGTCAGATCGTACGCACAGAGAGCAGCAGCTCGTCCAATAAGGGGGGATGGCGCACTTTTAGAATGAGGCAGCAATTAACACCAGTTAGATCATGGGCATAATTGACGATGAATTATGGGCATTGCACGTCACAGCACCATGTGTTAATCAAGCTCTAGAACAAAGTGTACATAAAGAATAGAAGGGCAATACCAAGTTTCATTATGACCTTTCGGAATGATTGATCATTATTAGGCACTAAATGGCCAGCTTCCATAAATCAAGGGGTAGCCTATTGCATAATATTAAAATTAAAGACCTTTGCATCTTCTTCCATTTGTACATACGTATCTGGTATTTCATATGTTTAATGAATAGGGTGGTATAGATGGCCTTAGCTTTCGATCCAAACCGGACCTAGTTCAGAGGCATAAAACAAGTACAAACAAATACATATCCATTCATAGAAAAAGAGAGGGGAAATGGATTAAAGGAAGAAAGAAGCGGGAAAGAAAGAAGCGGGAAAATAACAGCCAATCAAAGTTTCTATTTCAGAAACAATTGGTGGCTATGAACCAATACGAGTAGAGTGGCGAGGACAAAGGAGGTTTCATATGAAAGGATGGATTACTGGACCATAAAAGTGGTAAATGCATCGTTCGTTAACAATGCAGGGAAACATGAAAGGGTAGAATTAGAGAACAAGTTGCATCATGATGCAATTAACAATGGTCAATTAATAGAGAAAAGCAAGATCAAAAGTACGATGGTATTAAAAAAAAAAAAAAAAAAAAAAAAAGGTGTGAGGGACCTGTGAAAAAAAAGGGGGGTTACTTACATGAGATAGTTATAGTAACAAATATATAGGAACAACTTTAAAAAATTAATTTATACTTGAGTTACAGAATATAAACAAATTTATAGTTCTCAAGCAGAAGTGAAGTGGGGGTAACGGAAATTTATTTAACACCAGTGTTTATGTTTAGTCCAAAGGACTTGACTGTCTTGAGTTGGTGAATCCAGTGTGATTCTCTATGCTTGCAGTTATATTTCATATGTTCATAAATTGCACAAATGGGAGGATCCCAAAGGTAGTTTCATTGTTTCTAAGATGAAAGAGGATTGTAGACGCTTGGACCCTCGGCAAGATTCAAGATGTTCCATTACATTTCCAGTGCTGAGCAGTCTGGTTAGTTTTTACCGCCAGTCTGCAAAATATTGAATTATTCGGTTGGGTCCTGAGGCGAATTAGAATAAATCTGCTTTATACTTGTTAAGTATAAAGAGTTACACGGTTCAATGGTTTGGCGGGAACATTGAATAGGACTGGGTGCGGTACCCAGGGTAAGGCTTATCTGGCTATGCTATCAATAAACACATTAAAGCTTTGTTAATTTAGTCTTTTTTTAGTCGTTATATAGTTTAAGTATCATCGGTAACAGTAGCAGCCACCATAGCTTAGCAGGGAGGTCAGTACTAGCTTGAACCTGAAAGCGTTGATTTGCATAGATCAGGTGTACGTTTCCAATATCGGTTGGTTTTTCGTATCTGGCGGTCAACACAGCACTGATGTTCCATGGCAATGACACGTTGTGTCGTAAAAATGTCGGTACAAAATGTAACGAACAATGGAGGCGGGCTAAACCGTAAAGCTTACGTATTTGAACAACAAAGGCGCATGATTAAAAATTATCAGTTGATCCGGTTATTCAAGTTACAGGGTGTAATTATTGTCAGTGAAGACGAAAATATGGTCGTTACAAAAAGTAACAAACATTATAATGTGGGACTAAACGTACAGAGTATGTACATGAGATGAGAAGACGCATGATTAAAAATGATCGAGTGATCCGGTTATTCAAGTTACAGGGTGTAATTATTGGCAGTGAAGATAACAATTCGTAAAGTGGTTACAAAAAGTACCCCATTATAATGTTGGATTAAAATGTAACAGAGCATACACATGAAATGACAAGATGCATGATTAAAAATAGGTTCAATTACAGGGTGTAATTTTTACAGTGAAGACAAAAATGTTCGATGCAAACGTAGAAGAGGGTGAAGATGAAAAGAGAAGATGAATGATTAAAAAGGAATCAGTTGCTCCGGTTGCAGCATAGCTTGCAGACATCTTCATCCGGTTGCAGCATAGCTTGCAGACATACCATATTTGACTTATATGACCTTTATTAAAGTAGCATAGTTAATGTTTAAAGTATAATCAGCATATGAAGCTCTGCTGTTAAAAGCAGCATTCTTGGTTGCCATTTTCGGTTATTCTGAGGGTGAGTGAGTTTACAACTCACGATGGCAAATTCCCGGGCGTTGCGTATTGGTGATATTTCCTTTAATCAGGAAGGGAATTTGCAAGTAGTTCTAAGATATTCAAAAACGGATCAAGTGGGTAAAGTTCAATCATTTCTATTGACAGGAATGCCAATACTTCACCGTTTGTACATTGAGGGGGGACCCTATGTCAGCCAGACAAGTTAATCACATCTTAAAGTAGGGATTAAGGCCTTCAGGTAAACCCCACACCCTTTTCATTTCATAGTTGCAGGATATGTTTGGGGTTCGGGAGGAACAAATCAAAAGTATGGGGAGATGGAAGTCTGGAGCACTTGAATCCTACATTAGGCCAGACTTAATGTTTTCAATTGTCTAAAAGGGGGTAGCTTGAAGCAAGGTCATAAATAAGCAGTGTAGACAACCGCTTCTTTAATTAGCATATTGCCGTTTAAGATAAATAATCATTTACAAGATTGGTGAATGTTGAGTTGGTTGTTAACAAATTGTGTACAACATTTTCAACTACATACAAGACTTTGACAAGATAAAATATTGGTCAGAACAGATTACCCAGGCTGTTTTTCTTTGAATTTGTTTTTATACAGATGTTTATCGGGGACAGTATCATTCGCCACAGCAGCGGCACAGTGGTGGTACAGTGAAATGGAAAGGCCTGTCTGGGGCACGCCTGGACGGCTGGGACTAGGCTCAGGAGATACGGCAAAAGGTGAGGTCCCGACGGCAATAGTGTTACATCTAAGGACCAAAGATATCTTGAAGGAAAATTCGGGACAGATAACACATAGGGTAAAAGGGAGCCTAAAGATGTTCATCAATCCGATGCAAGAACGTGGGTACCAGGACAGTATCATTCGCCACAGCAGCGGCACGGTGGAGGTACAGTGACATGGAAAGGCGTGTCTGGGGCACGCCTGGACGGCTGGGACTAGGCTCAGGAGACTCCTGGCAAAAGGCGAGGTCCCGACGACAATAGTGTTACATATAAGGACCAAAGATATCGTGAAGGAAAATTCGGGACAGATAAGACATAGGGTAACAGGGAGCCTAAAGATGTTCATCAATCCGAAGCAAGAACGTGGATACCGGGACAGTATAATTTGCCACAGCAGCGACACAGTGGTGGTACAAGTGACATGGAAAGACGTGTCTGGGGCACGCCTGGACGGCTGGTACTAGGCTCAGGAGATACCTAGCAAAAGGCGAGGTCCCGACGACAATAGTGTTATATCTAAGGACCAAAGATATCTTGAAGGAAAGTTCGGGACAGAGTAGACATTGGGTAAAGAGAGCCTAAAGGTAATTAGGAATATCCTACCCAACACACGGTTAATTTGGTCAGACATTTTGTTAAGGGTGAAGTATCAAGGTAAAGTTAAAGGAGGGCAGAAAAACGCTGCACTTGGGATTTAAATATGTATGCAAAGAAGATACTTCGGGAGATGCAAAACGCACCTGTTATAAAACACCCCCATCTCATTAACCCTTCCCGGAAGGTGCGTACTGGCAAGACATGATTCATTTGGTTCCATCAAAATTTATCAGACGGGTTGACACTCGGAGAAAGTTTTGTAAAAAAAAAATAAAAAAAATTAAAAAAAAAAAAAAAAAAAAAAAAAAAAAGGGGGGGGGGGTGTTTGGGCAAATTTTTATATCAAAATTTGCTTTGGCGGTAAGTTTAGGTTGTTCCTATAAACAAGAAGCTAATAGGCATTGTAGCCTGTGAGGAAGTGGTAAATTCATTTATGTGAATTGATATGGATAAATATGGTGGTAATAAAATGATGTGATTGTATATAAAGAAGTAGATTAATTTGGTACCTTCTTGGCAACTCGCTGGAAGTGGGAACCTCATTGACCCGGAGTTTTCTCCAGTCAATGAGTGCATTTATAATTATAATAATTGTAATTAGTCTGGTACCTTCTTTGGCAAATCGCCGAGAAGTGGGAACCTTTGCGGATTGGAAATTTACCGTTCGCAAAGTGAGGGATTGGGACCCTTTGCGAATTGGTCGCAAAGTGTATCATAATGGGAACTGGTATACTTCTTTATGAGTGTGGATATCACTGGATGGAATTAAATAAAGGGAAATCCCTTATATTATTATGAATGGGCGTTTTACCACCGAATTCAGAGTACGGAATAAATTAACTCTTGGCAGAGTTCACTACAACAACAAATCCTTGTGTCTGTGTATATTTATCAGGTGGTAATAGGGTTTAATGCGTAACGCAGTAAACCGATTTAACACCAGGAAATATGCATAATTATAGTCAGGTTGCACAGTCGGGGCTATAAGCGATTGGGATTGTCAGGGCGCATTCAGACGTGGTTCCATTGTTCTTTTCAACCAACCAAAGCAATGCATTTGGGGAAAGGGTGCTTGTCTTTCTGGGAACCGTCATTGAATATTCTGCCACCGAGGAGTTAAGATAGATTGTATAGTTTCGCAAAATTCCCTCCCTCCCTCCCTGGGGTTAATGGAAGGGTCAGGGTATTACGGAATACGTGGTACAGATTGATATGACTGATAATCTTACAACTTACACTTAAAGCGGTAAGTTTAGGTTGTTCCTATAAACAAGAAGCTAATAGGCATTGTAGCCTGTGAGGAAGTGGTAAATTCATTTATGTGAATTGATATGGATAAATATGGTGGTAATAAAATGATGTGATTGTATATAAAGAAGTAGATTAATTTGGTACCTTCTTGGCAACTCGCTGGAAGTGGGAACCTCATTGACCCGGAGTTTTCTCCAGTCAATGAGTGCATTTATAATTATAATAATTGTAATTAGTCTGGTACCTTCTTTGGCAAATCGCCGAGAAGTGGGAACCTTTGCGGATTGGAAATTTACCGTTCGCAAAGTGAGGGATTGGGACCCTTTGCGAATTGGTCGCAAAGTGTATCATAATGGGAACTGGTATACTTCTTTATGAGTGTGGATATCACTGGATGGAATTAAATAAAGGGAAATCCCTTATATTATTATGAATGGGCGTTTTACCACCGAATTCAGAGTACGGAATAAATTAACTCTTGGCAGAGTTCACTACAACAACAAATCCTTGTGTCTGTGTATATTTATCAGGTGGTAAAACATTATATACAATACAATACAATACAATGGGTTTTTATATAGCGCCATTTCATTTAGACCACAGCGCTTTAAACGAACAATAGCATTGCAGATAATACAACAAATGAACAATAAAGCAATAAACAGACACTAAGGAAAAAGATGTTTTTTTAGTGCTTTCTTGAAAATAGGCAGTGAAATTGAGGTGCGTATTGTGATGGGAAGATGGTTCCACAGTCCTGGAGCGGCTAAGGAAAATGATTTAGATGCAGCGGATTGAAGAGATTTGCTGCTCGGTTTATTTTCAGCAAGACGGGTTTTGTCTGATGCTGAGCGAAGCCCAGCCCTAGTTTGAATGTGAAAAGAAAAACAAGATGAAAGATATGCCGGTGCAAGTCCATTTAAGCATTTATACACATGCACCAATATTTTGAATTGAATGCGCTCTTTCACCGGGAGCCAATGTAGCTTTTTGAGAAAAGGAGTTGCATGATCATGTTTAGAAGCACAAAATATTAGTTTGGCAGCCCAATTCTGAAGATGTTGAAGTCTATTAATTTGAGTTGTGTTCGCTCCAAGTAAAAGTGCGTTGCCATAGTCCAATCGTGAAAGAACAAGAGACCTTGTAACACTGCTACATGTGTCAACGTCTAGAAACCTTCTTATACGTGTAATGTTACGCAGATGGTATGACACAGACCTAGACAATGATGTTATTTGTGAAGACATAGACATAACATTGTCAAAGACAATGCCAAGGTTCCGAACAGTTTTAGTGGGTGTGATAACTTCATCTCCAATATGCAGTTCAAATCCTTCCCAATAAAAGAGATGGATCTGATACGAAACGAAGGACAACACGAACGTGATCACGAACTTCCATTATTCATTGTTTTCTCGTTAATGTGACAACCGAATTTGTAATTTCTACGTGATAATTTTACAGCATTTAAAGCCATTAAACACTTTCGGAACATAAACAAATTAAAGTTCACAGATTTACAAATAACTTACAGTGTTTACAAAAGGTAATGGTGAAAGACTTCTCTTGAAATATTTCTCCATGAAATGCTTTACTTTTTGAGAAAACATTAAAACAATTATCTATTCTCGACATCGAGAATTACGGATTTATAGTAAACACTTGTAATGACACGGCAAAACGTGCGGAAACAAGGGTGGGTTTTCCCGTTATTTTCTCCCGACTCCGATGACCGATTGAGTCTAAATTTTTCACAAGTTTGTTATTTTATATATAAGTTGTGATACACGAAGTGTGAGCCTTGGACAATACTGTTTACCGAAAGTGTCCACTGGCTTTAACAATAAAATAATACTAAATTCGATTTATATATCCCTTATATATAGTTATCAATAGGCGCTTTATAAAGTATATCAAATACATAACATGTTAAATTATTTATAATTGACTGTTTAATTATTTACAGTTGACTGAATGATATTATTCTATAAGTATCATTGAAAACTTACGAGATATCTACAAAATGCAGTTCTCATTTTAATAAATGCAATAAGAAGGGACAAAAACAATGCATAGATTTAAACTTAAACCGAGGATGGGTAACTCACCTGTTGTCCAGTGAAACAGCAGACTTAGGGGTTGAACGTCAGTAGTACTTTAATCATACAGCAAGAATGGAGCTCCAAGTTCTTACGTTCTTCGCAAATAAGGCTTGTTGGTCTTTGTGAGATTGAATAGTCAGTAAAAGTCAACGGTACCCTACGGTACCCTACGGTACCCTACTTTCGGACCTAAGGGCCTCAAACATAAAGCCCTGATCAAGCAATTCGAGTGAGTTTGATTGAAGTACAAAACACAGGAAGTATGAAGTGGGAAGAGTTACTCCCCCTGACACCCCGTGTTCGATGTTTGTGCAAGCTGATGTACACAGCGAAAACACTGTTTCGAGATGCGGGTTTTTTTCTCGCGCGCTGCGTGCCGGCGGGTACGGTCGTCCAGTGGTGCGGCGTGTTGAATTATGAAACGTTGGACGGTGATACCGGCATCTTAGTGTCTTCGACTATGGATAAACTGTGTGTGCCTGTGTTCTGGCAATGAATGATGTGATCTGTACAGGGGGAAGTTTTTTTATACATCTTTTTTTTGATGGGGGCTAGGAATCAGCAACGGGCGACTCAATCTAAAGCAAAAACAGGGACTCCATCTACATCAAAAAAACAATTATAACATGGATGACGAAACTGTCTCTCGGCTGATGGGAAAGGGTATTGTATAACATTAATTTAAGCAGGAACGGTGTTTTGAAGAAGAATGATACATTCATAACGATGGATCCTTGAAATTTTATGCCAAACTCAATTATGATTGTCTCCTTGGTTCGAAGTTATTTAATAATAGAATTTGGTTGAGAAAGAAATGTCACACATAACTGCATGCCAGGAAAGTTATTTCTCACAATAACCTTCAAGTTTTGTTTAGAACTCAATTAAGTAACGGTTCTGCAACGTCCACCACGCTCATAAAGACTCTTTATACGCAGATACGGAATTTAACTTGGTGGAAAACAGTCAATAAAAACCGCCAAGGTTTGAAATTATTTAATAAGGAAGTGGTTGAAAAGAAATGTCACAATATCAAGGATTGAGGTTGTGGTCAATATTCCTTTACTCAGAAAGACCGCCAAGTTTTGTTTTGATGAACCTTTTTGGGTATTGTGAGATACGGAGTAAAAGGTTCGGCTGCAGAAACGAATCGTGGTTTCCGTTATTTGAATGACAGTTCTGTATTTTTCAAGGAGATTTTGTTAAAGGCATTGACACTCAGTGGTAGTTACTCAAAATAATTGTTAGACTAAAAACTTCCTTGGTAACGAGCAATGGAGAGCTGTTGAAGAAAACTCTGTATTGCTCCCTCAGAAGTAACATAGTTTTTGAGAAAGGGGTAACTTCTCCCTCAGTTAATAATATTAAAAGACTTCATCTTAAAGCACACAAATTTGTGCACAAAGGTTTTTTTCAGTCATTGCTCTCTTGCAAATTTGCTGACCAATTTTGTGTCAAAATTTTCACAGATTGTATGCATATCACCCAGTGAGAATGGTATTTGGCAATTATTAAAGGTGCCCAGTGCCTTTAAGCAAGATATGTATTTTCCTCCACAGGATCCCTGCACTCGTTACACGCTGCTAAATCTGAGGCCAATGGTATAAAGCCACCTTGGGAGTCAAATTGCATGGAAAGATTACGGTACGCACCTTAAAGTCACCTGGAAGTGGTATTTTTTCAAAATAAAGCTTTTGTGTTTTGATGAGTGGAATGTGAAAAAACAGTTAACTAAGGTTTTAAAAACATCAGTTCTTATGTTATTTACAAATTTAAGAGTAGACCCCGACCCGAGAGGGCGCTGTTCGTGACGTCAATCGAGGCAGACTTTGCCTGTAATGCGTTGAGTAAACACAATTGCAAAGTACATGTACGGACCAAGTCGTGAGTTTGTAAGTTTCAAAAAAATAAATGTGTTTTTTTCCGGCAATGCCGACCAGGTGTATTGCTGCTGAATGCAGAAAAACACTTTTTGAAATGTACCAACTCACGACTTGGACGTACATGTACTTTGCACGTGTGTTTACTATACGCATTGCAGGCAAAGTCTGCCTCGATTGACGTCACAAAAGGGGTAGGCGGAGTCAGCCCCCAAACAACTTTATATATTTTTTAAACATATAAATCGTGACAAACAATTACTAAAAAATTGTTTTATTGTTCGTAAGCATATACTCTTAAGTTTAAAAGAAAACAAATATATTTCCAGGTGACTTTAAACTGCGTGCCGCATCGCCTACGTGCCCAAATGCACATTCACATCACACGGCCATATTTCCCAAATCGATTAACATTTATTTCCACTTCACAATTCTGGGTAAAATGATAAGTAAGATGGATTTGTGTCAAAACAAAATACTAAATATAGGGCAAAACTGGGAAATTTGTGAAACGATGGGGCAATCTCCGAATAAGCCGTTACTGGGAATTGGGGAATAAAAGTGGCGCAACCTTGCAATATTTATCATGGGTGAATTATACGTCAGATGGATTAGATCAGTTTAATCTAATTCTGTAACTTCACTCTATTATTCATTATTTCTACGAATCTACACTGTAGATTCGTACAGTTGTGTGTACAGACTGTTTACAGGATGTGTCAAACATTTTCCAATTAAACAATTTACTTTTGTAATAACAGAATTGTAAACAAAACATTGTACAGGATAATGATGCAAGCACTATATAATATTGCTATAAAATGTTGTTAAAAAATTAATAGTTATAAATGTGACCAAACGTCGTTTCACTGGGTAAAACGACTTAGAAAAATGTGACCCACTCTGTGAAAGTGAGTCACATGTCGCCCAATGCAATATTAAGTTATGGGCAGTTTAATGTGGACAAGATCTTTAGTTGCATGGTTAACCTTTAGAACATTTACTTTAAGGCAATAAAGCTATGTATACAACAATTTTGTGATCATACTTATGTCTAATTTGTATCCATTTGCACACAATGGTAGTTTAAAATATCATTTTACTTGTAATTCGTTTTTCACAAAAATAGTGGCTAATTTCAAACGGGAGTAACTCAGCAACGCGATACACCCCAAAGCTTAGACACATACCAAATTACTGCTGCTGATGTGTCCTTTCCAGCCATGCATATAACTTAATTTCTAAAATTTCCTACATCTGACTCGTTTTCAGAGCGGGTCACAAAAAGTAAAAAAAATATACTCTAAGATGTATATTTGTCACTACAATATACCTGCCATCGGCTAGTAGGCCCCTATCAACGAATCTACACTTTTTTTTAAAAATAATATACGGAATTCTCAATTCTCACTGCATATTGCTATATTTTCTATAATGTAATTTTGCGAAGCTCAATTTTGATGTATAGGCCTAAACACAACCCTGCGCCCTTCCAAAAAAAAGAAACTCCAATAAATCTTGATAGTCAATAAACTGACACAAGGGTTATATTCTAAACGAAATACTAAAATTAATTTAAAAAACAAAAACTCACAGACAATGTGTGGGTAAAAACAAAAAATAAAATTAATACACACAAACACTCTTTGACTATTAAAATTAAAATAGATGCGTTAAAATCATTTAGTCGCAAATGCTAAAATCACCGGAAAATGATTTTTTTCTGAAAGGCACAATCTCCATTTTTGTTTAAAGTTTCTCTCCAGTTTTTGTGTAATGTCGTACGTCAAGGTATAGTTGTCACATTGAAATGAAAACCGTTTGTTTTTTGCTCGGTTAGCCTTTCTTTCAAACTGGCAACGCTACAATAAAATATAATATCTGAATAATTAAAGAAAAAGATTACAGTACTGTGAAGAAAATTACAACACTTCGTGTTGTCAACCAATTAGCCTTCGTCGAGGGCATGGTGGGCTTACGCATCACGGGACTGGGCCCCTGTCTTTATCCCTGCTATTCAGAACCAGTGATTTCATTGGATAAACGTGCAGTGACGTTGCTTTACATATCTGTATTTTGATTGGTCTGGGGTGATGTGAGTGCTGACAAACATCACCTCGGACCAATCAAAACACAACTTCATTTCGGTCGTCTGCGTGCAGCGTCCAGATGTGTATTATGTACATATAAAACGTACATGTACATGTACATGTACATGTATACTTCCATGACATGTTGTGATGTTGATAGGATTCGACCGTGTGTGAAATGAATGGGGTGAAAGGTGCTGATGGACGGAGATTGGCCCAAGCTATGAGGCCACTCTCTGGCGTTATATTCAGAGTCTCGAAGTGTGACGTCAGATGTGTAAGCTAGCAGTTCTTATTGCATGGTGATTTCACGTACGATAACGTCCCCCTGCACTGCCAAAGCATTGACAGTGTTCACGCCTTGACGATGGTTGTATTCCACCATTTTGTTTCCATCTACCAGGACGACGTAGCATTTATTCATGCACAGTATGGTTATCTGCAATGTTAACAATCATCACTTAGCAGTAATATAATGCCTTAAATTGGCTATCATGATGCGACATCGGTAATCCAAGACCACGCCCACATACTGCCTTCAACCATCGGAAAGCAATAAGAGACTTTCGAACTCTAGGTGGCAGCATACTTACAAGGTATATTTTCCATTGATTACATAGTCCTACCGAGCTGCTCAGACAGCAAACAAAACGAGCGCAGCACAAACAATTTGACTTTTAAGAACACGGCAAAGATGACATCGACTGGTTTTCAAAATTTCGAAATTTAAAACCGTAGGCCTAGGCCTACTTCATAAGCAGCCCTATGAAACTGAGCCCAGTTTTCTCAAAAAACAAAACATGTTTTGCTCTCATTGAAAATATAATAACTTGGGGAAAACAACCACTGGATTAAGTACTTACCATAAAGGTGCCTCCAGCTAAGAACGGGAAGAAGGGCGCATCCTTCTCTTCGCCATGATCCCAGCGTCCACCTTTGAGTGAGTTACGACGGATTGTGGAGTCATTGAAACGCGGATTGAAGTGGAACGCGATGTTAGGTCTTGGGTTCTGTTGCATGGAACTCTGCAAGTTGATGTCGAACCTTAATAACGAGGATAAAACACACTACAATATTGCAATCAAAACTACCCATATCAATGCTAAATCAATTGTAAACTACGAAGATAAACCAATTTTTCAAACTTGTTTGTATTATGTCTCCTTCTTTGGTGACGTCACACAAGATACGACACAATACTGTTATCAAAGTTTAATACCCATATGAATGGTTAATATATTAAAACTTCTATAAAAAAAAAAATAAAAAAAACAAAAAAACAAAAAAAACAAAACAAAAACAAAAAAACATGTTTTTATCAAAGGGGGTTAAAATAATGTTTTAATAATGACTATTTGCCAACCCAGTTACATTATCTGGTATTTAAGACCCACCATGCAATGTGGTTGTCCGCGTTTGGAAACAAAAGGGAATTTTACAATTGTAATAAACAACAAGACGCTAGGTTTGGCTTACTGGGTTGATTTTACCTTTCCATAAAATAAAAAAAGAAGATTTTATGAGTTTGGGGCATTTAATATTTGTTTAATATCGTAAATTGTTCAATCCTTGTCATTGGAATAGTGCGACCATTACACACCAATAGTGTGACGTTTTTAATGTCAAATTTAATGTTGTCGGGAGCAGTGAACGGCCCAACTTGTACACCCCAATGGGAGACTTTTGAACGTTAGGTGGCAGCAGACTCACCAGGTAAATGTCCATTGTTTACGTAGATCTGAGCATGCACGCTGTCACAACCAACCCATTGGGGGCTCTTGGTTCCAAATGAACGGCTCAAATCAGCTTCTCAGTTGATTTCCCACCACTCTCACATCAGGAATGTCAAACCACCTCCCTTTACCTGTAGACTTTGATGTTCAGGTATAGGGTAGGGCCATGATCATAGGGTAGGGCCATGATCATGCCGAGCTCAGCTCGCATCGTGCCTGACCATGATCTAATACATCCGTGCCGTATAGCAGGCAAGCGAGAACTCTGACTGCCTAGCACTACCTTCACACACCTCATCCCCACTGACTTCCAAACTGGTACTGTGCACCTAGTTACACTTACTCCACTTCGTACCCAAACTACCACAGCGTTCACTCCTGTACACCAGTGACATTCCCAAGACATTCCTGAGGGACTACGTCCCAGTAAACAAAAGAGAGCGACCCTAGCAATGCCTTTGTACTTACACTACAAGTACTGCTGCTGCACAGTAGCACTTGCTCACCTGCCAAAACTATTTCCAACAAAGCAGTTGCTTCACAGTAGTGCTTGCAGTTGCAATTACACAGTAAAGCAACTTGCATTATAGCATTTATTTACAGAAGAAAATCATGGCCCTTCAATTTAGTGTACAAGGAACATACAAAATTAAAACAACTTCCATGGGTCTAGCTTTGACACGCACATTACCAAAAACAATCGATTTATACCTGATAAGTCGGCTGCCACACTAGCGTCCAAAAAAGCCCACCATTGCCCAATGGAATTATACTTTTTACGTTTGTAGTATAATGTTGTTGAACAAATAAAACTAGCCATGATTGCGTGAACCCTCGGTCCTGGGACACTTGAAACGCTTGGTGGCAGCAGACTTACCACTACCTGGTGAGTCTGCTGTCACTTACCCAAAAGTCCCCCATTATATCAGTACCATACCTGTTTGGGTTTGGTTTGACCGTCAGCTTCACTTTGATCATGGCGCCACTCTGCAAACTCCCACTCAACGCCCCAACATACGGAGTAGGCTTATGGATGGAATAAAGACAATAATAATCGTGAAACTTTGCAGTTCATGGAAATGAATGCATGTTTTTGGCTATAGACCCCTACAGTGTTATTAAAGGCACTGGCGGCTTCAGTAATTGTCAAAGACCAATATCCTCGTTGTATCCCTATGCATACACTAACACATCTGTAAAAATTTGTCAATATTGGTCATCAAAGTTGCAAGAGAATAATGAAAGAACAAACACCCTTGTTGCACAATTATTTGTGTGTTTTCAGATGACTTAAAAGGCTTAAGATGTATTGAGAATTTACCTCCTCAAAATCTACCTTACTTCAGAGGGAGCCGTTTCTCACAATGAGTTACTTTCGCCAGCCCTTCTTCGCTCGTTACAAAGTAATTACCAGTGTCAATTTCATAAAGCTGTTAGGCAGAAAATACTGATTAACAAAATTCCTTGCTTAAGAAAATTTAGTGGGGCACCATTCACAACAATGTAAACTTATTGTAATTATGGCTAGTAACCTCTTTCTGCTAAGCAATACTTTTCTTTGCTTAGCAATTATGTGTGCTTACGGATGAAATTGATCCCTGGTAGTGACATGTAATGAACAAGGTATACACATTGAATGAAGTAAAATTAAAAACCTCGATCCCACGAGATTTTTCAAAAGCCAAATCGTTGCTGACTTCATAAATCTCGCATTTTCTGTCCTTGACTGTCTTTGACTGAAATAATTTTACTTAATTTGTTTATTGGTCTCCTTTTTGACCAATATGGATATAAATATGTTAATTGAACTCAACTTACCGGATTCATGATTGTCATCTCGTTCTGTTGGTGGTTGAAGGCACGTTTGGAAAAGGGAAAAGAAAATCAGGGAATTAAATCAGACACGATAATATTGTGAAAATATATGCTGTTCAAATGCTTGCAAGTACAGTGAGAAAACACTCATCCGGACTAATTCTATATTTTTTAACGCTTACTCCTTGAAAACTTGCAGGTACAACCATGTTATTTTACCCATATAAAACTCGGTAGGAATACAAGTTTTGGTATAATTATTAGGGATAAGTGTGAGAAGGATCCGTGGGTCTCAACGTTTCGAACTAAATAAGCTTACACGCCGGTTCTTCTTAGAACCATGATCATTATTATTTTTATTATTATTATTATTATTAAAAAGATCTAATTATAGCGCATTTCCAAAATAGACCAATGCGCTTTACAATAAAAAATTGAAATTAAATACAATAGAAAGCCAATTTATGCACACACATAAAAAGCACAAGAAACAGCACATTGGAAGAGTATTAAAAATTTGCAACATATAAAAACCTACGGGAAAAGCTTTGCAAAGAAAAAATAAAACAAACCAGCAACATTAAAATTCCTTTGGAAAGAGGAAAGTTTTTTTAAACTTCTTAAACATTTTTACACTAGGGGCATTACGAAGGTTTACAGGGAGACTGTTCATGGTTATGACTTTCCCCAAAAGAGTTCTATATTGTTACCTGCAAATTTGCTACTGTAATAACAAACGTGTGTAACAATCACTGTAACAATCGTGTAACTATATACGGCGGGTATAAACTCCTCGTGCAGGAATTTCCTAGCAGCTACTAAGATAAATATGTTAACGATAGATAAGGTTCGGTTACCGTAAGGGCAGCTGGAGGATACGCAGCCGCTGGTGGGATCACCTGCGTAAAGATAAAATAAAATAAAGAGAGTAACAGTTTTCACGAAACGCGTTTGACAAATACATCCATTGTTCTCAAACTACATTTCTGTAACTTCGTGGAAATGTAATAGATGTTAAATTTTGGTTTTACCCGTACACCGATGTGGGTTAGCGCTGTATACTGAGTACTTTGCCCGAGTTATGTGGAAAAAAAATCACAGGCATATTACTCGGGTGGGATTCGAACCCACGACCTTTGCAATTGTAGAGCAGTGTCACGGTTTGATATGGGGGGGGGGGGGGTTCAATATATACATGTACACTAGCAGAAATGTCTACACCGCACCAAAGTGTCACATTACATTTTAACAACTTTTCCCGATTAATATAAAGCAACTCAAACAGCGAACAAGCAAGACTTGCGAGACACGTGTTTTGTACACACACGCGCTTCTTTCCATAGCCTTTTAGTCAAGGCGCACAAGGCACTCCCAGATGTCACGCAAAAAAACCGTCGCCGCTCAAGCATGGGCCAATTTCATAGAGCTGCTTAAGCAAAAAAGTTGCTTAAGCAAAAGCAAGAAAACAACTCGCTTATATTTCAAATGTTACTGGCAAAAATGTCATGCCATAGGCCTATACATTGCTTGTGACTTGTTTTTAGCTGTTGTTTACTTTGCATAACAATTGAGTGGAGTCTTGGCCGGTAATCGGATTTGGGCCCAATTTCATAGAGCTGCTTAAGCACAAAACTTTGCTTAAGCAAAAAAATCCTTGCTTAGTAAAATCAGATTACCGGCCAAGACTCCATTAAATTGTTATGCTAAGTAAACAACAGCTAAAATACCAGTCACAAGCAATGTATATGGCATGAAATTTTTGCCAGTAACATGTGAAAAACAAGCAAGCTTTTTTTATGCTTAAGCAATTTTTTTGCTTAAGCAACTCTATGATTTTGGCCCCTGGTCTTTGTTGCGTGCGTGACATAATGTGGGTGCCTTCGCCGCGTGCGCCTTGACTTAAGACTGCACGCTTACCACTGAGGGTGGATCGAAACGGATGTTATAGATCTTCACTCCTCCACCAATTGAAATGGAGCTCACTCTCTGAAGATCGGGGATACGATGTCTGAAGGAGGCAAAGTGAACACCATTCACTGCAACCTGTAAGTGTTAAAAAAATAAAATAAAATCATAAAACCAAAAAGTTTCATGAACTACAGCCATCTTGGTCATGTTCCCCGTGTGCTACAGCAGTTGTTAAAACGTATCAGATAAAAAGGGAGTGGGTGGATTTCACAAAGAGTTAAGACTATTCTTATCTCGATTTAGGGACGAGTTACTCCTCCTAGCTTACAATTAGCCTTAAGTTTTTAACAGCTTCTAGGACTAGTCCTAAGTTAGGATTAGTCCTAAGTTCTTTGTGAAATCGACCCCTGGGCTGTGTTTCACAAAGAGTTAGGACTCGTTTTACCTCGAGTTACTCATCCTAACTTGGGACTAGCCTTACGTTTTTAATATCTCCTACATGTATAGGACTAGTCCTAAGTAAAGACTATTCCGAAGAAATCGACCCCAGATCAACTGCTCTTTAAAAATTGATCTAATGGGGGAAGAACATGAAAACACCAATACTAAATAACATGCAATGTTTGGGTAAAGTTTATTGGAATTGGTGAAAGATAGCTCCCGTCATTTGGGGGTTGGGGTGGGGTGATATGGGCACTGCATCATTGCCTCACCCGACTTCACATTGTCTTAAAGACACTGGCTACTATTGGTAATTGTCAAACCAGTCGTCTCACTTGGTGCATCTCAACATATGCATAAAATAACAAACTTGTGAAAATTTGATCGTCGAAGTTGCGAGATTATAACGACAGAAAAAACACCCTTGTCACACTAAGTGGTTTGCTTTCAGATGCTTGATTTCGAATTTTGAGACTTCAAAATCTAATTCTGAGGTCTCGAAATCAAATTCGTGGAAAATGACTTCTTTCTCGAAAACTACGTTACTTCATTGAGGGAGCCGTTTTACACTACCAACAGCTCCCCATTACCAAGTAAGGTTTTATGCTAATACATGTAATTATTTTTAGTAATTACCAACAGTATAAATGATTTTGGGAGGATGTTTTCCTAACTTACCTTATATTCGTTCACCTCACACAGTATAATGACCTCAAAGTTTTGTCCCCTCACAAACGGGAAAGTCCCTCCACGCTCCTCGGGTCCCCACTGCTGGGACTTCAGAGCGTTTAACACCACATACTGGGCGTTCTGTTGCTTGAAAACGAAACGTGGATTGAAGTGGAGCGCGATGTCTGACCGTGGCTGGCTCTGAACACCACACTGGAGGTTTATGTGGAATCTGTGACAATAAAATCGTGGATTGAAACATTTTAAATTGATTTGCAGACAAAAATTGCCACAGATTTTCTGACCAAATGCATTTTTTTAAATTTTATATCTCTCATGATTTTTATTACTATTTCAGAGTGTGTTATGAGTGTTTACTATTTTTATGAGCAAGGTCTTGGAGGGCACAACTTTTTTGATGACAGTTTTTTAAATTTGTACTTTTGCTCATCCCTGGACGGCCTCTGCTTGTTATAATTGTATTGTCCGAACAATTAAAAAACACACAAAAAAACACACGATTGGTTGGTTTGTTTCCAACAAGTCAACACTTCTTTTGAATAATTGTGTAAGATTATTACAAACTGTGGCAAAAACTCGGGCTGTGACGCTGGAAATGTCTAAGGGTGCACCCCACTCAGTTAGGAGAACACATAGCGTCGCGGCTCATTGCAATTTGTTGTATACCCACAAAATACTCGATATTAGACCAAATTGAGAGCCCCAACAAGGGTCTCAGTGTGAACGTGTTGCTCAATATTGTGACCTGGTGCTGTTGGCTTCCAACTTGAGGTACTTTATATGACATTGGGCCCAAACAAATTGGTACTATTTGCCGAGAGGTGTATTTAGGGACAATTCGCAAGATTGATGCTCGGACGTTTGGATAAAAATTACACTGGTGTAGGGGAGGGGTGTTTTGGCTTGGAGGAGGAATAACTCGACGGACCCCTCCCCCCATATTAAATTGAGCAGATATTTTATGTTCAAGAGTCCATTAATAATTGTCCCTTTACTGTAAAACGCTGTGAGACTTCAGGGTATTTTGTTCGTTTTTTTATTTTATTTTTATTTAGCATTTTGCACTGTATGACTCCTCTTTTAATTTAAAGGGAAGGTACACGTTTGGTAATTGTCAAAGACCAGTGTTCTCACCTGGTGTATCTTAACATAAGCATAAAATAACAAGCCTTTGCAAATTTGAGCTTAATTGGTCATCGAAGTTGCGAGAAAATGATGAGAGAAAAAACACCCGTGTTGGACGAGTTTCACTTTCTTGTCCGAGTGGTGTCAGTTTCGCTCTTTTGAGAGTGAGAGTCAATCTGTGTCACTCTTTTTCAGTGAAATTGGAACGAATGTCGCTCTTAATGAGCTGAATATACCCGTCTCACTCTAAAAAGAGTTGTACACCGTGCTCTTTGCAATAGTGTTATGGGGGACAACACGAGTGGTTTTTCACTCGTACACATCCATCTATTGTTGCGAATCACGTACCTCGCTCACCTTTAACCTTTTACCGATACCTATGAAAGCATTTCTCACCACGGGACTTTTCATTTTCTCCCCAAATGTGATTTCTCGCACGCAATAATGCCTAGATGTACTGACATTTTTGAAGATTGATGCTCGGACGGGTTGGACAAATTACACTATGGTGTAGGGGTGTTTCGGTTTAGGAATGGGGAAAAACCCGACGGGCCCAGGGAGTTCCCATATTAAATTGAGTGTATTTTTTAAATGCTTAGCATTTTGCACTGTATGCTATAGGAGTTAATGTAGTGGTGGGCACCCCTATATTGTATCATCAATCTATCGTTGCGAATCACGTACTTCGCTGACCTTTGACCTTTCACCGAGACTTATGAATACATTTCTCACTACGGGACTTTCCATTTCCCCCCCCCCAATGTGATATCGCCAATGTTTTATAATATCAACAGCTCCCCATTACTCGTTACCAAGTAAGGTTTTATGCTAATAACTAATTTGAGTAATTACCAATAGTGTCAACTGCCTTTAAAGTTGCCTCGTGTGACAAGACCCATCAGGTAAAGCGGTGTGGAATAACTTCTCAAAAAAAAAAAAACTCTTTCAATATGTTTATGACCTCAAGTAAAACAAATACACATTATTAGATGTCCTTACTTTTCACTTTGTGGTGGCACATATCCTTGTATGAAAATAGTCTTGGACGGGAAAAGTCCAGCAGGAATGTTTCCATCATAGGGAATCACCTATTATAGCAGCAAACAAACAAACAAAAACACACAGAAATCATTTATATGTATTGAGAAATGGGTGTAAAATAATTATAATACTTATATGAGCTTTGTGGCCGACCCTTTCATACGCACAACCCACCTCTACGAGCCCATCATAAATTATATTAACTTAAAATTATATGAAAACTTACAGGATTATTGATGATATCTGCCATCTTGTCAGCGTTTCCTGGTTGTCAAAAAAGGGTATTAAACAGCTTTAGTATACACATACAGCTTTCATGTTAAAGTAGAGTTTCTAACTGAAAATGAAATGGCTGTTTTAATTTTATGCGATACAAATACATAGGTTATTTAGGTATGGTTGCTTTTTGAATGGATTCATATAAAAACCTACCTACCTCAACTGCAGTCGGAGGTACGTATGGCATTCGCCGTGTACACAATAGTGCCACTTCATTATTCAGGTTGGACCCTAACCATTGGACGCTTGCAGAGACGGCGGCCTTAAAGGGGCACGTTGCCTTAGAGTATCTCTCAAAATATATCGCTGTTTGTAAAAAAGTTAATTATATAGCGCTTTATCAAGGGGCGTATCAAAGCACAGACTCTAACCGTTGGACAATCGAAGAGACTATGACCTTAAAGCCAGTGGACACTATTGGTAATTGTCAAAGACCAGTCTTCTTACTTGCTGTAACTCAACATAGGCATAAAATAACAAACCTGTGAAAATTTGAGCTCGATTGGTCATTGGAGTTGCGAGATAACTATGAAAGAAAAAATCACCCTTGTCACACGAAGTTGTATGCTTTCATATGCTTGATTTCGAGACCTCAAATTCTAAACTTGAGGTCTCAAAATCAAATCCGATGAAAATTACTTCTTTCTCGAAAACTACTCCACTTCAGAGGGAGCAGTTTCTCGCAATGTTTTGTAATATCAACCTCTCCCAATTACTCGTTACAAAGTAAGGTTTTATGCTAATTAAAGGGGCACATTGCTTTAAAATATCTCTCGAAATACTGCTGTTTATAAGAATATGTTGTTTATATAGGCCTACGTAGCGCTTTATTCATTCATTCATTCATTCATTTTTATTAAAAAACCAACTGGCAGCACGAAGCTGAATAATGTGGCATTACAAGAGAACAATATTGATAAAAATCGCATCCCTAAGGAGCGTATATCAAAGCACTCAGTATTTTTCTCCTGCATGGTATGTGTGGGGAGCTACGTTTTGAAGTATATAACTAAGAACTAGTCATATAGGCTGGCTGACACTATGACGAATACGGCAAGCTACCTTAAGCTGCGAATTGCAATTTTGAATTTACCGCCGATCATCGTGCGTTGCCGTCAATGTCGCTGACGAATCCGCTAGCGACCGCAGACGGCTGTAAAAATCAGTTGCGTCCGTCGGCAAGTTTTCAACATGTTGAAAATGTTGTGACGGCAACAAAAATCGTTGTGATTCCGCTCAGAATTCGTTGGAGAACGCAACCCTCATTTCCTTGACGCAGACGGCTGCAATCGTCAGTCGCTTGACGTTTCCATGCCGTGCGATTCCGTCTCTAGTCGTTTCGAGATCGTCACAATTTCGTTGGTAGTTGTTGCCTGTGTGGACGACCAGAACATTGTAAAGAGTGGGAACGCTGTCGCTTTGCCGCCAACATTTTGGGATTTTCACGTTCGTCACCCTCTGTCGGGTCTTTGCCGCTACTATTTGAGCCAGCCTTAAAGGCAGTGGACACTATTGGTAATTACTCAAAATAATTCTCATCATAAAACCTTTCTTGATTACGAGTAATGGGGAGAGGTTGATAGTATAAAACATTGTGAGGAACAGCTCCTACAGAAGTGACGTAGTTTTCGAGGAAGAAGTAATTTTCCACGAATTTGATTTCGAGACCTCAAGTTTAGAATTTGAGGTCTCGAAATCAAGCATCAGAAAGCACACAACTTCGTGTGGCAAGTGTGCTTTTTCTTTCATTATTATCTCGCAACTTCGACGACCGATTGAGCTCAAATTTTCACAGGTTTGTTATTTTTTGCATATGTTGAGACACACCAAGTGAGAACACTGGTCTTTGACATTTACCAATAGTGCCCACTGTCTTTAAAGGGGAGTTACAAACCTCGTCCTTTCTCAAGATAAGACTAGTCTTAACTCTTTATGGAATCCAACGGACATTTTGTTGCAGTAATAATTTTAATATTTACCAATGATGTATTGTGCCTAAAAAATGTCATTACGAGTAACCAAAACAAAACCCACGGTGTTAACTCATGGGAGCGATAACAATCGGGGCATGACCGTGACATTATTCCAGGCATGTCTATAGCACAAGTTTTTTTAAGGGATCTTTGAATCCTCAGGTATATTGCTTTGTAAAATAAAATCAATTGTGAACTTGAACGGGACATAATGTTTGAGCACACGCAAGAGTTGCACCGTGTACACATGCATTATGATCACATATAATGATCACACATAATGAAACGAAATGAACGGTGCAAATGTTCGATACAATGTAATTTACCTAAAATATTATCAATGGGAAATACCTAAACAGAAATACGTGCAGAGAAATGTGTGAAATTTTGGGAATATGTTCCTCACACTAACCTTCAAACCCGCGCCCACAAACAAACCCTATAGCACAAAGGCTATCGCTACAATCAGAACTTTGATTGTAGGGATCACAAGGGCTACATTGCAACATTTCCAGGCATAAGCAAGCATGGCGAGGACACCCAAATAAAGCAAAGGCATAAACCTTAAAGGCACTGGACACTATCGGTAATTACTGAAAATAATCATCAGCATAAAACCTTACTTGGTAACGAGTAATGGGGGAGAGGATGATAGTATAAAACATTGTGAGAAACGGCTCCCTCTGAAGTGACGTAGTTTTCGAGGAAGAAGTAATTTTCCACGAGTTTGATTTCGAGACCTCAAGTTTAGAATTTTAGGTCTCGAAATCAAGCATCTTGAAAGCACACAACTTCGTGTGACAGGGTTTATTTTTTCTTTCATAGTTGTCTCGCAACTCCGACGACCAATTGAGCTAAAATTTTTACAGGTTTGTTATTTGATGCATATGTTGAGATACACCAAGTGAGAAGACTGGTCTTTGACAATTACCAATAGTGTCCATTGTCTTTAAATGAAAAAAAAAAAAAAAAAAAAAAAATGGTTTATAATAAAAACAAACGTTCCACGATGTAGAGTACAATAATGGCTTCGTGTAAGTACGGAATCGTTTTTCTATCATTCATTAATTGCTGATGATTGTTTATATCGCCATACGGATCCACATATACAATAGTAAGGTGGGGCATAGGTTGGTAGCATATAATGATGTAAACAAGATTAGAATAAGTGAATTTATTATGGCTATACTTGGTAGGTATAGACCATGTTTACAATAAGTGTGACCTTGTACATTCTTTGAGTATTCTGGCAGGCACAATGCTGCACAGGTCATATGGGAAAGTTGACATTTTGTGTCATAATTTCCACATAAATCCAAGAACTATGAAAGTAGAATCATCATATCAAAAGTTGATAAGAATAAAATGTAAAATGTTATGTTGTCTTCCACTAGGCTGTGTACAAACCTTGTCTACAGGATGTCAATGGCTCTGAGGCTCTTTTGTAAACGTATGTGATGTCACAGGTCACATCGTCTATACATGGTAGGTATAAATGACCGATGTGTGCCGGAGGGTAAAATAAAAAACAAAATGCAAATAATCAGAAGTGCGATAGCACAGAATAAAAGTCCAAAGCACTTGGGCTACGGGTTTGGTTGTAAAAGCAGCAGTGACACCGTTGAAGAATGCGACTATGTCGGCGTTCTGTGCGTGCCTTTTTTTCGCAAAGATAAGCAGAAAACATTGTTTAACAAATTTCTGGTAAGTGGAAATGAAAATAACAGAATGGTATTTTAGCAGGTACTATTTTAGTAAGTATGTACTTGGCTTATGGCCACTGGGTAAAAAATGTCACTAAGATTAAAGCTCATGATCTACATGAGCCATTTTCACAATCTACTTCAGATAGTTACTACAAGCCTTGATTTCTCTTTTCAATTTTGTTGTTCAATTTTGATGCAGTGAGCTAATGGCACTGGACACTATTGGTAATTACTAAACATAATTGTTACCATAAAAACCTACTTGGCAACGGCTAATGGAAAGCTGTTGATAGTAAACCACATTGTGAGAAACGGGTCCCTTTGAAATAACGAATCTTTTGGGAAAGACGTCATTTCTCACTCAAATAATAAAAGACTTCAGGCCATTTCTTACTCAAATAACAAAATACTTCAGGCTTGAAGCCTTTCATTAGGCATCTGAAAGCACACAAATTTGTGCAACAAGTGTTTTTTCTTTCTTTCATTATTCCCTTGCAACTTTGATGACAAATTGAGTCAAAATTTTCACAGATTTGTTATGTTATGCTGTTGGGATACAGCACGTGAATACCGGTCTTTGACAATTACCAAAGGTTTCCAGTGCAGAAACAATGTTCAACAAATTTAATAAGCAAAAATGAAATTACCAATATGGTATTTTAGCTTGTTTATTTTATTCAACTAGAGCATAATTTTGTTGATTCAAAGCCGTATCCTATAAGCAAACAGATTTGTGGCTCGGTTATTAGGCTTTCTTTCAAGATGGTAGATTTATAGTAGCTAAGTATTGTAGTGTCCAAAGAGAAAAAGAGTCCATTAAAGGGAAGGTACACGTTTGGTAATTACTCAAAACAAATATTAACTTAAAAACTGACTTGGTAACGAGCATTGGAGAGCTGTTGATAGTATAAAACATTGTGAAAAACGACTCCATCTGAAGTAGCATAGATTTTGAGAAAGAGGTAATTTCTCAAAAAAATAATAAAAGACTTCTAGCTAGAAGTCTTTTATTCCTATCTGAAAGCACACAAATTCGTCCAACAAGGGTGATTTTTCTCTCGTAATTTTCACGCAACTTCGATGACCAATTTAGCTCAAATTTTCACAGGCTTGTTTTTTCTGCTTATGTTGGGACAAGTGAAGACAAGTCTTTGACAATTACCACATGGTACCTTCCCTTTAATGTTAACAAAATTTAAACCCTTCTGCTCAGTGTGTTTGGGGGTAGTAGAACAATCAACATTCGTGCTGGAAGGCGTTTGCGAAATCGTGCAATCTGGATCACAGCTCTATTGCATCATGGAGATTTCTTGGATGCTAACATCTCCATGCACTGACAAAGCATTGACAGTGTGCACGCCTTGACGATGGTTGTATTCCGCCACTTGGTTCCCGTCTACCAATACCTTGTAGCATTTCTTCATGCACAGTATGGTTATCTGCAATGTTAACAATCATCACATTATGACATTAAAGTTCGAGTGCGCCCATTGTTTTAGTTGACGCATTCACTCGAACGACTCGTTTGGAAGTCTAGTCAACCATCGTTACGACGGAATTCAACACCCCATTGCCTTCTGCGTAGTGTCACTGGTTCCCCTCTGCGCTTAAAGCGTGTTAGCATGGAACAGGCCATTGGGACCGTAGTCATAAGGCTGGTTCCAAATGGTCGAACACGGTAGTCGACCAATGGTCGACCAGCTTGGGTTCGGTTTAAAATGTTCAACCTTTAGTTAACCATGGTGCACACTCGAACTTGCTCCATGCTGCTAAATCAATAAACCAAGACCACGCCCACAAACTGGCTTCAACCACAAGAAAGCAATCGCCATTTTATGTTGCCAAAAAAAAAAGTTTGATGGAACACCACCATAAGTGCGGTACCATCAGCACTTTTCTCGATCAGAATGAAACATGCTCAATACATTACAATACAGATGGTTTATGTACCGCGATTTCATCACAATCACAGTGGTTTGTGATGATACACAGCTACACAAACTTGACAACGATAATAGCACAATTGCAAATCAAAACCATAAACAACCAAACAAACGTTGCAGGAACAGGTTTGATTTCAGATGCTTCTTGAAGTGAATCAGCAGAGCGCAGAGATGGTGGGGGGGGGGGGGGCTATTCCAAAGTTTAGGGGCGTATAAAGATAATTTTTTTCAGCAGCTGATGCAAGAGATCTGTGCTCACCAATCTATGAAAACACTGGATTAAGTACTAACCTCAAAGGTGCCTCCAGCTACGAACGGGAAGGAGGGTGCATCAATCTCTTCGCCATGATCCCAGCGTCCATCTCTTAGTGAGTTACGACGGATGGTGGAGTCATTGAAACGTGGATTGAAGTGGAACGCGATGTTAGGTCTTGGGTCCTCTCGCATGGAACTCTGCAAGTTGATGTCAAACCTGAACAAAGATAAACCAAAGTTGGACATTTCTTTGGTGACGTCAGAGCTTCCCTAAGAGCTTTGCTAACAGGTTTGGCAAACGTACGGGCAGGATTCACTACGAAAATACAACCCATCTTTGCAATCAATTATCGATGATAAATAAAATGTAGGCCTACACTACTGTGTTTAATCACTGGGTCGGTACTTATTTCAGTGTTTACCTTTTGGGGTTTTGTTTGACCGTCAGCTTCACTTTGATCATGGCCCCATTTTGTAGACTGCCACTCAACGCCCCAACATAGGGAGTAGGCTTATGGGTGGAATAAAAACAATAATAATCGTGAAACTTTGCAGTTCTATAACAGTGTCTTCAAAGGTTTATTGAAATGAATGCATTTTTGATCAAATATACGCAATCTTTTTTCGTGAGGCTTGGTATTGACACGAAGTAAGTTTTTATAGAACTCCCATATTGAACCTGTTTTCTTTCTTTTTAACAGTAGGCCTACCTACTCTCTTCCAATCAAATATATGCACATGATTGGAAGAGAGTAGGTAGGCCTAATGTTAACAAAGAATAGAAAACAAGAACAGTTTCAATATGGGAGTTCTATTAAACTATTTTCGTGTCAATACCAAGCCTCACGAGGAAGATTGTTGTCTGACATGTCAAACTGAGCCAAATATGAACACCCACAAAATCGATGGAGGTCAGTTTGCGAATCGACCTTTCACCTTTATACTTAAGCATTCTTAAAAGTATAGGGAAACGTGAACTTGGTCTACCTGGGGATAACTTGACTATTCCATATCGTAGGACGAGTTGGTCTTTGAAAATAATCAGTTTTCATGCCCCCAAATCTGAATATGACAATGCACTAACGCATCTCAGATTATGCATTCCTATCAAGAATATTCTTCGCGACCACCTTTAGAAATGGAATTAAACTTACCGGATTCCTGACTGTCATCTCGTGCTCCTGGTGGTTTAAACACATTTGAGAAAATAAGGAGAAAATAAGGAAATCAGACACGAAAAAATGTGTGTACAAAATATTTGCTGTTCAATCGCTTGCACTTACAATGAAAACACAACAATGCTCCTAACTAAGTACACTCCAAAAAATATAGAGTTGAATCCAACACTTGGAATAGCTCGGTGCGTGACAACACTTTCAAAGTGATGGATCCAGCGCTTTGTTGGTTAAATCTAGCATTTTAAATTTTTGATCCAACGCAAAAAGGGTTAATTCAACAATATGAGTGTTACTTCGGAGTAAACATATAATAATATATAAACAACATATTTGAAGTCGGTTACCGTAAGGGCAGCTGGCGGTGGGATCACCTGCGGAAAAGATAAAAGAAACAAGAAGAAGAAAAAAGTTTTCACAAAAATGTATTTCCGCATTATTCTTATATCATGACACTTGGACTGCGTCAAACAACAAAATTCAAACGCCGACAAACAAGACGGCCTCCATGGAAAAACTGCAGTTAAAGTCACCTGGAAGTGGTATTTTTTCAAAATAAAGCTTTTGTCACTAATATATGTATTTTGATGAGTGGAATGTGAATAAACAGTTAACTAAGGTTAAACAAAATCAGTTCTTATGTTATTTACACATAATTTTTTTTCCCGGCAATGCCGACCAGGTGTATTGCTGCTGAATGCAGAAAAACACTTTTTGAAATGTACCAACTCACGACTTGGACGATCATGTACTTTGCACGTGTGTTTACTATACACATTGCAGGCAAAGTCTGCCTCGACTGACGTCACAAAAGGGGTAAGCGGATCGAGTCAGCCCCCCAAACAACTTTATATATTTTTTAAACATATAAATCGAGACAAACAATTACAATTTTTTTTATCGTTCGTTAGCATATACTCTTATGTTTGAAAGAAAAAAAAATTCTATTTCCAGGTGACTTTAAATACATGGTTGCATTTGTTTAATTTATCTAGTTTTGTTTTCTCGAAAAAAATCAGTAAAGAACATTTAAAAAGACTTTTCCAGAGTTGCTGAATAACGCCCCATATGGATTGTTCATGCAAGCTTTACCAGGAACGTTATGCGTTTACGTTACGAAGAGGGTTGGTTCAAAGTTTCTTCACACATGTTGGTTTCTGTGCCGTTTCTTGCTAAATTTATAACAAAGCAAAAAGGAAAGACAGACTTTCAAAACAAAACACCAAAACACACGCCGCTTACCACTGATGGTGGATCGAAACGGATGTTGAAGATCTTCACTTCTCCATCAATGTGAACGCAGGTTACTCTCTCAAGATCGGTTATGCGATGTCTGAAGGTTATGAAGTGAGCACCATTCACTGCGACCTGAGTGTTATTAACAAGACATGTAAAATCAAATAATTTCATGAACGATAGCCATCTTGGTCATGTTCCCCGTGTGCAACACCAGTTGCGAATGCGAGTCAGTATTGTATAAAAAGGGACCAGACCAGTTGCTCTTGTTCATTTGATCGAGGAGATAAAGACATTAAGACAACAAAATACATCATTATTTAAGAAAACAATTGATGACAAGAACAAATCATGCAATGTTTTACAGAACCAGTGATGTCATTGGATACAATGATTTTATTGGATAAACCGGCAGTGACGTAAGCTTTTCATACTGTGTGTCTGTATTGATCCGAGGTGATGTTTGTCTTTTGCTCGTCTAGTGAAATAAATGTTGGTGAAATGAATGCAGATAAAAGGTGATTACTCCGACTTTTGATGGAGGACCCATAGATGGGAGTGGGTGGCCGGGGTGGGGTGGCGCCTGACGTCACTCTGTCTAAAAGGTAAACCGATAAATTGATTGAACTTGATTATTGATCTTTTTCTAACTTACCTTATATTCGTTCACCTCACACAGTATAATGACCTCAAAGTTTTGTCCCCTCACAAACGGGAAAGTCCCTCCACGTTCCTCGGGTCCCCACTGCTGGGACTTCAGAGCGTTACAAACCACGTACTCTGCCTTCTGTTTCTTGAAAACGAAACGTGGATTGAAGTGGAGCGCGATGTCCGACCGTGGCTGGCTTTCAAGACCACACTGGAGGTTTATGTGGAATCTGTGAGGCAAGGATTTCAAATGTAATTGCAGACATGAAGAAATTACATTGTTTGTTTTAAAAAGGCACTGGACACTCAAAACTTACTTGGTAACTAGCAATGGAGAGCTGTTTGTGGTAGTATAAAAATGGTGAGAAACGGCTCCCTCTGAAGTAACGTCGTTTTTTAGAAAGAGGTAATAAATTCACTACTTCGCTAAGCCCTTTGTTATTCATCTGAAAGCACACAAAGTTGTGTAACAAGGGTGTTTTTATCATTCTCTTGCAACTTCGATAAACAATTGAACAGTTTTTCACAGATTTGTTATTGTATGCTTATGTTGGGATTTTACACCAAGTGATAAATAATTATTGGTCTTTGACAATTACCAAACATGTCTAATGCCTTTTTTTATGTCCATCCAAAGCTATTGTTCAAACGCGTTTTAAAGTGGATACTAATTTCTGATAAGTGTAATCATGGTTTGCCCTCTATATCATGTTTGAAAAATTTAAATTTAAAACGAAACCACGAGAGCCCCTAGTCTTGGTGTGATACCACGTTTTGATTTCTCACAATTTCCCCCGCTAGAGGGCGCTTTTGTCCACGGACCGCTCTCTGATGGTGCGCAAAATTCAAGCGTCAAACGCACGAGAATTGCATTCTACACATAACCCTTACCTTTCGCTTTGTTGTGGCACATGTCCTTGTATGAATATGGTCTTGTACGGGGAAAGTCCAGCAGGAATACATCCACCGTATGGAATCTCCTATAGAGTAATAAACACACAGAGATTGAAAAGTATATATATTGAGAAATTGGTGTTAAAATATCGAAAGGGCCAATACTAGAGCCTTGTGGCTAACCCTTGTCCGGGCCGCAAATCTTTTTTCTAAACAAATTTTTCCACTGTCGTTGTGTTTTTCAATGGGGAATTTAGTTTTTTTTTTTTAATCGAATAAAAAGAAAGGGAATCCTTTAAAAACAGTAACCTTTCTGAGGATGGCAATTCTAACGTGCAGAAGAAGACAAATGCCGGCCCAGGGTGCCCGACCCTCAATAGGAGCCCACCATTGTAAACACTTGCCAAAAAATCTGCCCCTGGACTGGCGAAATGCAATCGTTAGACTACCTGGAAGGCTGTGGAATTGTTCCTTGCAATGCCTTGGTATAATGAGTAGTGAGAAAATCATTCATGCCGTTTAACCTGCCAGTATGTTATAACTTCCCAAAGTAAAGAGGACTATTGCGCACTTTAGGGTTAAAGGCTCTGGAAACTAATTGGTAATTACTAAAAATAATTGATAGCATAAAAACTTACTTAATAACGAGCAATAGAGCTGTTGATACTCTTTTAATGTAAAAGAGTATGAAGGACGACTCTTTTTCGAGTGATCTTCCACTCTTTTTAGATTGAAGTTTGTTTTCTTTTTGAGTGATTTTTTACTCTGTCGTGGAGTGAAACCCCTCTAAAAGAGTGAAATAACCACCAATCTTTTTGAAGAGCCATATGAGGGACAGCTCGAAATGTAAAGAGTGGTGTTTTTCACTCTTTTACATTTAGAGAGTAGTTTAAAACATTGTGAGAAACGGCGTCCTCTGAAGTTACTTATTTTTTGAGAAAGAGGTAATTTCTTACTCAAATAATTCATAATTCATGCCTGAAGCCTTTTATTAGGCATCTGAACACAAATCTTGCAACAAGGGTAGTTTTTTCTTTCGTTATTCTCTAGCAACCAATTAAGTCCAAATTTTCACAGGTTTGTTACTTTATGCATATAATGTTGGGATACACCAAGTGAGAATACTGGTTTCAGACAACATAGCAAACGTGTACAGTGCCTTTAAGGAAACTTACAGGGTTAGTGACGATATCAGCCATCTTGTCAGCGTTTCCTGGTTGTCAAAAATAAATAAATATATAAAGCATTTGGTATCTAGTTTATATTGGTTGTAGAAACCTTTTAGAAACTACGGATTCAGTTTATTTGAAAACCCCGAATGAAGCAGCTTTTGCCGAAAGAACTTATAGGGCATGTTCCTTGCATTTTGAATATGCCTGAAGTCGGGTCTGCATCAAACCTTTACTATATTATGCCTATTGAAAGTGTATGTGTTATCTATGAAAATAAAAACAATAACGTATAGTATTTCGTAAACACGCCACTATAAAGATTCCTTTCAATACTATCACAACCTTTTGGGTCGCTCGTGACACAGACTCGGTTTGTATAAACTTGAATGTACTTCCTCTTCTCTTTTCCGGTCCTATATAAAGCTTTCATGTTAAAATGCAATGTAATAATATATTAAAGCAATGAACACTATTTGTATTTACTAAAACTCATTGTTAGCATAAAAACCTACTTGGTAACGAGCAATGGAGAGCTGTTGATAATATACAATATTATGAGAAACGGCTTCCTCTAATGTTACGTAGTTTTTGAGATAAAGACAATTAATTTTCTCCCTCAAATGTCAAAGACTTCAGGGGTGGATTTCACAAATGTAGTCCTAACTTAGGACTAGTCCTAGGCAATGTTAAGAGATAGGACCAGTCCCAAGTTAGGATGAGTTACTGGTCTTAACTTAGGACCAGTCCTATCTCTTTGCATTGCCTAGGACTAGTCCCAAGTTAGGACTACCTTTGTGAAATCCACCCCAGGCCTTTTTATGCATCTGGAAGCACACACATTTCTGCAGTGGTGTTTTTATTATCATTCAACGACAATTAAGTCAAACGTTTCATAGATTTGTTATTATATTATTATTTTGGGATATACAAAGTGTGCAGACTGGTCTATGACAGTTACTAAAGGTGCCCAATGCCTTTAGAGAAATTTCAAGACACTTTTTTTTTCTTTCTGTAAAAACAAAGATCAACTTATTGGTAGTTTTATACTTTCTAACAGGAATAAACGTAAAGCACACCTACCTTAGCCTCAGTCGGAAGCTCTTGTGGCAGTTTCCACCAGGACACGACAGCAGGGCCACTAAACTATTCTGGTCGGACCCTGCCCGTCTGGTGTTTGATGGACGTGACCATGACAGACTAGGCGTGTCGAAGTTTCGCGCGCATTATTTGTTTCCGAACCCTGGATCCCAAATGTGCACGGTTTGAAAGGGAAAAACATTTGCGAACTTTAACGGGTCCCAACGTTTGAATACAACGCGGGAGTTGCACCATAGTACTGCCTTATTGGAAAATTAAACAATACAACGAAATGAGCGATGCAGATTGAGAATAATATAGATTTTCGATAACACTGTAAGACATAAAATACCGTGTTAGCATGAGACTACGACAAAAGAGTACCGATAAAATTTATGAACTTATTTGAACTAGATTCTCTGCCACACTGCGCCTCGAAACCGAAACTTCGTACATTCAGAGCTTTGATTATGAATCACAAATGTTACATTTCCAAACACAAGTAACATTGCGAAAGTGCATCAAATACAGAGATATGCATCTCAATTGAAAAACATTTTAATAGAAACAAACATTCCACGATGTACAGAGTAATAAAGGCTTCGTGATCAAAACTGTGTAGTACGGAATGATTTTATATCATTCACAAAACTTAAGCTGTTTCTGACTATTTTATATGCACACTACAAGCCTACGTAATTATGCAGATAATAATAAAGGTTTTTGAATAAAGTTAAGCAACTCGATGAGTGACCGCTGGCGGGATTTCTACCATTGGCCAACCATGAAACAAATATAGAATAATGCTTAGCAGAGATAGACAACTTGCCAAAATGGCCATAAACAGTTTTAAAAATTATATTTTGTAAAAACAACTTAAAACTGGGCCTTACTTTTCGGCAATTCAAATGTTGAGAAATAAAGACACGCCGTACGGTTCCTCACAGTCAACGGCGCGGGATGAATGGTGTTGACCGAGTGCTGAAACAATGGACCCATTTCATCTATGGGCTATATACCCAATTCAAACAAGTATCGCATAATGCCATATTTGGAAAGGGGCCAGACTATTAACATTTCTACTGCCAGTCTCGGTTTGGCTTTATATATTTTAATGAATGCCGACTATTTATAGTTACATTCTTAGGACCTTGTCACGCACGGCAACTTTTGCAGGCAACTTGGAGGCAACCAACTGCAGTGCATGCTACAGGACCACTTTGTTATAGCCACTTGAGTCAGAAAATGTCATTGGACATCAATATTGGTAATTACTCAAAATAATGGTTAGCATAAAAACTTACTTGGTAACAAGCATTGGAGAGCTGTTGTTAGTATAAAACATTGTGAGAAACGGCTCCCTCTGAGTAACATAGTTTTTGAGAAAGAAGTTATTTTCCACGAATTTGATTTCGAAGCATCTGAAAGCACACAACTTCGTGTGACACGGTTGTTTTTTTCTTTCATTATTAACTCGCAACTTCGACGACCGATTGAGCTCAAGTTTTCACAGGTTTGTTATTTCATGCATAATGTTGAGATAGACCAAGACTGGTCTTTGACAAACACCAATGGTGTCCAGTGTCTTATACGATCCCCAGGAGAAATGTGTGAACATTTAATTGTGAATGCCTTCTCTTCCTGGAGATTGCCTGGAACTGGTTGCCTGTAAATTGCCTCGTGTGACTTGGCCGTTCATAGTCATTATTCCTTTGCAAGTGTTATGTATAGGATGCAACAAAATACAAAGTAAAGTGGTCGCCATGTTGTCCACAGAGCCATAACAAAATATTAATTGAGATGAGCGTTTGAGCGCGTCCCGTAATTTTTAACAACAGAGTTACGAGATAAACTAAACAGATTACGTCTTTGATTTAAAACATTTGTGAACAAGGTACGTTTTAAACAACTGAGGGAAAAAAAAACGAGAAAGAAGAAAAATCTTCGAACCGGTTGACAGTTGTGGGTGTGCGTTGGGGGGGGTCCTTTTTTTGTAGGAGTAGGGAAATTGGTATTCCCATGGGTTGACAAAAGAAATAAAAATAGGATAAGAATATTTAAAAAAGAAAAAAATCTATTTTATCGATTAGAAGGGCTGATCTTTATTTACACATGGTGTGTATAGGCTCTAGTAGACACTTCCACACTATTTATTCACAGATTTTTCTAAGGAAAAAAAATAAATTTGAAATCAGACTACAGTATAGTAAGAATATCATGCCTGTGGCAATTAGTACGTAAACATAAAAGTCAGACATGTCGGGAGAAAGGTCGGTGAAAAGTTTCCCCACATATACACATACCCTTATACCCTTACAAAGGCTAGGCCGCCAGTGGTGGATTTTACAAAGAGTTAAACCTGTTTTATCTCGAGTTAAAATGAGTTACTCGACCTAACTTATATATAGGACTACCCTTTAGTTTTTAATATCTCCTAGGACTAGTCCTGAGCTAGGACTAGTCCTGAGCTAGGACTAGTCCTGAGCTAGGACTAGTCCTAAATCTTTGTGAAATCGACCACAGGCCCACCCTCGAGTCACAGATAACCAAACGAGTTTCAGTTGAACGTGATTTGTGTAATTCTCACATCTCCATCTATGCCCAGTGCACTGATGTTCTGAAACGGCAAACGGTGCTGGTATTCCAGTAGGTGACTGCCATTCAAAGCTACCTTGAACGATTGCTTGGTACACATGAACATGATCTGGAACGAAGACAAGACAAAACATCATGAGAAACGATTACCGGTCACATTAAAGGGGTTGACTTGCAGTCTTGTATTTGACTTTGTATTTGCCGTTTGTTAATAATCTGTTTTTCATAATAATTGTTAAAGATTTCCTGATTCGACCTTTGGAAGCAATGGAATGTTTCCTTTGGTGTATTCTGCGAAGTTGCAGGCCCAGCAGTTTTTTTTATAGTCATAACTTATCTCATCTTTCTTGTCAGATCATTTGACTTATAATAATGAATTATCAAAGTTAGTTATTTCATTAATTTACTAGTATTTCTGTTTTCTTTTTCTTCTTCTAAAGGCACTCCACAACAACAAGCCTTGGCTTATTGGGATAAGCCTCTACTGCATTCTGTTATGTATACTGTTCAGAATGGTATAAATATTATATTGAATTGAATGTTAAACCAATTCAAATCAAATCAAATGAGCTTTCCTTTTTAAAAATATTGGCTGAATGATAAACTTCATTACCCATGATATCATATCACAATTTATATAATTTGTAATGTTTGCTTTAATTTTCTTTCCAAAGACGTTTTTATTTATTTTATTGATGTATGTATTTTATTAACTATGTACATGCATATTATAGGCCTATAGGCTATATGGTCAATAAATACAAATACATATAAATATCTAATGCTTACTTCATAAGTTCCATTTGGATGGAAGGGGAAGTGTCCCCGGTGTTTGATTTCATTTCCGTCCCATCTTGTGTTGCGCAGTGTGTTCAAGTTGATGTACTGCTCACGGAAACGAGGGTTAAACTGCAGGGCCACGTCACTTCTGGGGTTGGTTGACATACCGCATTGCAAATTTACATGAAATCTAGGATTTAAAACATGATACACAAAATACATTATCAAAAAGGAAGAGTCGACGGTATTATATAGGGTTGGTAAGGATACAAACATAATTGTAGACACTGGGGCCGATCTTAACTGCAAATCAATCGTAGTTGCTTATTAGTAAAGTGTAATACAACATTCTCTGGTTGTCGGAATGACATGCCGCATTGCAATATTACATGAAATCTAGGATTTAAAAGATGATACACAAAAAACATTATCAAAAAGGAAGTGTCGAAATGTGTAGGATTGGTAAGGATAAAAAACAACCGACGCTGAGACCAATCTTAACTGCAAGTCAATCGAAGTTGCTTTGTAAAGTGTAATACAATTTACAAATCACTATGGTAATACTGACAAATCATCTTCGATTAACCTTAGTGCTGTGTGCAATCGAGCCCTGGACACGTTTAGTATTGTAAAAGACCAGCTGTATACTTACTTGGTGTATCCCAACATAATGCATCAAATAACAAATTTGTGAAAATTTAGACCCAATTGGTCATTCAAGTTGGAAGAAGTTAATGAAATAAACAATCTTTGTTGCACAAATTTGTGCGCTTTCAGATGACGGAGGAAGGCTTCAGGTCTAAAGTCTTTCTCAGATATTAGCTCAAATATTTGGTGAGAAATTTCCCTTTATCAAATTCTTGAGAGGGAGTTGTTTCTGACTTTTTGGCCACCATGTTTGCATTTTTAATAAACCAATAATAATAATAAGCTCTCCGTTTCTCATTACAAAGTAAGTTTTATGCCAATGAGTATTTTGAGTTCGCCCAAAAAGAGTGACACAGATTGACTTTCACTCTCAAAATAGCGAAAATTACACCACTCGGACAAGAGAGTGAAATTTTAACTCCTTTACATTAAAGACAGTGGGCACTATTGGTAGTTGTCAAAGACCAGTCTTCTCACTTGATGTATCTCAACATATGCATAAAATAACAAACCTGTGAAAATTTCAGCTCAATTGGTCATCAAAGTTGCGAGATTATAATGAAAGAAAAAACACCCTTGTCACACGAAGTTGTGTGCGTTTAGATGGTTGATTTCGAGACCTCAAGTTCTAAATCTGAGGTCTCGAAATCAAATTCGTGGAAAATTACTTCTTCCTCGAAAACTACGTCACTTCAGAGGGAGCCGTTTCTCACAATGTTTTATACCACCAACCTCTCCCAATTTCTGGTCACCAAGTAAGGTTTTATGCTAATAATTAGTTTGAGAAATTACCAATAGTGTCCACTGCCTTCAAGAGAGTACACGGTAAGTTTTTGAGATAAATCTACAGTTTCATGAGTCGTCGTGCACGCCCACCGAACGAGTAGCACGTCCGGACCTTCAGCTATACAACCAATTCTACATAGCCCCAGGGGTTTCTACTGAATCTGTAATTAGCACAACACAGTGTATACACAGGTTCAAAGCTTACATGTTCCACTTTGATATGTAATCTCGAGTGTTTGTGCAAAACATTTTGTGAAAGCATTTCTTGGATTTCTTATCAAAACCAGACATGCCTGACATCTCCGAACGAGGACTCTGAACATGTTTTAACAATACTTTTGCAATTTACGAAATGTTTCTCATTTTAAAATTAAAATTTAACTCTTCCACATTGTTATGAAATCTTAAGTGTTGACATAGCATTCCGTGGAAGGGAAGTCTTGAACTTTAACCAGACTACTGCCTAATCGCACCTCCAGAAAGGGGACTTCCAAGGTAATTTCTAATATATTTTATAACAGTGAGTGTTTACTTTTGGTATTTACTCCATGATAACAAGTTAATAACTTCGTAAAGAGCACTGGCAATCTATTGATCTTATAAAACATTATTAGAAGCGACAATATTGAAGTAATGATAGCACAGAGAAAGAGGTATTTTTTATCACAAAACGTGAGCCTAAAATAGGCATCTGAAAGCCTCAATATTTTGCAAGTAGAGTGTTTTTAATTTGCTTGCACCTTCGATGACCAATTGATTGAGCCCAAATTTCCCTAGTATTTTATTGTATTTATGCATATATGTTCCAAGAATACACAAAGTGAGGATACTTGTCTTTGACAATAAGCGATAGTATACACTGCCTCTAATATAAAAATCAACTCTCCAAATCCTGTGTTTGCGGCGAGTGACGTCATCTACTTATACCCCCCACCCCCACAGAATTCGGGAAAGTGTTGAGGGTAAAGTGCTAGCACACACAGGTGAACGGATATAAACAAAAATATTATATTCTTTATCCCCGATGCAAATTTTACCATCTACTAAATATTTGCGGTAACCACTGCTAAAATATAGGATTCGAACTGCCTCTAGCTACCGGAAAATCTCGGTGGACTAGTTGGTAAGGCACTTCTCTATATGCAAAGGTCGTGGATTCGAATCCCACCGAGTATTAAACATTGTGAGAAACAGCTCCCATTGAAGTAACGTAGTTTTCGAGAAAAGTAATTTTCCACGAATTTGATTTCGAGACCTGCGATCTTTTCCACAGTATTCGGGAAAGTACACAGTATACATTCTTTCTAATATCCACAGTGCAAGTTTAAAAACATGTATACATGTACTTTTACTAACCTTGTCAGTGGATTTGGTTTGACGGTGACTTTGACTACAATAATCTTGCCGTCTTTCATACCACCTGGGATCATGGCTAAGTAAGGCACTGGCTAGAAACAGAAACATAAAGGACAATGATAGCTTTAGTGGCAGGGCAACATACAAAATGTCTCAACAGAAAACTACGCCAAAAACAAAAACAGTGACATTTATTCTCAGCGGTTTGAAAAGGCAGTGGACACTATTGGTAATTACTCAAAAAAATTATTAGCAAAAAAACTTATTTGTTAATGAGTTAAAACATTGTGAGAAACAGCTCCCTTTGAAGTAACGTAGTTTTCGAGAAAGAAGTAATTTTCCACGAATTTGATCTCGAGACCTCATAATTAGATTTTGAGGTCTCGAAATCAAGCATCTGAAAGCACACAACATCGTGTGACAAGGGTGTATTTTTTCTTTCATAGTTATCTCGCAACTTTGACGACCAATTGAGCTCAAATTTTCACAGGTTTGTTATTATTATGCATATCTTGAGATACACCAAGTGAGAAGACTGGTCTTTGACAATTACCAAAAGTGTCAAGTGTCTTTAATGTTGAAAAATATTGAAGGCGATCAGAGCATACTAATCGAAACTTTTATTTGTCAACCACTATTTTTGTCAGAACCAACACCACTCAAAAGAGATTTTCACATGGTATTTGAGCTTGTGGCGTAATATGCAAGGTGTCCAATCCGTTGGTCTTACTAGTTGTACTTTCAGCCAGGAAATTTGATTATTATTGTTTGAAGATTATTTATTGGAAACAAAAAAAGTTTATTGAAAATTAATAAAAACAAATGGTATGCTCACATAAAACTTTTTTGAGATGGGGGGGGGGGGGTCCTACTAGATGTTTTATTTGTTTGCTAATTTTAACCTCGGAGTTGTCTTCTCGAGAAAAATAACATTACTTTAGAGTTAATAATTACCGGATTGTTGACTGGCTGCGGTTGGCTTGGGTACTGCGGCTGCGCAGGAGGGTACTGCGGCTGCGCAGGAGGATAGTGCGGCGGCTGCGCAGCAGGAGGATAGTGCGGCTGCGGCTGCGCAGGGGGATACTGTAGAGAAAAACATAGAGGGAAAACAGTTACAGTTACAGCAAAAATTTCGTTGTGTTTGAATCTCATTTCTTTTTTAGTTTGTAGGCTATTATTGGAAACATTATTCTTGCAAATCCATTGTAAAACATCGACACAGGAGAATTACACAAATTATAAACATGTAAAAATATAATTTATTACTGATTGTGTGCCGTCAGCTACAGTAGGGTGTCACTGTACAAAGAGAAGGTATTGGTTGTCACTCTAAAAGATTAAAGGAACACGTTGCCTTGGATCGGTCGAGTTGGTCTTTGAAAAGCGTTCTGTAACCGTTTGTTATAAAATGCATATGGGTAGAAAGATGTTGTAAAAGTAGAATACAATGATCTACACAAATATGCCTCGAAATTGCGTGGTTTTCGTTTTACCTCGTCGACTAACATGGTCGGCCATTTATGGGAGTCAAATTGTTAAACTTACAGCGAACCCAGGTTGTGGTGGCATCGCAGCAGCGGGAGCTGCCGGTCCTTCCATGCGTATGTTATAAACACGCAGCTCACCATTAATCATGATATGGGAGATACGGGGGAGCCTTTTGATGTAGTGAGGAGAGCTGATAAAATGCACTCCGTTCACAGCGATCTGAAAACACGAAGAAAGCCAAAGTTGTTTTCTGTTTACTTTCACTTGACCTTGAAGCGTAAATATCTTTTATTATGAGATTATGATTGACATAACAAAGATCCCCTGACTAAAATATTAATTGTTTGTTCAAAACTTGTCACATTGTTGCAGATAACCTTTATCTAAGCACATCTATAATAAATTAAGAGGGGCCTTGGGAAAAACGTTGTGAATCACGCAAAATTATTTTCATTTCACTTTTTGTCTTCCCTCTTTGTTTTGCTGCTGTTGTTGTTGCTATTTTGGGTGGGTTTTGTTGCAAATAAAATGACTAATGATGCTAAAGAAAAACTCACATTAAGAACAAGAACGAATGGGTGAATAGTTACATAAGGATTACCGTTTACCCAGTCAGTTTAACTTGTGGTTTATTATTTGATATGTACATAATATAGATCAAACAAATTGACCGTAATGCATAATATAAACTTCTCACACCGTCACCTTAAACTGATGAGCCTCACACAGAATGATCATCTCAAAGTTCTGCCCCTTCTGAATAACGTTCTGGACTTGCAGAGGCTGGCCCCAGACTTGTTTCTTTAAGTGGTTGACAATGACCAAACCTTGCTGGTAGGATGGGCTGAAAGCCAGGGCGATGTCATCCATTGGGGCCTGGTTCAGACCACAGGTCAGATTCACGGTGAATCTGAAATGACCGACAGAAACAATTTCCTTTAACGGTGCAGTGGACACTGTTGGTAATTACTCACAATATATTAGCATAAAACCTTACTTGGTGGCGAGTTATGGGGAGCTGTTGATGGTATAAAACATTGTGAGAAACGGTTCCCTCTGAAGTGGAGTAGTTTTTGAGAAAGAGGTAATTTTCCACGAATTTGATTTCTAGGCTGTTTTTTAATTAATCTCGCAACTTCGATGACCGATTGAGCTCAAATTTTCACAGGTTTGTTATTTTATGCATATGTTGAGATACAGCAAGTGAGAAGACTGGTCTGTGGCAATCACCGATAGTGTCCAGTGTCTTTAACGGTCGGTGGACACTTAAAAACCGACTTGGACGAGCAATGGAGAGATGTTGATGCTGAGAGAAACGACTTCCTCTGAAGGTATTTCCAACTTTTTGGGTGTCTGTTTTCCAACAAGGGTGTTTTTTCATTCAAAATTTGTTTCAAAATTTGTTTCAAAAGGTGAAAGCGATATTGAGATATCGCCAAAGTTCCGATGTGGATTGATTTCAAGTTTTTGGAGGTATTTTTCCATAACCAACCTACTTAGATGTGAAATGTTTCTCAAAATGCCTATATCATTGAAAGCCGTACTTCTAGCACTTCTAACTAAGTAAAATTGTATTGCCTCCAATCTAAAGATTTATGCTGACGTATACTTTCCCTTTAAACACATTTGAGAACAATGAATATGGGGACATCACTTTTTAATGACGTATGAAACACAACGTTTAAAAAAAACCTCTCTAAACATACAAAACACAATTACGGCGAACAGTGCAAAAGGACAGCGCCCTCTTTTGAACAAACCCCATTCAGTCTTATGTTAATTTTTCGATGGCAGATCAGTCTACAGGTCACGGAAAGATAAGAAACTCATTCAGTTACACCCAATGACATTTATTACGCCAATGTGTAAATAATGAGTGAGTGAGTTATCGGTGCCTGATTAAAAAATGCTGTCCATTGCCGCTGCACTGTAAAAGGTATTTTACGGTGATATACATGTATATACCATGGCAACAAGCGTGCCGTAAAATTTACAGGGACCGTCCACATAAACGGTAATGTTATGCGTTTCCCAGTTAAAGAAATAGTGTAAAATAATTTACACTTGATTTAAAACGGTGCATTAAAAAAAACGAAAGCCTTGCAAATCAACATAACTAATTGATGGATTTATTACTCCCTATATTGTTTTTTTGTTTACAGAGAAGTTCATCACGCTAGTGCTGAAACACCTGGTCAATGTAAAATAACTGTTAGTTATCATCACTTCTAAACAATTACGTCATTATTAAATTCAAATAATGTATAGGCCAAAACATGAATCAAGCAAGTGCGTTAAACTTTGCATGGTATGGCAAGTATTAAAAGGCAGTGGACACTATAGGTAATTAGTCAAAATAATTATTGGCATAAAACCTTACTTGGTAACGAGTAATGGGGAGAAACATTGTGAGAAACGGCTCCCTCTGATGAAGTAACGTAATTTTCGTGAAAAAAGTAATTTTCCACGAATTTGATTTCGAGTCCTCAGAATTAGATTTTGAGGTCTCGAAATCAAGTATCTGAAAGCACACAACTTTGTGTGACAGGGGTGTTTTTTCTTGCATTATTATCTCGCAACTTCGACGATCAATTGAGTTCAAATTTTCACATGTTCGTTATTTTATGCATATCTTGAGATACACCAAGTGAGAAGACTGGTCTTTAAAAACTACCAATAGTGTCCAGTGTCTTTAAGAAATAGTACAAATAAATAGGCCTATAGTAAACTTGCGGGTACACAATCATGTATCCATTATCTTGTGTGCGAGTGGGTGCTATGAAAAGAGCCAATGTGCTTGCTGACGGTTAGGCCAGTACTCTGCTCGTAGTTTCCTGATATAGAACTCATTATCAGTAAAGCATTAAAGATAAATTCCAACCCTGACCGAAGTACATAATTTGATTGAATGTTGAAGTGATATTTTTACCTTGAAGCATGAGGCTCCACGTAGCCCTGGATAAAGAGCGTCTTCCCCGGGCACATCTTACCAGGGATAACCCCCGAGTACGGAATCATCTGCAACAACAAAATAGCACATTATATACAAAGTTGTTGTATTTGATTTAAAAGTAATGTTTACCTTCTTTTGAAACCGATTGATTGTATTAATCCTTAAAAATGTAGTTGTATATAATAAAACTAACTTGTGAAAAATGTACTTATTTTCCCCATAATATTTTAGAGATTCTTCAAATTTGACACACGTGTCACATATAGGGCTCATCAGGGTTCAAAACCATGACCTATATACCGTTTTCATAGCAGGCTTGTAACAATTTAAGATGTTTTTGTTCTCTTTTTTTCCCCCTTTTTTCTTTTTTATAGTGACTGGTTTAAATGTCATTAATAATTATTATAAAAATAATGTTAGCTTATTCTTTTGAAGAATCTGCTCAATTGTCAAATTTAAGACTGATAGCCACTTACTGGGTTTGATGCAATTACTGTTGACATAGTGATCGCTGTTTTCTGCAATTGAGAAAAAAAAAACAAGAATCTTTAAAACAAAAGTTAATATGTGGGGTGGGTCATCAATACGAAATGTATAAACCAGCAAATGCCAAATGATACCGTTGAAACAAAAGTATATAAATAATGGGTGTGCCTGTTCGTGGGGTCAACTATACGAAAAGTATAAACCTGCAAATGCCACGTGATACCGTTGAAACAAAAGTATATAAATAATCGGTGTGCCTGTTCGTGGGGTCACGAACTTTACGAAAAGTATAAACCTGCAAATGTCACGTGATGCACTTAAATACAAGGGTATCATATTATCTAGTTAGGCCTATAGCTAAAAATTTGACAACCTCATAATTTCTGCTTGAAGTCCTTGATGTAAAATTAAGATAAACAACATTTCTGTTTTGTACCGGTAATTATCCATTAGTGATCAAGATCACGCAAGCCCCAACCCTTAAAGTGGTGATTAATAAAACTCACACTAAAAAAAACCAACATTAAATAAGTTATCATTAATTGATATACGTTAATATCGTTAAGTTTCGCATGTTTCAATCTGTTTTTTATTTTGATGTCAAATCAAATGAACGTGTGTGAATGAAGCTACGTTCAATGACGAAATATGGGCCCCTTATTAAAGGGACACGGAGTGCGAGTTGGTCTAGGAAAAGCTTATCGTTTGTTATGCATCATTTGGTTAGAAAGAGTAAAACGACCAACACAAATATGCCTGTAAACTGCATGGTTCCCTTTTACGTCGTGAAGTAACACGCACGCCAATTTGTGGAGTCAAGTTTTTGGGTAGGGGAGGGTAAGGTTCAATACATTATTATTACACCCCCTCACTTGCACACGCCCCCTCCAAGTCACTGTCACATGTGATATGGTGTGATTATTGGAAAGTGAAGTATTCCAACTCTTTAAGCTTTTGGCGACTCTGCTGTAATTCTACCTAATATAAATACATTCGTACACTAGGCCTACCAGCACGGCATACTTGTCATTCTCTTTGACGTACATTTCCCCTTTCTCTACGCCTTTATGGAGGAGAGTGAGACGACACTCTACTGACATGGTGGCTAAATGTTTTTAAAATACATAGCCATTCTCACCAATAAAATACCACCACCCCTTCGCCACCTTTGAGTTTTATAATTAAGTAGGGCAATTCGGGGATAAGATTCCGTATGGCGCCACCACTTTTTCACAAATTTTTACAAAAAAGGATATCTCATCGAGGTAAATTAGATACTTTATTATTTCATATCGAATGAAAAAGTGGTGGCGCCATACGGTAACTTTTCCCAATTCGGTTCACGAATCTAGCTATACTGTACAAAGGTACGTTTAATAGTAGTAGTAGGCCTACTGTTGGTTAGTTTCCTTTCCTTCCACCATGGTAAAACTAGCCAGTCATGTCTTTACGCCCTGTGCAACTCTGAATGAAAACCTAGCATGTACACACGGAACAAATTGCATTAATATAAACACACTGAACACAAAATGGAGGACTAAACATGTTGTACTTACGGAACACACTGTGTAAGAATCCTTGTACTAATAGTGTGTAGTCAGTTGTCCGGTGTCCTTACATCCACGTACAGGGTTTATTTATTGTCCAGCTGATTACCGATAGGAATCCAGGTATTGCGTAATGCGGTATTTACACTCCACCTGCCACTCCCCTTTAAAATGCTGGGTCTGTACTTCTGGCTCAGAGAAAAATGCAGTTCGCGGGCATACGTGCTAAAACGAAACTATATGACGTACCACGGTACTCGTGTCACGAGATATTCTTATTTACAATGCCTCTCTCTCGAGGTAGCTGACCTTGAACAGCCTATGTGACGATAGAACTCGTTCGTAGCATAGAGTCAAGAGCAAAGATCATATTTACCAATGGTTTCATTTTATTGATCAACCAGACTGTGAAAAATGTTGTGTGCAGTTTGGCATTGTGTCGTTTTTGTTCGATTGCACCACACAGTATAACAGCCTAGATCCAATTACTTTCTTATATACAGAGGCGTCGATGTACATGTATTGCTATAGTCATTGATATGAGATTTGAATTCCATAATTTAACACAGGCGTATCGCAACGCAGCCCTCCCCTCCCCTCTCCTGTTCATACTTTGATGACGACCTTCTTGTAAAGTATAATGATTTAGTCTTTTTACTCCCCCACAATTATAACACTATAATAAAGATCGAGAACGCATGGCTCGGCGCAGCGGGGCCCTTTAAGCAAACCTCATCAGGGGCGGGGAAGCGGGGAGAGACACCGAAACGCATACAAGCTCACTCTGTTAATCGAAATAAAAAATGTATTGGGGGGGGGGGGCAGTACCCCAAATAACTTTCAGGGGAGTGTTTTCCCTTTCCCCCTTTTTAGTTGTGAAGGTGTGAGGGAAAAGGCCAAGACTTTGCTCCGTCTTATTTCTGTACAATAGTTTCCATAAAGAACATAGGCCTACTGCGTTCCGCGCGTACCGCTTATATAATATAGGGTATACGTCTATATGCATTGCCTCATTTTTAAAAGACGATCTAGCAAGACGGTTAAATCAATTTGTACCAGTTGACAGCCTACGACCAGTGTTTTCCGGATGTCTGAAACTTTTATATAACGTACTTTACATGCCACAACTTTCTTTTTCGAAGAAAAGGAGAGGACATATGATGCACCCCTCCTCCCGTAAACACTTCTGTTATTTAATAGACCCCCCCCCCAATATACTTCTGTTATTTGTATTTAAATAAAAAACAACAAGGGAAAGGGACTGAGTAACTTTTAGACGCTTTGGGGTTTAACTTTTGTCAGATATTAATTCCATGTCATACTGGAAGTTTTTTTTCTGTTTAAATTAATCTCGCCTGAAGTAAAATAAAGTCTGTTTCTTTATATTTTATTTTTCAGACAGTACATGTATATAACATCTTTTCCTGGAATATAATGGATAAAGTATATTGTATGTATGCTATATGCCTATTTGGTTTGCATACTATATGCAAAATACTAGTAAACACTCTTTATTTCAATTGCAAAAAACAGAGGGAATCAAGGGTATAATTTTATTTTGTGATGCACCCATTGAAAACGGGAAGAAATTACAAGCCTCTAATCTTACACTAAAATAGTTTAAAATGCAAGCGCAACTTTTGTTGAAATCCCCCAACGAGTTTTATGACGTCACATTGCAAATAATAATAATATGGTTTGTACATTTTTCCACAAAAAGAATTTTCAGCTCGACATTAAATTTAGATGATATTTAATCAAAATACCAAAAGCAAAATTTGAGTGGTGCAAAGTGTCCTCTTTGTTATTAACAGACCTATTTGTTTTGGTATCTGATGACGTCATATACAATGACATTTTGTTATCGATTTAACCCGATTTTAGAGACTTGTAATTTTCCCCACTTTCATGATGATTCTATCTATTCGGAAAATTGGTGCATCACAAAACGTCATTTGACCTTGGAGCCCCTCTTTAACCTAAACCTTTTACTGCCTCCACCCCCTAACCTCCCCTAAACGAAACAAGAAAAGAAACCCCATAGGCCCTCCCCTAACAAAAAAACCCACAAAAAAACAAAACAAAAACAAAATAACAGACAGACAGACAGACAGACAGACAGACAGACAGACAGACAGACAGACAGACAGACAGACAGACAGACAGACAGACAGACAGACAGAGAGAAAGACAGACAGACAGACAGACAGACAGACAGACAAACAAACAAGTACACAAACAAACAAACAAACAAACAAACAAACAAACAAACAAACAAACAAACAAACAAACAAACAAACAAACAAACAAACAAACAAACAAACAAACAAACAAACAAACAAACAAACAAACAAACAAACACCCAAGAAAAAGTGGTTTATTTACAGACTAAAGACCACACCCTTTAAAAATAAATAATCCCATTTCAGCAAAGCTTGTTGAGCAATAGACACAGAGTAGAAAGTCCATGTGTTACAGTTTATGATTGGCCATAATTTATGATTGGCCATCGTTTATGATTGACCATAGTTTATGATTGGCCGGTCCAAGTTCTGCAGCATGCAGCGTGTCAAATGCCAAACTAAAGCTTCCATGCAGTCGAAACAAATTAAAAAATATAATGTGATTTTAAACCCGGACTTAATGGCACAACTGTGCACAGACTTTTCTGTGTACTGTGTAGATCCTTTTGTCAATAAACTATCAGACTGCAGGCTAGCTCTATATATGTCTCTTCCTCTGTGCTGTACACAGAGAGTGAAAGGTCTAACTGTGGGTTGGCTTAGTTTACTTATCATTAAGAACCACAGTGGATGGTAACGAATGGTCAAACAGCAGGAGGGTTAACTGTGTACATGTACATGTATTGTGTAGACCAATGGCGTCATATTGCATGCTGGCACAGTTTATTAGAACACTTGGTTCTTACAGCACACACATTTTTAAAGCTAGATCAAGGCGGTTTATAACATTATCTCTGTTCATCAAACATACTTGGACCATTCCTCAAACTTTCTTAACTCCCTAGGGTGCATAGTGCATACAATCTCAATAATTTAATATTAAAGCTAAGGAGTAAAATCCAAAACAATACTGCGACAGCCCCTCTCATGCTCCCAATAGCACACCTGTGTGAAGAGAAGTATTTATGGTTAAATGCCAAGAACATAAGTGTCTTGACCTGGAATCGAACCCATCCTACAGTAATTCAGCGATCAGAACCTGACTTTGAAGCGACAGACCGCTTGGCTACGACATGTTGTTTTGAAGAATTCAAAACCACACTGGATGATGGTGGTAAGAGTAGGAGGGTTGACTGTGTACTGTGTAGATACATTCAACACATATCATATTGCAGACTGGCATAGTTTATCCATCCCTCAAAACCAGTGAACAATAAACATGGACATCTTCTACCCTGTTCATATTTCATATGAACTTCTTTAAACATAAATACTTATTACAACGGGACGACACCAGTCATCCACAAATAAATTCAGCTTCTGAAATTTTGTCACAATTGACATTCATGATTTAGGGGAATTGGAGCATTGACTCAATAATAATATCACACTAAATTTGTAAGATGCCCTTTCCCTTGACCAATGGGTTTGGGCTCAGCTCTGGTTGAAACGAGGCATCAAAGAAGTGATTTTAGAGCCTAATTTGAATTGGTTCTGACTAAAACTTATAGTGACACTCAAGTTTGAGCTTTTCACACCAAATATAATGTTGGAATGTCAGAGGATTTGGATTTTTATATTTCATGGTTTGAATGCTGCGCGCACCTGCAACAGACACTGGTTTCCTCAACGAGAAGCTGTTGACCAGGAAACATCACTACAGCATTTCCAATTATTGCATAAACATGGATACCATGCTTTGCTGATCTTGAAGTCACTATCCTGTTAGAAGAGTCTAATTACAATACCAGTGCAGGCACATCTGCTGCATGCATGTAGGTTCAACTAGTTCCAGCTCAACACCTGACATAGGCCTACCTGTAGTACCTGTATAGCGCCCTCTCTTGATTGGTATTGTTTAGTGTTGTGGTTACAGAATAGCTGCTGTTGCGTTCAGTCACGTACAGATAAAGTTAGTTGAGTTCAATGAATAATTAGTTCCACGACTGGCTATAACGATACCTTTGTGAGTAACTTGACCAAAAGTCACCCATCTTAAAATGGCTCAAAGGCATTTCTGAAGACAAAAACTGACAATTCTGTGAAGACCTTTAAGTCTTTGCAGAAAAGGTGGGAAAGACAAGTCTCAAATTTTTTGGGGGATGAATAATACTCAAAGAAAAGTTAGCAACATATATTTCCTATGGATCCGTGCAAATTTGTGGGAAGACAGCGTGGAAGTGCAAATACGCTACACTTACCAACGGGATAAAGCTGCTTGCCTTAATAAAGGACTTGGTAAAAGCAACTCTGTTTTAACTGTGTGTGAAAACCAAGGTTGAGCTTTCATGCATGTAGGTTCAACTAGTTCCGGCTCAACACCTGACATAGGCCTACCTGTAGTAACCTGCAAAGGCTCTATTCTGTATAGCGCCCTCTCTTGATTGGTATTGTTTAGTGTTGTGGAGTCACTTGTGACTTCACAAGAAATTGTTTATATGAAAATGGTTTTGACCATGGATTTGAAGCTTTTACCCCAAATCAAAGCAGTGAATTGAAAAGGGGCCCAGTGGTGCATAATTTCCTCATCAGAGGTCATCAAACTTATCGATTGGGTAGTGTTCCTTGTACTGCTTCAGATGTTGCCTCAGTTCTTGCTCTTGCTGGATAAGTCGCTTTGAGGGTTTGTCGAACACGTCTGACATCATGTACTTGGGTGAGGGTTTCTTTAACTTTTCTGCTTTCTCAAACTCTTGCATTATCTGGGGGAGGAGGGTTGAAAGTATCAAAAGCAAATTATTATTATATTTTATTAGGGACATTTCACAAAGTACAGTAACAATACTTGCAAACAAAAGTTTAGCTACAGAATTGTTTTTAAAATGTTTAACAGAATTACCTGTAGGCCTACAGGCTAAATAGTAACTAAAACACTGGTCCTGAAAGAAGACGACTGACAGAAGGTTAGGATACAACAAGGAACATGATAAGAATAGTTGAGAGATGAGGGTAGATTGGGTAAGGACAGTAAATAGGGTGGGAGAGGGAAGAGCAGGGAACAAGGGACAAAGACGACCCAGTTCAAGCTGGCCAGGATCAACAAAAGTGTAGTTAAACACTGTGACATGAACTGTCAATCAAAACTTGAGATGGGAACATATAAAGATACAAAATACTATAAATAATATAATGAATAGGGCCTTGTTTGTTAAGATGATCTTCAAATTAAGAGAGGTGAACCTTCAGCAAATAGTATTAGCCTCATTGGACAGGATATTGACATTGTGCAAAATTACAAATACCTGGGTACAATAATCGACAATCAATTGAATTGGAGTAACCATTGCTCAGCGCTCATCACAAAGGGCTGTCGGTTAATGTATTTTTTGCGTAAATTGAATTATTTTCATGTAGACAAGGAAATTATGATTCTGTTTTACTCATCTGTTATTGAAAGTGCTATTACTCATGATTGTGTGGTTTGGTACAATGGAGCAAGAAAACAAGATACTGGTAAAATGAAACGGGTTGTGAAACAAGCATCAAAAATCCTAGGGATAGACATCGATCTTGATGAAACTTGCAAAGATAAGGTTCTATCTAAAGCAGAGGCAGTTGTAATTGTATGTAACACCAACCATCCATTAAACAAATTCTTCATCAAACTTAGAAGTGGTAGGAGATGGCAGTCACTTAGGTGCAAAACAAACAGGTACCTCAACTCCTTCATCCCATACTCCGTCCGTCTCCTCAACCGTGTTTAACTACTTTGTTTACTTTCTGCTTAGATGTAGTCTTCAGTATAATTAAATTGTGGTTTATTAGTAATGTTGTTTTCTGTTTAAATAATATTTCCAGTAGTTTATTTATGATTGTGTGTTATTTATTTTTCTTTCTGTATTGCATGTATTCAAACAGAGTTTCCTACATGGTGGGACAAATAAAAATTGAATTGAATTGAATTGAATTGAATTGAATCAAGGGAACTCGGCAAACTCCCACAAGGGGGTATAAACACCAAGCTGGCTACAGGCAATCTTTTTCATACAAACATTGGTTTAACGTCCGTTGTTATGAATTGTACAAATCAAGAAATTGTGATTCAGTAACTAGACGACAATACTTATTCTAGTTATTGTGAAATCCTGTAGTACTCTGAAACAGGCATAATCTTTAGTCCTAAAATAAATGGGATATTTTATTGAGACGAAGGACTGTACTTTCATTTCACATGACGAAAGCTCACAAGACATTTCATGCTATTTAATCAAAGTTTTTCTGATTTTTCCAAGGGCCCCCAAAATCGGAAAACAGACTGAAACAGGAAGAATATCCTGGCTGCTGAAACAAGAGAAATGAAGTGGACCCCCTTTAATTCTTTTTGTTGTTGTTGGCATTTTGTAATGTAATTGTTTGTATTGTCAGTCTTGTCCTTGTTTTCTGATTTGCTGTTTGTTTGTTTGTCTATGTATAGGCTGTTTTCTACAAGCCTCGGCTTTCTCTAACAGGCTCATGCTCTCTCGCCTCTCTTGTACTACTTTCCAAAAATAATCGTCATAATAAATTGAATTAATCTGTTTTTAATACCTCTTTCTTGACCTCAGCCATCCACGCCTTCTCTTTCTCCACACTCCACCAGTTCTTTTCCACCATGTAGTTACGGAGGCGTCCAATCGGATGATCTTCCTTATCCCAGTATCGGACCTCATCAACTGAGCGATACGCTGACGAATCATCACTTGTACTATGATGACCGGTCCTGAATCACAAAGGGAAAAGTTCAAAGGAAGAACTTGGGATTAAAACTTATATTATAATACTCCATTCACACATAGACGAATGGAAAAGTGGCCGAGAACTTGGCCAATCGCGGCCAAACTTGGGAGCATCTCTATGAACATGGTTTGGTCGGGGTTGGATGGCCTATGTTAGGAAGCTACATTATCTCTCCATATTTATTTTGAATGTGCTCAAAATAAGTGTAGCCGGGTCTTGGCCAACAATAGGCCGGGCAAAGTCGTAGTGAGAATGCGTTCATCATAACAGCAGCGTGGTAGCATTGTGGTGAGATCTTTGTGGTCAAAACAAAAACACAACACCGTCGGCAACTATTTTGAAGTAAAAACAATGGCTTGGCCGGCATTGGTCAAGGTGTAATCGTAGTGGCAGCGAGTCAGCACTGATTTTGACGTAGAAGCAGCACAGTTGTGATGTAGCCTTCAAATTGCCAAATTGCTTAATGCGATGTGAATTTCAACTTCACAGGAGTTGAACAGAGTTCAATTGTTGCGACTTATTCCTTACAAATTGGTGACATCAAATTCGCAGGAAGTGTGAACCAGGCTTAAGCAGCTCTTCCAAAAAGATCTATGATCTTTAACCTTGAGCCTAAAAGGGAAGTTATTCAATATACCTGTACGTCATTGCTTCAATAAGAACTGGTTTACTCTCGTTTACTGCCATTTCTCTAGCTGCTTTGGTAGCATTGTAGACGGCGAAGACATCATTGCCATCCACACGTACACTGCTCATGCCGTACGCTGGACCACGACAAGCTGGGGACAAAAGGTATGGTGATATCTTTAATTGTTTATTGGTGACCAAACATTTCATAATTATCTTTAACTATCTGTTAAGCTTCCTGGATCTGTATAAATATTCTCAAAGCTCTAATTAGAGCCAAATGAGAAGAGGAGATGATGAAGAAATATCAGTTAAAGATGTGGGAGGAAAACCACACAGAATTATTCCAGAGAAAACCCAAGCAGTCAAGTAGGGACTGAAAACCCTATCCACACATAGTGTCCTTGGTGGGATTCGAACCGTGGGTCCCAGAGGTGGAAGGCGAGCAGGACACCACTTCACCAACCTGACTATCATTTGACAGCACACATTCACTCTGGTTAATAAGTTTGGATCAATATAACTACGTAAAGACCATTAATAGTTACACAAATGAAATCCTTAATCTCGTCCACTAATTCATTGCTAAGTAAAGCTTTACTTTCAAAATAACAAAATAATAACAGTGGATGGCTCACTCACCGAGTAAATGACCTGAGCTACCAAGTTTGCAAAGCACCAAGCTAAATCAAACAAGAACCATCTGTGCCCCCACAAGTACCCCATTACACCTTGGTGATGAGAAGCATTTATAGTCAAATGTCTTGCTCAAGGACACAAGTGTCATCACCAGGATTCAAACCCACATCCTGATGAGTTTAGCCATCAGAACTTGAGTCCGATGCACTAATCGCTCAACCACGACATGCCACTATCTACAAACTTTACTCACCAATTCCATCCCCTCTATACTGCTCGCTTGTTGGTGTCGATATAGCATAACCGTTGTTTCGGCTGAAAAGTATGAACATTGTTTGTTTGGAATAATCAATTTTAAGTAACAAGGGAAACTGACTGGGTAGGTTTGAAATAGTTTGGGTCTGAACAAATAAAAAAATGAGCGCATGTTCGTTAATCCCAAAGCTGTTGGTTCAAGTCCTGCTCCAGTCAACTTGTCTTGGTTCAAACCCAAACCGTTTGCAAAAAGGAATATATCAAGTTACAAAAACATTTGATAACTTTTTTAGAGCTACGTGTTTTTTTTTATGTATGATACCTATCCTTTTATAGTACTGTGTAATAGTTTACAATGCTACACCAGGAACACCGGGTGAACTCATTCTCTCTACAATAAGTGCACAGGGTGCTTTTACATGCATTAAGGCCCGGTCACACAGGCCTCGATAAAGAGAACGATAAAAAAGAATGATAAAAAAAATGCACGCCCTGGATTGGTTGAACGAGCGTGGGAGTATTCTGTGCGTAGCAATTCAACCAACATAATGCCTTCTCTTTGCGACATTATCTTTATCGTTCTTGTTAACGCTGCAGTGTGTCTTGGCTTTTACACAACACACCGGTTGAGGGGCTTTACATCCCATCCGAGTCTTGCTTTAAGCAAGTGTCACGACTGGGACTCAAACCCACACTCTACTGATCAGAAACACCAGAGCTCGAGTCGGGCGCTCTTATCCACTTGACCACGCCACCATGTGGTGAATGCATCTCCACAGAACCACTTGCATAGGGATAGTTCTGTGCACACTTGTCCCACATTCGGTTAACTCACTGGACAAGGTTACTGTACATGTCAAGTAGGAGGGGCAATGTGCTTACCAGAAAAATATGCACGGTGCATCCAAAGTAGCAGCAAAGTTGAGGGCAGCATGGGCGTCTCCTTCACTGGCTGCCCCATCACCAAAGTAGCATACTGTACAAACATCCAAACCAGCTCGCTTCAGGGCAAAAGCAGCACCAGCAGCTGGAACACAAAGAGCAATTGGGTCAATCCTTTCAGCCCCAAGTGGTGACTATTATACACATATTGACAGGCAATGAGGTAACTAGTGTATGTCTATTCCCCCGAGGGACTTTGAGTGACCAGAGGAGCGACCTATTTCCAGAGGCCAGAGGCCGAAGGCCCAAGGGGGAGTAGACGTACACTAGTTACCAAATTATGCCAGTCAATATGTGTTTTATAACACACAGCTCGGTCTTAAAATGTGAAATAAGAACAGAAATCTGGAAAATAAAAGAAAGTTTTGTAGCTGCTGTTCACGATTCAAGTCAAGAGAGGACGCTGTAACCAGGCGCTATTTTCGTGCTCGGGAACTAGTTCCCGCAAACACGCGCACGCAATCACTAGACTATAATAGTTCAATCCAGGTGACCGTGTTTCATCTAACCAGAATACAGAACACACAAGAGGTGTGTCATAAAGTCAAATGGTGACTTTATAGTCAACTGTTGACTGTAATGTTCACGAACTAACAAGCTCATTTCAGAACCAGCACCTATTCCAAAAAGACTTCAAAAACATAATACTCAAGAGTTCTTCACTCTCGTTACTCTACATCCAAATGTTTGGGCTTGGATACAGCTCCATAAGCCTATTTGAGGTGTGTTGGACGTGATAGGAGTGTACTGTTTGGTTTGGGTGTAAACACACAAATTTATCCAAACCATATCTCAAAGAGGCTTATTGAAAAGCAGTTTGTTATTTAGACCTGTAGTCACAAATACTACAAAGTCAAGACAATTTCAATAGGATTTGTGTGGAGTTAAGGATTTAGGGCCAAGGCACTGGGGTGGATGTCACATAGAGTTAAGACTAGCCTTATCTTGAGTCATAACTTAGGACTAGCCTCAAGTTTTTTATATCTCCTAGGAATAGTCCTAACCTAACTCTTTGTGAAATGGACCCCTGGACATTTTTGTTAATTATCAAAGACCAGTATTCTCAATTGGTGTATCCCAACAAATGCATACAATAACAAACCTAAGAAAGTTTTGACCCAATTGGTCATCGAAGTTGCTTGTTAACAAGTTAGTTTTTATGCTAACAAATATTTTGAGTAATTACCAACAGTGTCCAGTGCCTTTAAACATGATATACCTTAGTAAATAAAACAGAACCTTACCATGCGGCATCTGGGTTGCAAGCGGGGACGATATAGCTGCAAAGTTGTGCTCTTTTGAGCCATAATGTACCGGCATCTGCCTCCCAAACCCAATATCCGCATTGTTGCCATAGCACTGGTTCATTATCTTATCCATTGGGAAGCCACGCCATATCAAAACACCTGGAGTTAATGTTGAGGCAAATAACATTAAATGATTTGGGGTTGAACAAAGAAAATTTACTAGAGCGGGACTCGAACAAACGACCTCCGGATTAACGTGCCCGCGCTCCACTACATGTACATGTAACTGAGCCACTTAGCCCTATGTTGGCGGTCTCCCTATTTTGTCAATATCTTTGTTTGGGGTGCCAGTCAAAAGCCACCCAAAAATGTGCCTGCCACTGCCAAGCTTAATTTAACGCAGGGTTAAACACCCAGACAAATCACAGGCCTGAACAATAATATACACATATTGTCTAGCAATGAGGTAACTAGTGTACATGTACATCTATCTATTCCCCCGAGGGACTTTGAGTGACCAGAAGAGCGACCTATTTCCCCCGAGGCAGAAGTTACCGAATTATGCCAGTTCATGTGTTTTATAACACACCTCGGTCTTAAATGTGAAATAAGAACAGAAATCTGGAAAAGAAAGGAAGTTTTGTATTTGCTGTTCACGGTTCAAGTCAAGCGAGGGCGCTGTAACCGGGCACTATTTTAAAAGACTAGTGCCTGCTCGGGAACAAGTTCCAGCAAAATAGCGCGCGCGATCACTAGACTATATTACTTCATCCCACGTGACTGTGTTTCAGCCAACCAGAATACAGAAAAAGCAAGAGGTGTGTAATAAATATCTTTAAAAGCATTATTCTCTGACCCACCTCCTTCTCTGTACTGGCCGTAAACCATGTCTCTGGGATCGAGTGCTGCTGCACTGCCTATATGCGTCCCTTCCTCACCATAGGATGTCATGTAGAAAGAAATTCTCCCCTGAGAAAAAAACAAACAAAACAAACTTAAAACAATGGCACGCAGTGAAGGTTTTACATAGTTCGGAAATATTTGTGTAATAATAATAATAGTTGCTCCTTATAGCGCGCATATCCATCACTCAGTGATGCTCAAGGCTCTTCAACAATCAGTACTTTACTGCAAGGTATGTGGGACTAAGTTTTACAATACAATACAATACAATACAATACAATAATCTTTATTAGATCCCAAAAAGGGTAATTCAGACCTACTCCTTTTCATTAGACCTACTCCTTTTTCATAGCACCATGTAATCTTTACAAGGTGCTTTGGCGCAATATGCAGCCTATCAAACAATGAACACAGAGGCGAATCCCTTCTCTTTACGATAAGTGCCTGATAGATAAGTGCACTGGGTTCTTTAATGTGCATTACACAGAACCAACAGCTTAATACGTCCAATCCAAAGGACACAGGTGTCAAGGCACTCGAACCCAAACTCTGCTGATCAGAAACACCAGAGCTTCAGTCAGGTGCTCTTAACCGCTAAGCCATGACAGACCACTGTGTAACGTGTAGACATTCACCAAGCATTAATTCTTCAAAACAATGTGGATTATGTACAATGGCCAGAGAGTAGTGGTATTACTTTACAAGGTGCTTTGGCACAATCTGTAGCCTATCAAACCAGAAACACTGGGACAAACTCCTGCCGTTTACCATAAGTGCACTGGGTTTTAAAAATGCGTTATACAAACACACGGGACGAACAGCTTTACGCCCCATCTGAAGGATGAAGCATCATGGTTAAGTGTCTCAGTTAAGGACACAGGTTTCAAGACTTGGACTCGAAGCCAAACTCTGCTAATCAGAAACACCAGAGCTTGAGTCAGGTGCTATTAACCGCTAGGCAACGACACACCATAGTGTACCGTGTCAACATTCACCAAATTGCAGACATTCATTAAATTGCAGACATTCACCAAATTGCAGGCTTGCACAGAGCATCTATTCTTCTTCAAAGCAACGTGGATTGTAGTAGTGGAGGGTAGTGGTATTAGGGGTATTACTTTACACCTGTCACAATAATGAAATTCTGTTATACAAAACTTGCTTACCTGACGCTGAGACTCATACAAGATCTTATCTATCCCGTTGAGTTTGGTCATGCACTTATACATCTTCTCAACAACTGTCTGATCTAGCCCTGGGTCTTCATCTGCATCAATGATCTTTCCCATCTTGTTCATCACCCTGTAGATTGGGATGGGGTCGTATACGGTGCCATCAAGAAACTTAAGTTTCTCTGTGAAGCTGGAACGGGCGCCTGGGAACTGGGGCTTGTCGTCATTGACGGACGGTATCTCCTGACGAACTCCATGCTGTTGTACATTTTGGAGTAATCAGAAAAAATATATATATTTGGTTTGTGGTAACACCATTTGTGTATCTACTTGCCAGGTAGAGCCTGTCTAAGAGTACTGTCTTTTGGTTTCAGTTCTTGGATTGGGCTCATTGTTTCGACTAGCTTGCTCTAGTCATAGTCAGGAGAGGATGCAGCTACAAAAAAAATAATAACAAAATGTAGCTGAAGTCAAACTACAGAATCAAAATTCAATTATTATTATAAGAATATTAATTTTTGGTTTTTACCCATATACACCGATGTGTGTAGCACTGTATACTCAGTACTTTCCCGAGTCCTGTGAAAAAATGGGTAAAAAACCAAAAATTAATATTCTTTATCCCCGATGCAAATTTAACATCTATTAAATCGTTTGCAGTACCCGCTGCTAAACATAGGATTCGGACTGCCTCTAGCTGCCGGGCAATCTCGGTGGTCTAGTTGGTATGACACTGCTCTAGATGCAAAGGTCGTGGGTTCGAATCCCACCCGAGTAAAAATGCCTGTGATTTTTTTTCACAGGACTCGGGAAAGTACTGAGTATACAGTGCTACACACATTGGTGTATATGGGTAAAAACCAAAAATTAATATTCTTTATCCCCGATGCAAATTTAACATCTATTAAATCGTTTGCAGTACCCGCTGCTAAACATAGGATTCGGACTGCCTCTAGCTGCCGGGCAATCTCGGTGGTCTAGTTGGTATGACACTGCTCTAGATGCAAAGGTCGTGGGTTCGAATCCCACCCGAGTAAAAATGCCTGTGATTTTTTTTCACAGGACTCGGGAAAGTACTGAGTATACAGTGCTACACACATCGGTGTATATGGGTAAAAAACCAAAAAAAAAAAATTAATATTCTTTATCCCCGATGCAAATTTAACATCTATTATATTATTATAAGGTTGAAACTATTCTTCTTGTCTCCTTGGGAATTTATGTAGCTTTTGTCTTTTATTTCAATATAAAAGTTTGAACTCATCTAAGAGGTAAAAGAAAGGCTACTTGCAAGGACTGGTTATTATAAAATCTAGTTAACATAAAAATCACAAAGTCTGCCATTCCATGGCCGCCATATATAAGCCTATTTTTGCAAGGAAAAAATACCACCAACAATGGCACCATGGCTGTATTAGTATTCTATTTGTTCTTCTGCTACTATCTAACTAAGTGAGCTCAGTTTAAAGGAACACGTTGCCTTGGATCGGTCGAGTTGGTCTTTGAAAAGCGTTTGTAACCGTTTTTTATAAAATGCATATGGGTAGAAAGATGTTGTAAAAGTAGAATACAATGATCCACACAAACATGCCTCGAAATTGCGTGGTTTTCCTTTTACCTCTTCGACTAACACGTCGGCCATTTATGGGGGTCAAAATTTTGACTCCCATAAATGGCCGACCATGTTAGTTCGCACAGTAGAAGGAAAACCACGCAATTTCGAGGCAAACTTGTGTGGATCATTGTATTCTACTTTTAAAACATCTTTCCAACCATAATGCTTTTATAAAAACCGGTTACAAACGCTTTTGTTTTTACCAACTCGTCCGATCCAAGGCAACGTGTTCCTTTAATTTTGTTTGTTGATTTTATGAGAATCTTGCCAAAAATGCTGGAAATCATATTAGTAGTATTGTAAGCTGGTAATTTGGTTTTTACCCCATGCACTTCCCCCAATCTCACAAGCATCCATCCTAAATAAATCTATGACCCACCCAGACACCAGTAATAATAATAATAATAATAATAATAATGCTTTTATAATGCGCCATCTATCTAGTGTACAAGACCCTATTCCGAGGTGCAGAACAAAAAACAATACATACAACAAAAAAGAAATGTAGAACATAGTACAAAATTATACAATGAATAATCTACTGTCAAAACATGTTATGAGTTAAGTGTACGAGGATTTAAATAAGTGAGTTTTAAGCAAGTTTTTAAACAATGGAAGAGAACTACAGCATCTAATGTTATTAGGTAAAGCGTTCCAAAGTTTAGGAGCACAAGCGGAAAAGGCACGATCGCCATATGAGGAAGTCATAGGAATAGTTAAAAGGGACTTGGCAGAATAACGAAGAGTGCGAGAGGGGGCATAAGGTACAAGGAGATTTGAAATGTTAGACGGAGTCAAGCCGAACTGAGATTTAAATGCAATAAGTAGAATTTTGAATTGAATTCGTTGTCGAATGGGTAGCCAGTGAAGTTCCTGCAATATAGGTGTAATATGATCATGTTTTTTTAGATTTTGTTAAAACACGAGCGGCAGCATTTTGTAAAAGTTGTAGTTTGTGGAGCTGGTGTTCGGTAACTCCGTATAATAGGGAATTACCATTGTCAAGGCGAGAAGTGACCAAAGAATGATTGTAGACTGGTTTTCTGGGACTTGACAAATTTACAACCTTTATGACCACCTAATCTGTCCCCACAACTTAAAGCCATTGGACCCTTTCGGTTCAGAAAAAAAAAAAAAGTTCACAGATTTACAAATAACTTACAGGGTTTACAGAAGGCAATGGTGAAAGACTTCTCTTGAAATATTAGTCCATGAAATGCTTGAGAAAACAGCAAAACAATATAAATGCTCGTTAACGAGAATTACGGATTTATTTTTAGCACATGTCATGACACGGCGAAACGCGCGGAAACAAGGGTGGGGTCTTTTGTGTTTTCTCCCGATTGAGCCTAAATTTTCATAGGTTTGTTATTTGATATAGAAGTTGTGGTACACAAAGAGTGGGCCTTGGACAACACTGTTTACGGAAAGGGTCCAATGGCTTTAAACATAGGATAACTTTTCGCATGGCGCCACCACTTTTTCACTCATTTTTAGAAAAAGGGATATATCAATCAGATAAATAAGTTCCTATATTATTTCATATCAAACGAAAAAGTGGTGGCGCCATACGGAAACTTTTCCTAAGCATAAAATGCCCCTATGTTCCATCTTTAGATTCTTCCCTATTCTGTACTTAGACAGACCCTCCTCCCAGTGCAAAATCTCGCACTGTGGCCCGATCCAGTGTTTTCTTCCTTTCCTGCTACTTCTTGACTGGTAGGCCTACTCATCTTTCTAAAGCAATACAGTGATAATAAACCACTCTGTATCTACAGCCCAAAGAGGAGAATCTACACTTAAATTTTATTTATTTGTTCAACTGGGCGGCCAGCATACGTTCAACGTATAGGCCCTACTCAATTTCAATACGTAAATGCTGAACAATGATGAATGAAGGTAGAAATGTAATGCACAGTTTGAAGTGTAATTGTACAAAATTCCTAATTCCATAACTGTTAAACCATACAACCTACCGATACAGAAAGGTTTCTGACTATTGACAACACTTTCACATTTCTCTCCGAGATACAGAAACGCTGTAAACAGCGCCGTGAAACCGACGACAAAACGGGACGAATTGATGCCATTTTGTTACATCTGTATTGGAGAAATAAACCCTGACTACCATACCCAAATCGAAAGAGAAAAATGCAGAATGACTCCATATTTTGGTACCAGGGTACCAGTCTTGTCGTGTCGATACTATTTTCACACCATTCGGTGTTGTTGAGGAATTTCCATGTGGTTGGGCGGGCCGGGGAAGCGGGGGGGGGGGGGGGGGGGGGGGGGGGTATACATGAGATACAAGAATGTATACCTTCATAGGTACATCTCAAACTAGGTCTGATACCTTGGAAGGAAGGAGGCTTTCCATGTCTCTGGTCATTGCCTATAGGTATACCCCCTTTACCCTCTTGCAGTAATTTACATTTCTCTAAAAAATTTAAATCATTACGGTAAAATTGTACAAAACACCTGAAGCAAAACTCCATCAGTAGGTAAACAACATGGATGTTTCGATCCTTTTTGTATAAGGGTTGATTGATTGATTGATTGATTGATTGTTTGATTTCACTGTTTAAAATAATTAAAAAGTTCCTATATTTATTTGTAAAATTACGTTTTTGTTTAACTCAATTATTTTTTTTCATGTAAGTTTGTTTACAGTAATTTTGCAATGGCAGATTGCCGGATTTTGTATGACTGGCTGAGCGATGGTCAATTAATTTGAATTATATAATATCATATGAGACCCCTACTCGCCCTTTTTACAGTTGTACTAATGGTTTACAAGGTCGGCGCAATAAGCTACCAATCAAATAACAACACAGGGGGACATCCCATTCTCTTGCTTGTACGACGGTGCGTTCACATCACACGGGATCAACGGCTTTACGTCCAATCCGAAGGACTAAGGAATTAATAAGTTAAAGGTCACGAACTCGAACCCACTGCTGACGATCAGTCGGAAACACCTGAGTTTGAAATATCAGTGAAGGATGGGCAATTTCCACATTAACAAATTAAAATAATAATTGGACAAAATTAATATTAATACATTTGAATTTGATGCGGAGTTCGCGGGCCGGGTGCCAAAAGGACCGATTATCTACCTAACCAACCTCGTATTCAGTGGTCTGCGATCTCATCAATTCTGACGTCAAAGTAGTGGGTACGGTTTGAGCACGAGCAAATCCGTAGAAACTTCTAGACACGTGAGTTTCTCGAGTTATCCACGATCGACATACAGTCATCAGTATAGCAAATCTCTACCGCAGGAAGAATGGGCGACAACACGCAGGTAAACTTTTTTTGTTCCTTTTCCTTGAGATCTTACGATTTGTAATCACATTGAGTAGATCGTAGCTGAGAGAACAGATTGCAAATTCCGTAGAGTGAAGTCAGTTTAGCAATCGGACTAACCAATTATTTAATCTGATTTCAAAGAATATGCCTTCCGTATTCGCAATTTCAAACACGCTGTGTAATGAGCAACTTTTTTAAGCGCAGTGTCGATTTTAGTCTCATGGAGTGTGCGTGAATTGTACGCGCAAATTCATCAACACTTCGCGCACTTTTGAAAATGAACGTCCTTCGAAATTTTAATTTCAACAAAACAAGCAGCATTTGACAAAACACGCAGCATTTTGACTTGATTGATTATGTAGATTTTGAAACCGATCTAATCGCTTAAGCATCCCTATGTGGTTTTAGATTTAGACGTGGTGAAAAACCAAATCCCCATCACGTAGAGTAAGCTACAACTATTTCGGTTTCGTCCGCTGCCGTCTCCCACGAAACCGAAGTGGTTGGTGGCGGCTCCGTCGGGGCTCGAACCGGGGTCACTTGGGCGAAAGGCAGAGATAGAACCCACTGAGCCAACATGGCTCATTGATGTTGGTATATAATTGTTGCATATTGAAATTTTTCCCTCTGGATTTTTCCAAGGTTCTAGTTGTTTTTTCTTTCTTTTTTTAGACGGGTTTGATATAAAGTATAGTATAATAATAAGTCAGGTCTATTTCATTGTTTCAAACAATAACAATTATAAATATTGATATTATCGCCCTTTCCTCTGTTTATTTGTTCTGTTAATTGTATTGACATTTAGGTAGGATGCTTCTTCATGCAAGGAACCATTTTAATTTTAAAAAGGAAATGTATTGTTTCACAAAACAACTTGAGTGCTCTGGTGATTTTTTATTTACTAAATGCAAACATTGTTATTAATTAAACTTACCATGGTTCCTCAATAATATTCAGACTGTTATGTTAACTGGAATGAAAACAAAAAACCCCTATGTCAAAAGTTACCCTACCCCAAAACCTTAAAGGAACACGTTGCCTTGGAACGGACGAGTTGGTCAAAACAAAAGCGTTTGTAACCGTTTTTCATATAATGCATCTGGTTGGAAAGATGTTTTAAAAGTAGAATACAATGATCCACACAAGTTTGCCTCGAAATTGCGTGGTTTTTCTTCTACTGTGCGAACTAACATGCTCAGCCATTTATGGGAGTCAAAATTTTGACTCCCATAAATGGCCGACATGTTAGTCGTCGAGGTAAAAGGAAAACCACGCAATTTCGAGGCATGTTTGTGTGGATCATTGTATTCTACTTGTACAAAATCTTTCTACCCATATGCATTTTATAAAAAACGGTTACAAATGCTTTTCAAAGACCAACTCGACTGATCCAAGGCAATGTGTCCCTTTAAGAGTTAATCACCAAAGGACAAAGACTTTTACAAAACAAGGGAACCACACTGTGCATGCAACTGTGTACTCTGCGTACTTCAAAATAAATGGTTAGAATCAACAACTTATTGACTGTCCATCTTGCAATTTATATACTAAATTGTAATAATATATTAAATAATATTTTACTACACTGAAAAGTACTTCACCACAAGAATATAAAATCTGATTGATTTTACAATGGTTGTACCCAGCAGGAAATTTATGTGTTGAAATAGCTTTTGATACAGCAACAAAGTTCAACATCTAAAAATACATTCAAATATTCAGAAAGACACATGTCTGGAACCTGTAGTCAGTAATGTTAGAAAAGGTGGAACTGCTCTTTCCAAATCCAAGCCCCCCAAAAAAATAAAAGAAGAAGTAGCAAAAGATGTAGTTACAAAAAAAAAAAAATATGCCTGAAGGCCACTTCAAGGTGTGGGCTACATGGGCTACACTTGTTTTTTCCCAGAGGCCGTTGCCACCTACTCCTAGGGCTGAAACAGGGCTACTGATTTGCTGGTAACTGTTTAACATTGATTGATTATTTCTATTTGATGCTAGGTGGACGATCTTAAAGCACAGGGTAATTCAGCCCTACAGTCTGGTGATGCCAAGAAGGCTGTTGAGCTCTACACCCAGGCCATCGCACTCAATCCAACCAACCATGTACTCTACAGTAATCGCTCGGCAGCGTACGCCAAGATGGGTGATTATGAGAATGCGCTCGTTGATGGATGCAAGACTGTGGAGATCAAACCCGACTGGGCTAAGGTAATGGGAGGAACGTTACAGGGCCCAATTTCATAAAACCTGTAAGCACGAAAATTTGCTTAGCATGAAATTTCTTGCTTGATAAAAACAGGATTACCAACCAAATTTCCGCGTAATTTTCAGCATAAACAAACAACAGCTGATTACCAGTATCAATGGAAATTTGGACGGTAATCCTGTTTTTATCAAGGAAGAAATTTCATGCTAAGCAAATTTTTGTGCTTACAGGCTTTAAGAAATTGAGCCCAGGCCTTGCCTTTTAAAGGAACACGTTGCCTTGGATCGGACGAGTTGGTCAAAACAAAAGCGTTTGAAACCGTTTTTTATATGATGCATATGGTTGGAAAGATGTTTTAAAAGTAGAATACAATGATCCACACAAGTTTGCCTCAAAATTGCTTGGCTTTCCTTCTACTGTGCGAACTAACACCGTCGGCCATTTATGGGATTCAAAATTTTGACCCCCATAAATGGCTGGCGTGTTAGTCGACGAGGTAAAAGGAAAACCACGTAATTTCAAAGCATGTTTGTGTGGATCATTGTATTCTACTTTTACAACATCTTTCTACCCATATGCATTTTATAAAAAACGGTTACAAACGCTTTTCAAAGACCAACTTGACCGATCCAAGGCAACGTGTTCCTTTAAGGGTTTTGATAACTTTTCTAGAGCAAGTTTTTGGCAGTGACATGAATCCCTACTCCCTATGAATGAAGATAATTTACTAAGTTTCAGCCTCATTAGTCGTCAAAATTTGAGAAAAAGTGAAAATCACAGAGCGATGTTTTCAGGAGAGTCGCATAAATAACAGTACTGGTAATAACGTTGTACATGCTAAAACAATGTTTGTCTCCTGGGAAGAAAATTATGTGACATTGTATTACTTACTTCTCAAAAACTACAGCACCTCATAAGTAATACTTGAAGGAAAGCTTTCTCATGTCATTATTTTCAAACCATAAATGCTACTTTTCTTCTTCATCTTTCAGGGATATTCTCGTAAAGGAGCCGCTTTGGCCTTTTTGGATCGTTACGCAGAAGCTGAAGTGACCTACAAAGAAGGACTGGATCATGATCCCAACAACCAACAGCTGAAAGACGGCCTAGGGGAATGTCAGAAAAACCTGTCAGGTAATTGTGACTATGAAAATAGTATTTGGGGAAATAATTTCTGTAATTTTCTTGCTGTATCTTATAAAGTAAGATACTGCTATTCATAGAGCCACAATACTGCAAAAAGTGTTTAGTTTCTAGTTTAGTGCCGAACTGTTTTAGTTGTTATAGCACTGTTAGTTTTATTAGTGAATTACGCATGGGCACTAAAGAATGAAACATTACATGAAAAATTGCTTTACTAATTCTGTGATGTATTCACTTAGTTTTATCATTCAGTGAATGAGGCAGTGAAATTAAGTTTCTTCATCTTAATTTCTGATATGGAAAATTATTACCACATTTTTGCTGCATCTTCATCCTGCCACAACTCCTAAGAATCCATCTTGACTTAAACAAATAATCTAAACAAACGCACCTCTTCAATCAATCATCTTTGTTCTGCATGGTAAATAGTTCACTATGTCCTTCATAAATTCCATATATACTATTGTTATCTCCCTAATAAAACATTCTCTCTTTGGTTTTATATCATGAAGGGCCGGCAGGGAGTCAGCCATTAGGGAACCCCTTCACTGGGCCAGCAGTGATGCAAAAGTTGGCCAACGACCACCGGACGAGGGAATTCCTCAAGGATCCATCATACATGGCCTTGTTGAAGAGGTTACAGACCGACCCCAATGCTCTGAGCAGGTAATGTGTACTGCTGTTCTCTGTCCTTGAGTTCTGAGGACACTTTACAAAAAAAGAAATAAAATAAAAAAGGGCCCAATTTCGTGGCTCCATTCTTCGCTTACTTTGCAAACGCCGAATTTCTGTGCTAGCTGTGTAAGCGAAGAATGCCTGGTAAGGTAAAGTATGCAAGTGTACAAGCAAAAATTCCCGGCTGTGGAATATGCTTGACATAAGCGCGTAATCCCCTGCTTCCCTAATAGTGCTAGAATCTATTTATTTTACAGGCGTAAACTTTACACATGCATGTCAAAATTTATGATGGCTAGTCAATTGTGAAGGGGCCTGGCTCACTAAGCTAGTAGTTGGATGGGATTGGCAACACGTGTAAAGTTCTCTCAAATGAGTATATAAGACTGCTGTATTGCTACTGTCATACACAACATGTGGAAGGGTTTTTTGACTCCCTGGAGAGTCTCTCAAAATCCAAAAAATCTACTTGGTTGTAGTAGAATATATAGACAAGCTCTCAAAAGAACACAATCTACCCAGCAAGTAGATAAAAACATTGCGTTACCGCAAACCAAATAAATATACTGCTGGAGAATGTTAACCGAGAGAGTGTAGGGGGAATTATTCATTCACATCTCGCTTGAATTTGCAGTGGGCTCCATGATCCCCGCATCATGACAACCCTGAGTGTTCTCCTGGGTGTGGATCTCCACATGGCTGGTGAGGACACGCCGGAACAAGCCAAACAGGCTGGTGCAGAGGCTAAGAAAGCCAGCCAAGCAGCCGCTGCAGAAGCCGCAAAGAAAGCCAAACAACAAGAAGAGGAACCAATGGAAGTAGATCCAAATGTAACTAAGGTCAGTCCTCTTTATGAAGTTTCTTTTTTTGTGTAATTGTCTCAAATAATCAAGTAATAAACCGCAAGGGATACTAACTGGCTAAAGGCCCGGTCCCACTGCAGCGATAATGATAATGATAATGACGGAAAGATAACGCATTCTATTTGTTGAGTGTGCGTATTCTGCGTTTAGCGATTCAACCAACAGAACGCGTTCTCTTCGCGTCGTGATCATTTTCGTTACCGCTGTAGTGTGACTCGGCCTTTAGTTTGAAATAGTTAGGTTTTGAACAAAGAAAAATTGAATGGAGCGAAACTTGAACCAATGGCCTCTGGATTAACGTACCAGTGATCTAACAACTGAGCTGTCTATAATAAGTTAGTCTATTTGTATTGGCAGGGTATCAAATCCTTAGGTTCCAAGACTACGAAACAACACAGCAGACAATACAGATTATTTGTTTTAGATGATCTTCCCGTTAAAGGGATTACAGCAAAATCCAATAATGGGGAAATAAACGCCAAGCTGGCCCCAGCCAATCTTTCAGATATTAACAGCACAAACAAGTTGTGAATCAGTAACAAGACAACAATCATTATAATCTAGTCATTGTGAGTTCAGTGGCTGGTTGGGAGGATTCGAACCGACAACCTTGTGATTGCAAGTCCTGCTGTCGATTTCACCAAACTCATCCTAACTTAGGATTAATCTTAGGACTTAAGACGAGTTACATGCAAGTTCCCTATCTGAAGACGTAGGAAGACGCAATGAACCCATCCTAAGTTAAGACGGGTTACTCGTCCTAACCCGAGATGGGATTAATCGGTAGCCTTTCGTGAAATCGGCTGCAGGATACAGTGAGTTTTTTTGTCGAGGCCTGCACTTAATGATTCAACCTCTTGTTTTTTTCTTTCTAACTTGTAGGCAAATGAGCTGAAGGAAGCCGGGAACGCTGCCTACAAGAAGCGAGAACTGACTGAAGCCATTGATTTATACACACAGGCCATAGAGCTTGATCCCAAAAATATAGCATTCCTTACTAATAGAGCGGGTAAGGACTCACTTTCATCGTAATATCAACACTACTATTATATTGTAGACCTTGTTATAATCATGATAGTAATAACAAACAGGCCTGGAGTTTCATTTGTGAGAGGGCAAGGCCATTTTCAGTTTTGCAAAGGGCACTTCCATTGGAAGAACTTGGTCAATGGGAAACTTTTGATGGGGCACCAAGGCCAGAGGCGACCCACCAGGGGCAACGCAACAGGGGAGACGGAGGCCTCCGTGTCATTTCAAGCCTGTCATACACAGTTTTTTATTTATCAGAGTTATGTAACCATCTAAACTACTATATTTTTGACTTGTATCCTGCTCAGTTCTGCTTAGCAGAAAATTTGTTGAAATTGGGCTCTTGTCGATAGTTGCCAACTAGTATGCACTCATAGCACATGAACTTTGTTACCCCTGTCGTAAGCCAGATCTTTCATACATCATGTGAATAATGCGAGTTAGGTTAAGTAGTTCATGCAATTCGTGCAATCGAATATTACCTGACAATTTTTGACGGGTTGTGAGAGGAATTAATGGATGAATTCCTTGTATTTTCTATCAACAGCTGCATACTTTGAGCAGGGGGATTATGAATCCTGCCGTGCAGACTGCAACAATGCGGTTGACATCGGCAGAGAAAACCGCTGCGGCTACAAAATGATCTCTAAGTAAGTTATTCCACCGGCCTTTAACTTCAGCTGAGAAACTAAGAATGTATGGAAATATTAATAATAATTTATTGAGTTTAATAATGTGCTCTCTCCATACACGGACCAGCCTGTTCGAAGTCCCATAACAGTAAAAAATACCAGTAAGAAAAATTACACAAGTAAAATTTAAATCAAAGCCCTGTGACAAAATAAAGGTGCATAAACACCTACTCTTGTTGTATTTTTCATTATAAACCATTATAAAACCGAAAGATTCAAAAAACACTGCACATCACGGAAATGCTTTCTAAAAAAAACCCAACAATTTTAAGGTGGGATTTAAAAAGAATTTTGTTAGAGCCATTCATGAATATTTGACGACAAGTTATTCCATAAAACATGTGCCGCTCAATAAAAAGCAGGATTTCTTAACGTTAGCTTTTCTTGTTGATTTCCACCAGGGCTTTTTGTCGCATAGCAACATCGTACGTCAAGGAGAAGGACTACAAGAAGGCGATTGATTTCTTTGACAAATCTCTGGCAGAGCACCGGTTACCGGACACCCTCAAGAAAAAGCAAGAGGTAGGCTCTTACAACTTCCTCCAACTTGTCTCCTTTGCACAAAGGTTTTCTAACTTCTGCCCAGCACAGTTCTTTTCAGAAAGATCTCCCCCGCGGTAGTAGAATATAAAGCAAGATAGTTCCCTTCAAAGAACAAAATCTATCTGGCAAGTAGATACACAAACGGTGTTATCGCAAACCAAATATTTACTTTGAAAAGTGTTGGTAATAATTATGTGGACTTATAATACTATTTTGTTTGATTTTGTTGAAAATCTGTTTATATTTTCAGGTAATAAAACTCATGAAGGAGGAGGCGAAGTTAGCCTATGTGGATCCAGAAAAATCTGCAGAGGCAAAGGAGGCTGGCAACGCATGCTTCCAGAAAGGTGAAAAATAGCTTCTCATGTAGTTCTGTCGAATTTGGGTTCAATTTCTTTTTCATTTTCATTTACTCCTCAGCTTCTGATTGTTAAAGTGATAGCAATATAATAACTGAACATTTTATGTTGAGCAGATATCTACCCAAAGGCTTTCATGTGCTTGAAATTATTGCTTACTGTGAGATTCTACGCTTACAGTGCCATGAATTTGGCCCAAGCGCTGTGTTAATTGTGAAAAAAAATCTTGAGTTTATGAAATACAAGATCTGCAAAGAGTTACTCAATATTTATCTGTTGTTCGTTTGGTGTCTTTGTAACAAAAAGTGTACCATGATTGTGGCTGTGCACATGAACAACATGGCATGTACAAAATTTGGATGAAATTCAGTATTACAGCTTTAAGACAATATTACATTGCTCCTGAAACTTGACAAGGCTCAACAGCAAGGATAAAGACAGGTATTCACTTTATATGTATACACATGCACGTTGGATTTAACCGCAAATATCCAGGGCCATTTGAAATGAATTGAAGGTCAAAGGTGATTACGGACGTGGGCTAAAAGACAGATCTCTGGCAGAATTCATGAGCCTCAAAGTGTGAATCTAGATGTTCAGGCTAAACTAAAACTTGACTGAACTTCATAACCTTTTTCCCCCACAGGACAATACGCTGATGCAGTGAAGCACTACAGCGAAGCGATCAAGCGTAACCCAGATGATGCCAAACTGTACAGCAATCGCGCCGCAGCGTACACCAAACTGGCCGAGTTTAAACTCGGGCTCCAAGACTGTGAAACATGCATCAAGTTGGACCCATTGTTCTGTAAGTACTTTAACATGAGTAAAATTGGGAATAAGGTAATTCCAAACTGCAGGCCTGGAATCTCATCTTTGAAAGGGCAAGGCCACTTTTATTTTGGATAGGGCACTTCCATTGGATAATCTTAAAGTATATGGGGAACTTTCGAAGGCCAAGACCAGGGGCAACCGAGGCCATGTCCATCGTATAGTTAGGGGTCTGATTCGTCTGGGTTTCAATAACCTGTGTACATTTCATCATATTTGGTGGTAACATTTTAGAGAAAACAAGGCATAAAACAGACTACGTTTTGTGTGGGATTTTGAGCATGTCCATGTCAGGCTTGTTTCAAATGCGGCAACGAGTTTTCCTTTTGTAGTCTTATTTCCTGAATACAAAGGTTTGATGGCTGTCTGTGGAAGGCTGTAATGCCAAAACGTTGAAGAGACCAGGCATGCAACAAATAGGCTTATGGAAATATTTCTCCAGAGGATTGGTACTGGAATGAACTTGATAATGAGAGAGTGCTTTCAAATTTGAATTTAACTAATATTTGATTTTGGTGATTACTAATCACTAAAATGATTCAATCGCTGCAGCAAAAATAAGTACAAATATTTCAATATTTCTTACAGTGAAAGGTTATCTGAGAAAAGGACACATTCTGTATGGAATGCACAGATACAGTGAAGCCAGAGTGGCATTCCAAAAGGCATCAGAACTTGATCCAACCAATGTGGTAAGTCAGGGGGTAAATGGAGTATATAGTTGACAGTTGTAAACAGTTGAAGTGACAATTGACTGATGTTGCCTCAGTCAATAGTAATAGATTTGACTGATATTGATCGCTTTGGTCAATAGTAAATGAAAACGGCTGATGTGGGTAAATGGAGTATATAGTTGGTCAATAGTAAACAGTTGAAGTGGCAATTGACTGATGTTGCCTCAGTCAATAGTAAACGGATTTGACTGATATTGATCACTTTAGTCAATAGTAAATGAAAACGGCTGATGTGGGAATTGACTAATATTATTGCTTCAGTCAATGGTAAATGGAAAGTTAGTTCTGTAATTGACTGCTTTTGCCTTGGTAAATGGAAACAGTTGATTTGGTAATTGACTTATAATATATTGCATCAGTCAATGGTAAAATTAATGGAAAACGGCAACAACAAATCCGTGGCATGATACATGAAGAAGTTCCAAGTGTCACACACGCCACTATTCCCTAAAAACAAATTGTGCACAATTAATAATAATAACCGTATTTATAGAGCGCTTTTTCCAAAGGATACAAAGCGCTAGGGAGAATGCAATGCAAAAAATAAGGTGCAAAGGCAAAACAGGCCTGTATGCTTCGTTTATGAAAGGGCAAGGGCACCAAGGCATTTTCTCCTTGGTAAAGGGCACCCTACTAGGAAATTGTAAAATTCTACTTGAACATTTCAAGGGGCATGAAGGCAATATGAAGTATCAGGTCTGGCAATAACAAATGATGATTTTGTTTATCTCCCCAAAACAGGAGGCAAGGGAGCAGATGACTAAGTGTATGATGGCGGCTAGATCTAATATTAACAATGACGATGCCGAGGAAGTTAAACAGAGAGCCATGGCCGACCCTGAGGTCCAGGGCATCCTTAAGGATCCAGCTATGAGACTTATACTGGAGCAGATGCAGACCAATCCTGGAGCGCTACAAGAGTAAGTCTGGTTCAATACTATACGACAGGGTTCATGTAGATTCAGGCATCGCACAACACTGTTTACCCTGCATATCATCAAATTTATAGACCGTATTAAATGTGACGTCACTATTCAAATATCTGCCCTACAACATCATGGCATCTGTGAGCGTGTGCGTGTGTGTGTGTGCGTGCATATGCCGTAGAAATCAGACCGGGAATGCTGCGTGCTTCATTGATGTACGCATTTATACGCACATACAGTTTGCCCTACAAGATGGCAACTTTCATGACTTTCATGGCAACAAAGGGGTTATTCAATACATTCTATTCAAATCTCTGGGAATCCTTACTAACTTTGAGCCGCTTAGCAGCAAGTGTTCAAGGGTTTTGATACCTTTTGTAGATAAAGTTGGTGGCCATGACATGAGTCCCTACTCACTGGGCATGAAGATGTTTGTAATATAAATTACATGTAGAAGTTTCAGCCTCATAAGTTGTCAAGTTTTTGAGGGAAAACAAGTGGAAGGATGGTAATGAGTCCGTGCAGAAGTGTGACAAAAAGTCACTCTTTAGTCCACTATCAACACAGTCCAGTATATAATCATTTGTTCTGCTGCTTCCCTGTGAGGTGATTGAAACTTAAAACACAAATGATCTTGCGACTTAATAAAATGTGTATCTTTTTTTCCCACCAATCCAGGCATATGAAGAATCCTCATATCAAAGCCAAGCTGGACATACTTCACCAAGCAGGACTCATCGCTTACCGCTGAAGACAACGACAAGACATGTCAAGAAACCAGCAACCAGTGATCATGTTCAACCACACCAACCACCTTACACCAAATCATCAAGTTCAACGAAACTATCGACACGTCAACCTGATCATGTGGTGATAATTTGATGACGATCCTATGTGTGTTTACTTGACATGTCAAGAAATCAGCACCCAGTGGTCATGTTCAAACAAACCAACCCTTAAAAACCAAATCATCAAATTCAACCTAACTATCATCCGATCGTGGACGTAAATCAGTGATGTAAATTTTGACGATGGTTCTACATATGTGTGTTTATTTGTTGTTGTTATGACTTTCCTACGACAAGGTGTTGTCTCTTAATGGTAAAGAAATCATTGTTTATAATGTAACTAAAGACCAAGAGCTACAGCTTGAGGCCCAATATTATCATGGCTCTGCTTACCAGAAGCAAGGAATTGTGCACATACGCCAAGCATATTTCACTGTTAGCAGGGAAGTTTGGTTTAGCTTGAGGCCCATATCATCATAGCTCTGCTTACCAGAAGCAGGGAATTCTGCGCGTACGCCAAGCATATGTCACTGTTAGCAGGGAAGTTTGGTTTGTGTGTGTTTGCGAACTCCACGTTACTAGGCATTCTATGCTTACACAGTTAGCGCAGAAATTGGGCGCTTGCCTTGCAGAGAATGATGATCGTAAGCGCAGAATTTAGCGGTAAGCAGAGCCATGAAATTGGCCCCAGTTCTGGAAGAAAGGAAAAAACCTTAACATTTCAACTTACAAAAGAATTTTTTTGGGGATATTAAAACACTGTTTTGTGTGCAACCAAAATTTTATGTGCATTACAGTTGGTTGAGTTTAGTTGCCTGTAAACAATTGTCTTGAGATTTACAAGACCCTAAGATTAAATAATTAATATCCTTTGTCTATCGTTCACTTACTTAACCACCTGTCTTAAATGTTCTTAAGCGTACTGTTATTTTATCCGTGCTCAAATACCCAACTCAGGAAAGTTGTCTAAAAATAGAAGAGCAAATCGTTTAACGGTCCGGACAAAATGCATGTTGGATGTTAAAGGAAAAAACTAAACTCAATTTCTCAGTAAATTATTGGAATTGATTTTGAGACCTTGCGCGCTCGAAATCAAGCATGAAAGCACACAACTTCATGTGACAAGGGCGTTTTTTCTTCCATAATTATCTCGCAACTTCGACGACCAATTGAGTTCAAATTTTCACAGGTTTCTTATTTTGTGCATAATTTGCGAGAAGACTGGTATTTGACAATTACTAAAGGTGTCTAGTGTCTTTAACATAATGAATGCAAATTATGATGAGTGTGCACTATACCAGCATGCAGAAATTGAAAGTTTTGGTTTTGCCGTGTACTTGTTACTGTATTTTGAATAAATATAATATTTGTTCTCATTTGTTCAAGTTTAAAGGCAGTGGACACTATTGGTAATTATTCAAAATAATTATCAGCATAAAACCTCACTTGGTAACGAGTAATGGGGAGAGGTTGATAGTATTAAACATTGTGAGAAACGGCTCCCTCTGAAGTGACGTAGTTTTCGAGAAAGATGTAGTTTTCCACGAATTTGATTTCGAGACCTCAAGTTTATTATTATCTCGCAACTTCGACGACCAAGTGAGCTCAAATTTCCACAGGTTTGTTATTTCATGCATATCTTGAGATACACCAATTGAGAAGACTGGTCTTTGACATTACCAATAGTGTCCACTGGCTTTAATAGAGGTACACAGATTCTAGCTTGTACACGTTTACACAATATTTTCAAGTTTGTATGTTCTTGGAGTTCAAATGTACAGACTTTTTACAGTTCACAAGGAACTTTTTTCTCCTGTGTTGCTCAACGGCTGCTTTACTTAAAGAAGGCATTCTAACTATTCTTAAATCTTGCATTAACTTGTGCCTCGGATGGATTGTGTGTTATCGTGACATGTACGTGGTGCAAATCATTTGGCTGAAACAATGACAAGTACAAATATGTAACGACTTTTGCAGATAAATTAATACAAAACAAAAAGATTCAATGGATTTGACGTAAAACTAAACCTAATGTGAGTGCATTTATAAAGCAAAGAGTAAAACATTCTTTAACGGTAGTAGTGACTAGAATTGTAGTATTATTGACTGAATGTATCAATCCAGCTGGGCTACTATTATAGTTGGTGGTTTTTCTTGTACATTAATTTCTATTATTTGCTTCCCGTTGTTATGTCCTGGAAAGCTGTATTAATATTTTGAAGAAAATATAAATTGATTGTGTGTTTCTCATTAATTTGCCGTCTTGGTCTTGTAACGCATTGATTTAAGTAGAGAACTGTACTGTGGTTTAATATATGTTAAACTTGCAACGGGGATTAAGAATATTAATTTTGGTTTTTACCCATCAACGATGTGTGTAAGCACTGTTTACTCAGTACTTTCCCGAGTCCTGTGAAAAAATATCACAGGCATATTACTCAGTTGGGATTCGAATCCACGACCCTTGCAATTCTAGAGCAGTGTCTTACCAACTAGACTACCGAGGCCCGGAAGCTAGAGGCAGTTCGAATCCAATGTTTTGACAGCGGGTTCTGCAACGATATCATAGATGTTAAATTTGCACCGGGATAAAGAATATTAATTTTGGTTTTTACCCATACACCGATGTGTGTTACATAAGTACATTGTACTTTGTACTCGGTACTTTCCAAAGTCCTGTGAAAAAATATCACAGGCATGTTACTCGATTGGGATTCGAACCCAAGACCCTTACAATTCTAGAGCAGTGTCTTACCAACTAGACTACCGAGGTTGCCCGGTAGCTAGAGGCAGTTCGAATACTATTTTGGCAGCAGGTACCGCAATGCTATAATAGATGTTAAATTTGCATCGGGGATAAAGAATATTAATTTCGGTTTTTACCCATACACCGATGTGTGTAAGCACTGTATACTCAGTACTTTCCCAAGTCCTGTGAAAAAATATCACAGGCATATTACTCAGTTGGGATTCGAACCCACGACCCTTGCAATTCTAGAGCAGTGTCTTACCAACTAGACTACCGAGGCCCGGAAGCTAGAGGCAGTTCGAATTCAATGTTTTGACAGCGGGTTCCGCAACGATATCATAGATGTTAAATTTGCACCGGGATAAAGAATATTAATTTTGGTTTTTACCCATACACCGATGTGTGTTACATAAGTACATTGTACTGTGTACTCAGTACTTTCCAAAGTCCTGTGAAAAAATATCACAGGCATATTACTCGATTGGGATTCGAACCCAAGACCCTTGCAATTCTAGAGCAGTGTCTTCCCAACTAGACTACCGAGATTGCCCGGTAGCTAGAGGCAGTTCGAATACTGTTTTGGCAGCGGGTACCGCAATGCTATAATAGATGTTTAAAGGCAGTGGACACTATTGGTAATTACTCAAAATAACTATCAGCATAAAACCTCACTTGGTAACGAGTAATGGGGAGAGGTTGATAGTATTAAACATTGTGAGAAACGGCTCCCTCTGAAGTGACGTAGTTTGAGAAAGATGTAATTTTCCACGAATTTGATTTCGAGACCTCAAGTTTAGAACTTGAGGTCTTGAAATCAACCATCTAAACACACACAACTTCGTGTGACAAGGGTGTTTTTTCTTTCATTATTATCTCGCAACTTCGATGACCAATTGAGCTCAAATTTCCACAGGTTTGTTATTTCATGCATATGTTGAGATACACCAATTGAGAAGACTGGTCTTTGGCAATTATCAATCGTGTCCACTGGCTTTAATACTCTGGTACACAGATTCTAGCTTGTACATGTTTACACAATATTTTCAAGTTTGTATGTTCTTGGAGTTCAAGTGTACAGACTTTTTACAGTTCACAAGGAACTTTTTTCTGCTGTGTTGCTCAACAGCTGCTTTACTTAAAGAAGGCATTCTAACTATTCTTAAATCTTGCATTAACTTGTGCCTCGGATGGATTGTGTGTTATCGTGACATGTACGTGGTGCAAATCATTTGGCTGAAACAATGACAAGTACAAATATGTAACGACTTTTGCAGATAAATTAATACAAAACAAAAACATTCAATGGATTTGACGTAAAACTAAACCTAATGTGAGTGCTTTTATAAAGCAAAGAGTAAAACATTCTTTAACGGTAGTAGTGACTAGAATTGTAGTATTATTGACTGAATGTATCAATCCAGCTGGGTTACTATTATAGCTGGTGGTTTTTCTTGTACATTAATTTCTATTATTTGCTTCCCGTTGTTATGTCCTGGAAAGCTGTATTAATATTTTGAAGAAAATATAAATTGATTGTGTGTTTCTCATTAATTTGCCGTCTTGGTCTTGTAACGCATTGATTTAAGTAGAGAACTGTACTGTGGTTTAATATATGTTAAATTTGCAACGGGGATTAAGAATATTAATTTTGGTTTTTACCCATACACCGATGTGTGTAAGCACTGTTTACTCAGTACTTTCCCGAGTCCTGTGAAAAAATATCACAGGCATATTACTCAGTTGGGATTCGAACCCACGACCCTTGCAATTCTAGAGCAGTGTCTTACCAACTAGACTACCGAGGCCCGGAAGCTAGAGGCAGTTCGAATCCAATGTTTTGATAGCGGGTTCCGCAACGATATCATAGATGTTAAATTTGCACTGGGATAAAGAATATTAATTTTGGTTTTTACCCATACACCGATGTGTGTTACATAAGTACATTGTACTTTGTACTCAGTACTTTCCAAAGTCCTGTGAAAAAATATCACATGCATGTTACTCGGGTGGGATTCGAACCCACGACCCTTGCAATTCTAGAGCAGTGTCTTACCAACTAGACTACCGAGGTTGCCCGGTAGCTAGAGGCAGTTCGAATCCTATGTTTTGGCAGCGGGTACCGCAGCGATATAATAGATGTTAAAGACACTGGACACTATTGGTAATTGTCAAAGACCAGTCTTCTCACTTGGTGTATCTCAACATATGCATGAAATGACTAACCAGTGAAAATTTGAGCTCAAATTGGTCGTCGGAGTTGCAAGATAAGAATGAAAGAAAAACACCCTTGTCAAACAAAGTTGTGGGCTTTCAGATGCTTGATTACGTGACCTCAAAATTCTAAATTCGAATTCTTTCTCGAAAACTACGTTACTTCAGAGGGAGCCGTTTCTCACAATGGTTTATACCACTAACAGCTCCCCATTACTCATTACCAAGGAAGGTTTTATGCAAATAATAATTTTGAGTAATTACCAATATCGCCACTGCAATTTGCATTGGGGATAAAGAACATTTTTCACTCTGGTTAACGGTTATGAGCGTGTACGCCCTCTTTGCCTCGCAAACGCACAAGTCACACTCGAACTCCTTGCCAAGCCACTAGATAAGTCATGTGTGTACTCCTTGCCACTGCACAATACATGCGCACACTCCTTGCCTCGCACCTGCACAAGTCACATGGGCACTCTTTGTCTCGCTACTGACTGCACAAGTCAGGGGCCAGCTCCTTTCCACACCACTGCACAAGTCACATGCGCACTCCTTGCCTCCCCACTGCACAAAAGACAAAGTTAATTCCTTGCCAGACCGCTGCACTTGTCACAAATGCACTCCTTGCCTGGCCACAGCACAAGTCACGCAGGCACTCACCTTGCCACGCCAATAATGCACAAGTCATGCGCGCACTCCTTGCCATGCTACAGCACAATACACATGCGCACTCCTTGCCATGCTACTGCACAAAAGGAAAATTAATTCCTTGCCACTGCAAAATTCATGCACCCACTCCTTGCCTTCACAAGTCAGATGCGCACTCCTTGCCTCGCCACCGACTGCACAAGCCATTTGCGCACTCCTTGCCTTGCCACTGACTGCATAGGTCACGCGCAAACTCCTTGCCACGCAACTGCACAAGTGTAAAGTTAATTGTTACTGCTTACTTACGGAAACAAAAAGATTTGACACCATCAGTGTAGATTAATTCTATTTTTATTTTTTTCAGTACAAAACAACAAAATTAAAAACTAAGAACAAAATAATACAGACATGTACCTTTCTTTTCCAATCTAATCCCAAATCATAAAATAAAACTTTCTTTGAAATAGCAATACGTTTATGTGCTTGCTTACATTGCATATTTTCATTACAAATTCTTTCATCACTTATTACAAGTTGCAATTCTGTTGAATATCAAACAACAATAAAAAATATATAAATTCTGATGTACGTACTGCTTCCATATATAAATTACAAAAAATACTTCATAAAATTACAAATTGCAATCTAATGAAATTCGGATAGGCATTATTTATATTTACAGTAACTGTTATTTGTACCATTCGTTAAACAAACATTTACAAACTAAATGGACTGGACAAAGAAAAATGAACAAACATTATTAATATACTTTTTAGCAATTACTTTTTTTTCCGTTAACAAAATTCATTGTCTATATTTTTTACTTGGCATAGTTTTCAATGCTGTTAAGGTACATTCATAAGTGACAGAACATAAAATAAAAGAACATATTTCAGAATTGAAAATGCTATCAAATAGACGATGTGACCTATGTTTCAAACCGCCCTCTGTTGACAAAACACTGTACACGTCATGTTTCGCCGGGCAAAAAGACGCGTCGTCATGGTAAGATTGCTTGTACTTTTAAGCTGACTGCCAAAACGCTAGGTTTTGCCAAACGGTATGCACGCGAATCATGTTATGGTTTTTGAGTGACGTCAGAGGTCACATTGTCTATAACTAAAGGTCGATTTTACAAAGAGTTAAGAGATATTAAAAACTTAAGGCTACCCAAGTTAGGACGAGTCACTCGTCCCTACTTGAGATAAGACTAGTCTTAACTCTTTGTGGAACCCAAACCTGGTGTATCAAACCCTGGGGCTATGTAGAGTGGCATACACTCCTTTGAATACAAATGTTGGTTATGCTAGAAAAATGCTGGTGGGAATCACTATACCTGATGATTTCGATGAATGAATGTTATTTGTGAGTTTTTTGTTTAAGTGAATGATACACTTGATTTCAAGTCTGAGATTGGGGTTAAAAACTCCCAAAGATTAGCTATCGAACGCCCTAACACTTAATCTCAAATAATTATGGAGATTAATTGGACACCGCCAATATAGGGCTAGATAGCTCAGTTGGTAGAGTGCCGGCACATTAATCCGGAGGTCGTTGGTTCGAATCCCACTCTAGTCAATTCTTTGTTCAACCCCAAAAATCATTTCAAAATTTACCCAGTCAGTTTCCCTTGTGGTTTATATTGAGATTAACCCACAAGAGGGCGCTATTTTAGGCAATAATGTAATGGCTACCAGGTTTACTAAAAGCCACAATCAGTACTGACATTCAAAGACTTGGAACCAAGTCTAAACGAATAATAGAGTCATGTGGGGTTAACATTTCTTGTTTGGTCAAAGGTGATTGCTCTAGGCGAATTGCTCAGACAAAATCCTGCGTGGTTATGTCATAAGGTGGAGGGCAAGTTGTTGTTTTACATAAGGCACCATGGACATGTTTGGTAAATGTCAAAGACGGTAGACTTGTATTCTCACTTGGTGAATATCAACATATGCGTAAAATAGTACACCTGTGAAAATTTGGGCTCAATTGGTCATCTAAGTTGCGAGAGAATAATGAAAAAAAACCCACCCTTGTTGCACAAGTTTGTGTGCTTTCAGATGCCTGAGAAAGGCTTCGGGCATAACGTCTTTCTCAGATTCAAAAAGTTGTTCCTTTCTAAAAAACTACTTTACTTCAGAGGGAGTCATTTCTCACAGTGTTTTATACTATCAACAGCTCTCCGAAATTACTATGTCAAACGTACCAGCAGTGACAGGTATCTTGCTCATTTCTGCTTAGCAGAAAAATGTTAATCAAAGTTTCTGCTTTCACGCGCATCTTAAGTTTGCGTGAGGTAAATTCCACATAAACATAGTGCCCAAAACTTTGTTAAAAGGAAATAGCATTGTGAAATGCCATTAAATTTGTGTGAGCTTGTCACATTTGGGCGCCGAAGATGGGAAGGGTAGAACTAAAAAATATAAACATAACTTTTCTAGAGCCACTTATAAAATGTACAAATGCTTTTGGTGTGTACAAATTTGGCAATTTATGTATTTATAAATATACTTATTCGTACAGTGCAAGGCTAAAGGCTGTTACGAACAATTCAGCTGTTGACATATCAATGGTCATGAAACTATACAACTGCAACTTAATTGATTTATGGTAATTTATTATAAATTACCTCTTTAAACTTAAACCTTTTGTTTTCTATCAGACAATGTCAGACAACAAACAAGTTCGTTAATAATGCATTGTTTGGTCTCGTCAGTGGATTTATAAATCCGTAAGTACTAAATTTACTAAAAAAACATAAATGAGACCAGTAGGTTTGAAACTTTGCATGGTGGAAATACGATATAGAGAGGTTTGCGGTAACACCATGTAATGACTATCTCTAATGAGTTGGGGTGGTTCAGAAAAGAACTGTTGGTTTCAACTCTCACCGTTGGTTTCAACTCTCACCGTTGGTTTCAAGAGTTGGTTTCAAGAGTTGAAACCAACAGTTCTTTTCAGCACCACCCCAACTCATTAGAGAGAGTCATTACATGGTGTTACCGCAAACCTTTCTATATAAATGAGATCATTATTTGGTTTATCCTTACACCAACGTGTGTAAGCACTGTATACTCAGTACTTTCCCAAGTTGTGTGGAAATAAAAAAATCACATATTACTCGGGTGGGAATGGATCAGAGTACATATGGCGATAGCTGTGGTGTTTTTCCCTTAGGTTCTCTCAAGCCTTAGGTGATAGGTTCAAACGGAAGCTTACGTTTCACCTACAGAGCTGTCTTTCCCAGGAAACAAATGTCTTGCATCTTGCAAGAAGCAGCATCTGGGGTGCAATCCACTCGTGCAATATTGCCAACAATTTCAATTGGACGAGTTGTGCGCCTCCAGCGTTGTCGAACGTTAGCAACCATAGAGGTCACTCTGAGGTGTTAAGCCCGGTTCATACTTTCTGCGAATGCGTTGCAAAATTTGACGTGAATTTGCCGTCACAACTCTAGTTTGCTGCGATATTCGCAAGAGAGTTGAGCACAACTCAACTGCTGAGAATTATTTGTTGCGAATTTGTTGCAAACATTCAGACGATATTATCTTCTCGCCACGAAAATAATTTTAGTGTTTTCGTTGGTCGATAAGGCAATCAGGTGGAGTTGAAATAACAACTTAACAAAGCTGATGTCACGTGTAAAAATAAGAACTAAAACATACCTAAAAATACAGCATCCTCACAACATGAACATTTACGGTTTCACCACCTTCATAACAGAGTGCTGCCATATTGACATCACAATGTGCGGAACTAATTGTTTCAAGGATCACAAACGTTTTCGGGAACGGTTGTGATCTGTTTGAGCACCACATTCTAAGGTTACTTCTTAAACCAGTTTTGCAATCTTTAGAAGACAGTTAGGGCTACATGTACTCACTGCACTGATTATTTGGTCACCATCTTGTAAGTGATCCTGATTTTTGTTTGACACACTACTACTGCACAACAAACGCTCTGCGTGGTAGTATACAAATATTGACTGCTTCGAGTGCTACATGTATGGTTAAAACTACGACTCCAGAGGTGATCCTCGGAGCGTTCTATTTCTAAAACGGCACATCCAGGGATCACTGAGGGAGTCACAGTTTTAACCATAGCACGAGTTAAAGCAGTCAATGTTTATTTTTTAACACTCCAACAGACTATTTATCATCTTCGTACACGTAACGTTCGTACGCTCGTTTCAGATACACAGATGCACAACTGATTGGGTTCGAGGTGGGTAAAAACACGTCGGGGTACAGCACGCCGTGTGATAGTCGATGGACTATCATATGGCAAACAATGCACTATCACACGGCCGCCGTCTAGTAAAACTAAGACATATCATGTGAAGCGCTCTCAACCAATGAAAATGCAGAATATTTGTATGGGATGTTATAATTAATTTTACCTATGGCTAGGATCTTAGGACAAACAAGTTCAGAGGTAGCATTTCTTTCAAAAGTTGCTGTACAAATTGGCAAAATATTTTGTTAATAGTTTGACAAATAAAGTGTTGATTCAAAATGAGGTATTCGACTACCTCCTGGCTAGACTCTTGGCCATGTGTTCTTGGCCCTTGTGAACTGTTCGCACGCCCGAACAATGAGAACACGCCCCGAGAACAATACAGTCGGAACAAGATCACACACCACATTTCAGCAGGGATCAGTGGAGAACATAGAGTTATATATAAGAACTAAAGTGCCACTGGCCTATAAACGCAGTCTGGCATGCGCATCATTTTGACAAAACGGCATCACGCAGCATGTGTTTGTGTGGCCATTTTGTAAGTTGACAAAAAAGCATCGCGTTGCGTTCAATAAACACAATCTCCAACGTGTACTTCTTATTCAATGTGCGTACAGAATGGCATGTGTGTCTCCTTCGGTCCTGTCGCGTTTGTGCAAGCAACATCCCCAGTGCGCCCTCATCATCGTCCAGCTGGAAGATACATGAATAGCAATGCTACGTGTTCTTTACCATTCAAGAATATCCCGCCCAAACTCGATTCGTGGTGTGAGGGAAGATGTTGGGGCAGGGGATTAAAATGTATACCCCTTTGTCGTTGTGGATTACGAGCTTGACCCTAGTCGACCTTTGGAACCTTTTGAGATGTTTCCGATACCCAGAAAGGCTTCTACTTTGGGTACTTTTCGGTTGGTCTCCTTGTTCCCCCACATCGTCAGCAGACCATTTTCATCACTCGCTGCAAGGAACTGGGAGTCATTGGTGAAGGAGAGGCTGCAGATGAGACGGATAAAAAAAAAATGATCGCACATGAAGAAACATTCACAACAATAAATTTTTTGCAAGTGTACAAACTGTAAGCTGGGAGGGAAGGGGTTTATCCCATCAGTACGCTTTTGTAAAAAAAAAAATGTAGGACTGTAAAAACATAGATGGCCTTATAGACCTTTATCATGGTGCGGCCATCTTGAATTTCTCCCATTGATATCAATGTTACCAAACCGAGGCTGGAAGAACAAAATAGTCTGGTTCCTACTTGTAATGGTAATTCGATACAAGGAACATGACCAGATAGGAATAAAAGACTTCTCGCTAGAAGTTTTTGAAAATTTTAGTGAGAAATTACCTCTCACTCAAAACTATGTTACTCCAGAGGGAGTCGCTAACAACAGCTCTCCAATGCACGTTACCAAGTCAGTTTTTAAGTTAATATTTGTTTTGAGTAATTACCAAACGTGTACCTTCCCTTTAACATATAAATTGTGCTATTTACCTGATAATGGGAGTGTGTGACTTAGTAACGATGACTCTCACTGGGGTTAGATCAATGCTGCTCCAAAACCTACAAACAGATGAGCAAATGTCAAGTTCGATTATTAATAAAAGCTATTAATTTACTGTTATTGATTTATTATAATCATTGAAACATCGCAGCCATAAGGCTGTTTGAAATACAATCAGACTTTTATAAAAGACACTGGACACTATTGGTAATTGTCAAAGACCAGTCTTCTCACTTGGTGTATCTCAACATATGCATAAAATAACAAACCTGTGAAAATTTGAGCTCAATCGGTCATCAAAATTGCAAGATAATAATGACAGAAAAATCACCCTTGTTACACAAAGTTTTATGCTTTCAGATGCTTGATTTCAAGACCTCAAATTCTAACCCAACATAAAATTTGTTGAAAAATACATCTTTCTCGAAAACTACGCTACTTCGGAGGGAGCCATTTCTCACAATGTTTTATAATATCAACAGCTCCCCATTACTCGTTACCAAGTAAGGTTATATGTTTTAACATGATTAAAATCATTATTTTGAGTAATTACCAATAGTGTCCACTGCCTTTAAATAAACAAAAACAGTTGATAAGAAGAACAAAATACAATTATAATATAACTACAATTAAATATTAATTAATATATTATTGAACAAATAATTAAGTATATTCACTTGGGCCAATGACCAAACATAACAAATTGTTAAGCTAGCACAGTATACAAAAGAACAAGGAAAAGAGATAGGACAAAAATGCATACATGTAGGCTTACAAAATTAATTAACGTTATTATGAGCTTATTTTGTTGAGTGTTTCAACAAGGAATGGAGTGGAATGCAACTATTCCTGTATCACCCAGTCCTACACTTGGGAGGGCTTATTTGTTGTCAAAATTTACATGACAAAAGTGACATGGCACCCAAATTATCATATCACACAGGGGAAAATACAACTTAAAACATATAGAAACCGCTGTGTACATCGGGCAAGTCTTAGGCCTATTCAAATAGTAACAGGTTAGCATTCATACTGCACAATACTAATGTACATTAACCATGTAAATGATGCAACAAAAATGAAGTTCAAGCCGCTTTGTGAAATTGGGCACATATGAATCTGGGCAGTTTAAATGTAACCTTGTTTTTACATGCAAATATTAAAGTTACATGTAAAGGATAACCAAACACATTATAGACAAGCTTAAATAGCATTCCCGTCCAGAGAAAATTGAACCTGTTGAAATAGTACGTTGTACATACCTTATGACACCATCTTCACAGCCGGCTACCAGTGAGTTAACAGCAATCCCTTCTGGTGCATTTGAGAATGTCAGACAGTGTACACTGCTATCACAGACTCGTTTGGTTACCAGGCTGGCGTTGACCGTCCACAAACGGACCTCGCTACCTCGCTCAACTGTAACAACAATACAAATATAACAATTTTATTTCAAGCTGTGGTATACTGTGTATTCAGCCCCGAGCTGTTTTGGTGCTCCAGTGGCTTTTTCATACACAATATCAATATCCACCCTCGCAGATACCCATTTATACCCCTGGGTGAAGAGAAGCAAGCACAATAAAGTGTATTGCTCAAGAACACAATTGTCATGACTGGGATTCGAACCAACACCCTGATGACTAAACCACCAGGACTTGAATTCGTTGCTCTAAACCACTCGGCCATGACACCCTTAGTGAGGTCTAACCAATTTTGAGAAAACATCAAATATAGTTGACAATATTGAAGACTACATGTATAGACGAAGTGACCCATGTTTACATTTAAACCGCCCTCTGTTGACAAAACACTGTATACGTCATGTTTCCCCAGGCAAAAAGACGCGTAATCATGGTAAGATTGCATACACTTTCTAGCTGGCTGCCAAAACAAAAAGGGTTTGCCCGGCAGTATGCGCGCGCATCATGTTATGGTTTTCGATTGAGGTCAGAGGTCACATCATCTATAGTCCATGACAATTGAAACGTGCCATTAGTGTGAGTTTTACCTGAGTTAGAAGCTGTTGCAATATCACCAGAAACATCGCTGACCGTCACTGCAGTTATACTGTCCAGGTGACCAGTCCCAGTTTCATCACACAGGGATCTTACATAGCACAGTCTATTCAAGATAAAAAGAGAGCACTTTCAATTTCTGGAATATCTCCTCAGCAGCGGTAGAATATAGTACGACAGTTCTCATTAAAAATAATAATAATATAATTAACTACAGTATTTATAAGGCGCACTTTACTGAAAAAGAAAAACATTCAAGGCGCCCGCCTGCCAAGTTTTGTCAAGATGTTGGAAAGCAAGCAAGAACAAGTGCGTTTTGAGTTTCTGCTGGACGAGAGTGATGTTGTGTATTTAGGCAATTTAAGGGGGTAACACATTTATACTGGAAAACAGTTAAAGGCAAAGACAGTAGCAGAAAAATTATTTAATAGTTACAAAATTACACCTAGAGACTAGATAAAATAGGCATCCTTTAGCAAAATTTCGAATTAAAAATACTCAAGAGCAAAATCATTTAAAAAATCCTGTTGAAACAGGGCAGTATTATACCTGTTGAGATCCCATATGATGCACAGCCCATCCTCCCCAGCACTAACCATGATGCTATACGGACGACACACGCACAGACTAATGATACGTGCTGTATGACCAAAAAGACGTACAGCTGCTCCAACTACCTCAATGTTACATTGCTGCAAAAAGAAAGCGGTATAGAGGTTAAAACTATTGTTCTTCTTATGTTGAGTGGTGTCCTAGGCCTACAATAATGTCTCAAGAAAAGACCTACAGCTGCACCAACTACCTCAATGTTACATTGCTGCAAAAAGAAAGCGGTATAGAGGTTAAACTATTGTTCTTATGTTGAGTGGTATGCTAGGCCTATAATGTCACAAGAAAAGACCTACAGCTGCTCTAACTACTTCAATTACATTGCTACAAAAAGAAAGCGGTATAGAGGTTAAACTATTGTTCTTCTTATGTTGAGTGGTGTCTTAGGCCTATAATGTCTCAAGAAAAGACCTGTAGCTGCTCCAACTACTTCAATGTTACATTGCTACAAAAAGATGGCAGTATAAAGATTGCTGAATAAGCAGTATTATGATTGTTCCTATGTTGAGTGGTGTCCTAGGCCTATAATGTCTCAAGAAAATACCTACAGCTGCTCCCACTACTTCAATGTTACATAGCTACAAAAAGAAACTAGTATAAAGATTACTGATTAAGAAGTATAAAGATTGTTCTTATGTCCAGTGATGTCCTAGGCCTACATTAATGTCGCTACGCCTATTATAATGTCACAAGAAAAGTGTCCCTAGCTCTACCTAATAACCGTTATTCAAAAGTGTAAATTCATTAGCAATAGAAAATGCACAAATTCTAGTCAAATTCTTAACACAACCCAAAAATAAACAATGCAATGATTTTAGTTTTGAAAAAGCATCAGCATGCACAAATACAATTCAAATGCTAAACAGTCAAAAAAAAAATATACAATCGCTGATTTTAGTTTGAGCATTTAAAGAGAACAAAATATACACACAAAATAATCTGAAATTTTACATCCAGATATAGATGCAAACAATCAAATATATGCAATGGAATCATACAAATGGTCAACAATTAAAATCGGTTCAGCATTACATGTATATGCACATCTAATTATAGACAAACAAACAAACATATATGCACTCAATCAAGCAATATTTAGATCACTCAAATATTTTTAAAATGGCAAAGTATAAATCAGGCAAGAGACACAATAAAGAGAAGTCAATATAAACAAATCAGAAGTCATTTATGCAAAGTGTGAAAATATCGGAAAATTTCTGGATAGTAAAAGATAAGAACAGGAGTGATTTGAAGCAAGGGTACATCAATTTAAAACAGATTTATAAGCATTATATGCACTTCAAAGCGAGGACAAAAACATATAAATACACACAATAAAGCAATATTTAGATCACTCAAAAAAAAAAATAAAAAAATGGCAAAATATAAATAAGGCAAGAGACACAATATATGGTAGTCAAATATAATAATCAGAAGTTATTTACGCAAAATGTGAAAATATAAGAACATTTCTAGACAGCAAAAGATAGGAAGAGGGGTATGATTTGAGGAAAGGGGGTACATGTATCAGGCAAAATACACAATCAAAGGAAAGCAACATTTACAAATATATTAATCAGAAGTCATTAATGCAAAATGTGAAAACAGAAGAACATATCTGGATAGCAAAAGATAAGAACAGGGTATATGATTTCAGGTATTTAATAGATGTTATTCTTGCATCAAGTATAGAAATATTCATTTTGGTTTTAACCTTACACCGATATATGTAAGCACTGTATAAAATGAGATAAAAACACAGGTGTATTTCTTGGGTGGGATTTGAACCCACAACCTTTGCAATTCTAGAGCAGATGTCTTAACATTTTTGATGCCTGCGATTTTTTTCCCCACAGAACTTGAGAAAGTACTGAGTCTACATTGCTTACACACATCGGTGTATGGGTCAAACCAAAATGAGTATGATTTGGAGGCAAGCGATACATCTAGGGATGTGAAGGGCCTGCAGGATTGAATCTTACCTTGTCTGGGTTGTAGCGAGTAGGGTAAGCCGCTATGACCCCGGATACAGATCCAGTGAACAACAGTCTACAGTCGGAGATGGAGCTACAGCACGAGATCTGTAATAATAATAATAATAATAATAACAATAATAATATTAATTGTTGTTTTGTGCATATGTTGAGATACACAAAGTTAGAAGACTGGTCTTTGACAATTAACAATAGTGTCCAGTGTCTTTAAAGCCATGTCTTGCAGAGCTCAATTTCACAGCATAGGGCAAACATACGTGTATACCAAAATGGCAAAACAGACTAGCACGAAAAATAGAATTTTGAGAAAAAACAGATGTTATACTAGCATCCATACATAGTCATAGTATGCCTTTGAACTTTGAGATGGGAAAAACGCCCTCAATTTACCAAGAAATTATCCTTTAATAAAAACAAAGTTTTCAAGCTGGGCTGTTTTGCCATAGAAGGACCAAGCAGAATCTGATAGGCAATGACACACTAAAGCGCGTTTCACGTTTCCTGCGAATGTGAATGCGATATGAATTTTGATGTCACAAATTCGCAACGAATAATTACAATCAGTTGACTTGTGTTCAACTCCTGTTCCTGTGAAACATTTACAGCCAAAAAAGCTTGTCAAAATTCTTTGGCATTCACATGAAGTATGAACCAGGCTTTAGTATTAAAGAAGTGAGTGTTGGACTCTAGTTTGACTAGTACCTTGTCTGTTGGTGTGGTATGTAGGAGATTGATAGGGAGTGCTTTACGCTTAGTGTGTACCCTAAGCACACCGTCAGCATGACCCCAACTGATGATCCCTGACCATTTGATGTCCACTGCGTTCATGCTACTCACTCCTACAAGATCAAAAGAACAAAGCAATAACACTAAGCATAATAATAAGAGTGCTTTCTGCTTAGTGTGTACCCTAAGCACACCATCAGCATGACCCCAACTGATGATCCCTAACCATTTGATGTCCACTGCGTTCATGCTACTCACTCCTACAAGATCAAAACAACAAAGCAATAACACTAATCATAATAATAACAGTGCTTTCTGCTTAGTGTGTATCCTAAGCACACCGTCAGCATGACCCCAACTGATGATCCCTGACCATTTGGTGTCCACTGCATTCATGCTACTCACTCCTACAAGATCAAAAGAACAAAGCAATAACACTAAGCATAATAATAAGAGTGCTTTCTGCTTAGTGTGTACCCTAAGCACACCGTCAGCATGACCCCAACTGATGATCCCTGACCATTTGATGTCCACTACGTTCATGCTACTCACTCCTACAAGATCAAAACAACAAAGCAATAACACTAATCATAATAATAACAGTGCTTTCTGCTTAGTGTGTATCCTAAGCACACCGTCAGCATGACCCCAACTGATGATCCCTGACCATTTGGTGTCCACTGCGTTCATGCTACTCACTCCTACAAGATCAAAAGAACAAAGCAATAACACTAAGCATAATAATAAGAGTGCTTTCTGCTTAGTGTGTGCCCTAAGCACACCATCAGCATGACCCCAACTGATGATCCCTGACCATTTGATGTCCACTGCGTTCATGCTACTCACTTCTACAAGATCAAAACAACAAAGCAATAACTTTAAGCATAATAATGATAAAGATATTTGTAAGGCTCTCAATACAAAATATACAAGGAGTAACGATACATTACAAATAAGCAGACTACAAATAAGCAGCTTCAAACAAACAAGTTTTCAAATCCTCATACAATTAGCTCGTTACATGTCTTGACTTTGATTATTCATTGTATAATTTTGTACTGTATTCTAAATTTCTTTTTTGTTGTATATGTTTTGTTTTGTATTCTGCGCCTCAGATTAGAGTCTTGCACACTAGATAGATGGCGCAATATTATTATTATCATTATTATTATTACCTTTCTCTTTGCTGTACATCATCAGAAGGCAGAGGTGTTGGGCCACTGCGCAGACATCACCCGTGGGTAACGGGTTGAGGTACTTCAGGGGTACCGGATACTGCTTCTGGAAACGGATAACGGGATCTTGGGACGAGGCTGAACCTAGATAGTTACCCCATTTCATTCCCTTCACTGTGTTTACCGGCCCCTGTAATAACAATCAAGAATTTATTTACAACTTCCGCAGAAATAAAATTGAATCATTTTACAGAAATATCGTAACTTTTGAAAAGAAATGCAAGAAAATCAGAAAGAATAAGTAACATTAAAAGAATCATAATAGTTATATAGCTTCAGTTATGGACATAAGACGCAAGAAACTTAAATACTCTCAAAAAAGAAGAAATTACATTGCTCGCACAAGTTTCAAAGCACCACAAATATCAACAAAGTTCAAAAGTTACAAATATATATTAATAATGCACATGAAACAATGCAACAGGATCAATAAAATCCATACACACCCAGAGTTGGCATACCATTAACAACAACAAACTAAAACACATACATGTACACTTCAAAATACAGAATACATAAGAAGCTACAAGGCCATGCTGAAAACAAAAAGTAATGCATGCAGCTCTAAAGGTATAAAAGAACTGTTTTAACAGAAAGGATTTGTACAAACACTCATGAAGCTGGGGAATATAAGAGTAATACATATAAATAAGTAACAGTATACAAGACATAATAAATTGGATTGAAATCATGCAAACATATGACATTTCAGATTTTTCCATCTTAGATAATTCAAGAAATAAGCAGGTTTTTCAGTTTAAATCCAAACTAACATACCCATACTCTTGCATCTGGACTTGCGTTAGCCTTCATCGTTTGTTGTCTCTGGCTGAGACCGACTAGTATACCCACAGTCCCCATCCCAAAATTATCAGGGAAGATGTCTGCTTCGATACGGGGCGGATGGTAGTTGACGAATAGCTGCTTGGGCGTCTGCCCGTAGGTCTTAATCATTGTCTCCACTGCTCTCTGCTTCACCGGATCTTGAATGGCCGTTGTGTCGATACCAAAGTATGTCTGGAGGGAAATCCCAAGAAAATATTATTTTTTTTATATTTTTTATTTTATTTTATTGTATTACACTCACACCGGAAAAACATTATAAGAAATTATAAGATATAATCCTAAAAAAGAACTAAGGCTGAGAAAATAAATACAAATATCCAAGATTGTATGAAATATCATGCCAGTGAGTTGCACGGAGGAACAGTTGACCAGCACCTTCACCAGGCTGTCCTACCAAAAAAAAAACTGTCAACAAATACCCCATCCCCAGCCGTGACACTTGTGTCCTTAAGCAAGACACTTAACCAGTGCTTCGTCCTTCAGATGGGATGTAAAAGACTAGAATAAATATTTTCTAGAATACTGAATCACAGTCTTGATTTGTGCTTTCATAATCATATAAGCTTGGCGCTTATGTCCCCTTGTGGGAGTTTGCCCAGTTCCCTTGATGGGAATATCATCTAAACAAACAAACAAACAAACAAATATGGGCCACAAATACCCAGATACCCCCTTCCCATATACCCCCCTTCAAAGCAACTTGTGTCTCCATGAAAATACACAAGCACAAAAGGGAAATGTGTCAAATAAAGATGATCCAACTTACAGCAGGGTGAAAGACGTTGACAGCCTCCACCGCTAGCGACCCTTGCTGTTTGACCCCAAAGACCAGATCCACCCAAGCGTGAAGGTACTCCGAGACGCAGACTGACTCCAGAGCCTGCCGATGGATCTGGGTGAATAAGCGGGCGCTTCCCTTAGCCCAAGGGGGTAGACTCACATGGTTGACAACCATGCCGGACTGGCGCACACCAAAATGGAATCCTGAAATAAAGACAGAAAAACTGTCATCAAATCCAAAACGCTTCTCGATACGGGCGACATGCCGTTTGTGAGTTGGCCGCGCTGTGTGAAAGGAAAATGAAAAGTTCACATGGGTAACCGTGGTGGAAAAAAAAAGTCCCAGGGCTGTATTCCACGGAATGAATGAGAGAAACAAACATTCTCCCAAACTTACCTTCGTTGTTGAGGAAGAATTCTGGCAAGAAGAAGAACTCTGGGATGAGTTCCTTGACATCGGTGGAGGACTGGAAGGAAGAAAGTCTCCAAGAGGTATCCACTGAGTGGAAAGTACGATCCGGAAGGTCAAAATGGTTGTCTGAAACAATAATCATTATTTGAATCTCATTACCGGAAAGCTCCATTAAAGAAAGAGGTCAGAACAATACATCCTTTTTCTCTTTACCAACTCACACCTGTTATCTCCATGTAGTCCCAAACAATGGAATAATTGTTTGAATCACATTAAGGGAGTGCTCCATTAATGAAAGAAGCCAGAATATTTCATCTTTTTCTCTTTACCAACTCACTGTTATTTTCATGTAATTCAAAACAGAGTTTGTTTGTTTGTTTGTTTGTTTGTTTTTCGACCGTCTTAACAGAATTCTTTATAAGACAGCAAGTGGACAAGAACAAGTAAAATATATACACACAAATTATAAAAGACAGTGGAATCTGAGGAATTGTCGAGGATAACACAACAACCTAAAAACCTAATTTCCATCGTGGTCCTCGGTATAAAAATACTTACAAATATACACCCAAGAAAGATTTGACAGGAATACTTCATTCTTTTTAATTGACAGTGGACTTCATTCATTTAAATGGATAATGAAAAAGCCAGTAATGCTGCTGTCAAAGATGAAACGAATAAACTTACCTTGATACTGCAGGAACATCTTCGTGAATGGAGGCAAGCGAACCAAGTACTGCAGGACTGTGCCACTGTTGGAGTAATGGGAACCATAGTGGTAGGGCTTGGTCCAGAACATCGTCGAGCCCATTCGGAAACCCCTCAGTTTCTGGTACTCTTCATGCAGGAACTGAATCATAAAATTATAAAATATTAACTTATAAACCACAAGGGAAACTGACAGGGATAAGTATACGGCTGAGCGGTTAAGAGCACCGGATTCAAGCTCTGGTGTTTGATCAGCAGAGTGTGGGTTCGGATCCCGGTCATGACACTTGCTACGTAAAATTGGGGAGGTATTGCTTTCTGCTCTACCGGCCAGACTTCGGATTGATGATACCCAAGCCTACATCCGTATGGACTGTAAAGGGGGTAACCCTGTTTCAGCCCTAGGAGTAGGTGGCGACGGCCTCTAAAAAAAGAAATGTAGCCCACAACTTCATGTGGCCTTCAGGCCATAAGTGTAAACCCCCCCCCCCCAAACAACAAAAACGATTGGGTGTTGAACAAAGAAAACATACAGTTTACATTGCTGCGACTGGTACACCACTCAACTCTTGCTCAGATATCTGCTAAGCAGAATAATGCTAAGCAAAATAACGCTTAACAGCTTCATGAAATTGGGCAAAGAACTTTGCTGAGCAAAATTTTCTGCTTACACAGCTTTAGAAACTTGGCCCAGGATTTGAATGAGCATTTTGATAAACCAAGCGATCAGAACTCAAGCCCAGTAGTATTTGAGAATGTCGTTTGAAATGAAACTTGACTTACCTTGTAGTTCTCCTTGTACTTTGTCTCCATAGCCTGTGTTTGGACAGCAACTGGTCTAGTCAAGTCCCTGCAACAAAAATGGAAAATCAAAAATTGTAACAACACATTATCATTGTAGTATTTGGTTTGCGGTAACATCATGGGTATATCTACTTGCTGGGTAGATTGTATTCTTTTGAGAACTTGTCTTGCTTTATATTCTACTACCGTGAAGTAGATCTTTTTGGAAATTAGGGAGACTTCTCTACTCATATCAGCATTCCTACACCCCTCTCCCAAACATGCCCACTTTCCCCTAATAAGCCCACCCAAAGCCCCTAAGGTACATGACTTGGGGTCCATTAGTTCCAACACATTGCTGGTATAGTCACACAGTATGACCGGGAACACTGGATACTACATGACATCGTTACAGGAACAATTGGCGTGGGATGATCATTCATACACCCCTCTCCCAAACATGCCCCCTAAAAACGCCCTCCCCAAGCACCCTAGGTACACACCTACATGTATATGACTTGGGATCCATTAGATCCAACACATTGCTTGTATAGTCACACAGTATGAACGGGAACACTAGACACTGCATGAGATCATTGAATGAACAATTGGGGTAGGGCAATCATTATTCCTACACCCCTCTCCTAAACATGCCCCCTAGTACGCCCCTCCTCAAGCACCCTAGTTACACACCTGTATGACTTGGGGTCCATTAGATCCAACACATTACTGGTGTAGTCACACAGTATGAACGGGAACACTGGATACTGCATGAGATCATTGAATGATCGGCCGGATAGTTTGTTGAGCTGGGTCAGGTACTCGTAGTTGGTCGACTGGCCCAGACGCCACGCCTGGGTGATGGCCGAGATGTCATCAACCTCCACCAGGTTGGGAAGGTCGCAGGATTTGATCTGCTGGTACAGTGTGTCTCGCTCCTTTATAAAAACGAGGGTAAAAGACAATCTCTTTGGTAACTCACACTCTTAACAATTTCATGGCTTTGCTTACCGCTGAAACTTACAATCACCATTCTCTACTTACTGTGCAAGCGCCAAATTTCTGCGTTAGCCTTGTAAGCGTAGAATGCCTAGTAACGAAGAGTATGCATGCGCAGAAGCCAACATTCGCCGCCAACCCCTGAAATACGCTTGCCGTAAGCACAGAATTCCCTGTTTCTGCAAGCACCGTTTCTTTGCGTCCGGTAAGCAGAGCAATGAAATTGGGCTTTGATTATAAAGCTGAAACTATTAACAATTCTCCAGAGCAATATCTTCATTTCAAATACGATGAAAGTGACTTATAAAATAAAATTATTTGTAGACCCCTATAATCAACACTGGTTATATCATTTGCCAAAATTAGAGTCTTAAATTGCACCTTTGTGTTCTCAAACGCCAGGAGCAATGTCTGGCCATTTGTCAGGAAGATCTCCAGTGCGTTGTCTCTCAGTTGATACCATCGAAGATGAAGTTCTTTGATATCTTCATAGAGCCACGAGATGGTCAACATATCATGGTCAAAAGGGTTCACCTGCAATAGATTGGGATCAATAATGATAACGCTCACCTTGTCTGAGAATCTTTGTTTTCACAACCAGAACGAACAAGTATACAAATAAAACAAATGTGGCCATAAGTTGTATTGGAATCCTACCTGTATTGATTGGTTGTCTGGGAGCTCTTCACTCACAAAGTACATGCTGTTGACTCCTGTACAAACACACAATCACAAATGTTAATAAAGTTGGATTTGAAACATGAATGGTGGAAATTATCCTTGATCCCAATTGCAAAATTTAACTGTAAAATTGTTGCGGTACCCGCTGCTAATGATTTAAACTGCCCCTAGCCACCAGGCTAGCTGGGTGGTCTGGCGTTAAGACATCTTCTCTAGCAATGCAAAGGTCGTGGGTTCGAATCCCAACCGAGCTATTTGCATGTGGATTTTTTTTACAGAACTCTGGAAAGTACTGAGTATACAGTGCTTTATACATATCAGTGTAAGCGTAAAAACAAAAGTAGATTCTTTAAACCTGATGAAAAAGTTTAACATCTTTACCAACTTGAACCACAAAAAAAATTGGCTAGCTTCCTCTAAAGGCCAGTTTATAGTCGGTCGGGCGATGGAAGTCTTGACGTGCGATCATAAAAAGACACAGTTTTTAGGCCCTCAGCAATGACTATAAACTGTGTCGCGCGTCACGATGTCTATCACCAAGACCATAAACCGACCTTTAGGTTTATTCCCTTACCTTGAAGCAAATCTCCCTTGGTCTCCAAGGCAGGTGACACCATCTTACAGAAGAAGGCACAACTAAAACAAATAAGACAGATACAACATTTACAATAGACCCAGGGCTCGACCTTAATAATAATTTTATGAAGCGCCTTTTACAAAAGTTACAAAGCGTTGTACAGTAACTTCGAATAAACACAAATTATAAGAACTTAGCTTAGCATAAAAGTAAATGAGTTTTTAACATGGCTTTGAAGGATTCAAGAAATGAAGCCTGACGGATGTGAAGTGGGAGATTGTTCCATAATGTAGGTGTGCTGACTGTGAAGGCTCCTTGGCCATACCGGGTGTAGGTGCGGGGTGCAGGAGACAAGCACAAATGGGATATAGACAAAGAACGAAAATTGCGAGAACTGTTGGCTTTGGTGGAAATAAGGTTCTGAAGATTGGCAGGAGCGAGACCATTTCTGACTTTGAAAAGAAGCAGGACTTTGAATGTGATTCGCTTGTTAATGGGAAGCCAGTAAAGGGGTTGAAGGACTGGTGTGATGTGTTCTTGGAGTTTTGCTCGGACAATAAAGCTAGCCCAGCATACATTGTTGGGTAGAAACTTTTGATGAGGGCCGGAAGAATGTAAAGGTCTGACATGCATTTGAACACTTTTGGGAACTTGCCCTTTTATGGGCATTGCTTAACTTGTATCATGGCTATTTTTGCTTTAAAGCCAGGTGTTGTTCCATAAATTCGCCATATTCATAATCAGACTATTTTGATACTGTTTTGGCTCAGCAAATAGATTGAACTGAGTTTCTGAAACAACAACAAAGCTTATTGACTTTGGGTTGGACCAAAGAACAATTTACTAGAGCTGGAATTGTACCAACAAACTCTGGATTAACATGCCGGCGCTCCAACAAATGAGCTATCCAGCCCTATGTTGGCGGAGTTCCTTTTTATTGTCAATATGTTTGCTTGGGGCTGCCAGTCAGAAGCCATACAACTATTTACAGCACCTTCTACATGGAACACCGAAAAGCCCAAGAAGGGGAAGAATGAAGAGTGAAAATTCGTGGAGCCAGGGTTGTGCGTGATATGGTGCAAGATTGAGGGGATCATCTTCAGGGGATGCAATTTTTTTATTTCAGATATGAAATAATAATAGGTTTATTATTTCATAAAAACACTTTTTGTCTGACTCACCTTATTTTCTCATTCTTCTGCAATCTCCTTTTGAACTCTGAGGAATCCGAGGACTGCAACGAGTCTTCAAAGAGATACTTCAAGGGCAGCGTGGGCTCCGATTCATGGGCTTCACGGAGTTGGGGAATGAAGAACTTAGCTGGAATGTGAAGATGGGATCTCTGAAGGCGTCGACGAACACGCCCTGGTCCCTCGGTGGGGTCTAGGCTCCAGGAGGATGGGTAGGACTTGGCATCGTACCAAATGGCCCTGTCACAGATATTATGGTTGAACAAGAATAATAATAATATTAAGGGAATAAATGAGTTAGTTACGAGGTCTGTAAATCGGCAGGGTCGTGGCTGTGCGATAAAGGACAAACCCAAAGACGAGGGCCTTTCTCACACAGCTTTTAACACCTGAGAGGCATCTTAAAGCACTCAAAACTTACATTTTTCTTTTACAGGTATAAAGACGTAAGACCAGTTGTCTACACCTTTATTAAAATGTTTATGAATCGAACTATTTTTACAATTTTAAATTGCAAAAACTGGGTTCCATTTTCATTGGCAACACGTGTACAAAAGAAAGTACCTTTCATGTGTTAAGCTTTGTATGAGATCCTGCCATGATGATCGGACATCTAAGGAGCTGGCTATCGTACTCTTCAGAAACTCCAAGAATCGTAATCTCTGGCCGTTCTGATATGCAGCGACCAACTGTAACCAATACAAACAAGACTGACTAATCGAACAAGCAAATATTCATTTCAAAATGTGTATTAATTGTATTCATTGTATCAAATGTTGTTCAATGTTGTTCCAAAAATTGAACAAGTTACAACAATAACCAAATTTAAACTTATATGATACAACAAAGAAGGAGATGTAAGCAAGAACAAAATATTAAATTATGTTTGGGTCTCCTTAAAGCCATTGGACACTTTCGGAACAGAAAAAAAAATTAAAAGTTCACAGATTTACAAATAACTTACAGGGTTTACAGAAGGTAATGGTGAAAGACTTCTCTTGAAATATTATTCCATGAAATGCATTACTTTTTGAGAAAACGCTAAAACAATATAATTTATTGATATCGAGAATTACTGATTTATTTTAAACACATGTCATGACACGGCAAAACGCTCGGAAACAAGGTTGAGCTTTCCCTTTATTTTCTCCCGACACCGATGACCAATTTCCCAGGTATGTTATTTTATATATCAGTGATATATCAGTGATACACGAAGTGTGGGCCATGGACAATACTGCTTACCGAAAGTGTCCAATGGCTTTAACATAAAAGCAGAGAATACGTACTTCGCAACACAATTCATAATGGTGTTATCCTGAGAGCTCATAAGGAAAATAAAATTTGGGCAAAAACAAATGAAATAAATTTCTGTTTTAACATCCTCCAAGCCGTGCATACATATACGTTCCTTAAATTCTACACCAGTATATCTCCCAACCTCAACTTGTAATTTATGTGCTGAGCACCTAAAACTTATAAATGATAACAGTGGCTTCTCATATAAAGCTCATCTGTCACTCAGTTATGATCAAGGTGATTCAACATTTAGTATTTCCCTGCAAGGTTAAGCTACATTTTTGGAGTACATACATGTACAAGACCAATTCCTTTACATAGCACTATGTGATGGTTTACGTGGTGCAATATGCTGCTGCTCAAACTCCTTCTCTTTTCGATAAGTGCACTGGGTTCTTTTACGTGCATTACACAACACACAGGACCAAAGGCTTTGTGTCCCATCCGAAGGACGCAGCAATAATGGTTAAGGGTCTTGCTTAAAGGAACACGTTGCCTTGGATTGGACGAGTTGGTCAAAACAAAAGCGTTTGTAACCGTTTTTTATAAAATGCATATGGATAGAAAGATGTTGTAAAAGTAGAATACAATGATCCACACAAGTTTGCCTCGAAATTGCGTGGTTTTCCTTCTACTGTGCGAACTAACACGGTCGGCCATTTATGGGAGTCAAAATTTTGACCCCCATAAATGGCCGACGTGTTAGTCGACGAGGTAAACGGAAAACCACGCAATTTCGAGGCATGTTTGTGTGGATCATTGTATTCTACTTTTACAACATCTTTCTACCCATATGCATTTTATAAAAAACGGTTACAAACGCTTTTCAAAGACCAACTCGACCGATCCAAGGCAACGTGTTCCTTTAAGGACACAGCTGTCACGACTGAGATTCAAACCCACACTCTGTTGACCAGAATCACCAGAGCATAAGTCTGGTGTGCTTACCCGCTCAGCCACGACAATCGGGTGTGTTCGATTAACTTCCCTGTGTGACGACCCCGTGGTGCTAATTCGGGTGAGCCCCTGACAAGAGCTTATCGAACAATCACTCAACCTCTCATGGTAACGCCATGCACCTAGGCCCAGCCCCAAGTGACCCGCTCCACAAGCAGGGTACTTGGGGCTGACCCGGGTGAGCCCCCGGAATGACGTCAAAGCTATTCGAACGTACCGGGGGCAGATCGGGGTTGACCAGGGGAAGCTAATCGAACACACCCTATGATTCTTGTTAAACATATTGGTTAGGGTGGGAGCTTTCCACAAAGGTACCATTTCTATTTATAATAATAATAGCATGAATAATATTTTTATAATTTTGGAATTTGGCGGGTTGAGCTTACCTGTGTGACCTCCATGGCTGAATTAGCGACCTCCCCAGACAATGTGCCGAGCTTAGCCCAAGCACTGGCACCCCCATCCAACCGCTGTTTCATGTTGGTTTCCTGTACAGACTGCTCATCAGATGCCAACTTCTCAAGTTCCTGTGCACAGCAAACAGTCAATAATAATGAGAACAACATAGACCTCTGCACACCCACAGTGTTCTGTATTCCCCACATCACGAACAAACAGGCTCCTTGAAATGTATGCTAAAAATGCAATATGTGGCCCCCAATTGATGTATCACAGGTGCAATGAAATCATTTGCCTGAACATCTGACATCAAACTTTGACATCAGAGATCTGCCGTTGAGAAGACATCTTCATTGAAAATGCACTTTTAAAGAAGGGGTGGCTAGCGCCCAGGGTATGCTCATTTGGTGGGTTGGATCAGGGGTCAGTGTGAACGGGCCGGCGGTTATTTCCTGGGGTTTCCCCCCGAGGAATAGTGCAGTGTGAAACGGGCTAAAGCAACTCACCTTTGCAACCCTGTCTCTTGATGTATTGTCCATATCTTCAGGGTAGAGTGGATGGAAACCACACTTCTCTAGAATGTCCATCAGCTTCTGGCAAAGTTTCTTGTCTGCTTTTGTGAGCTCCGAGGCGTGGTGATGCAGCAGGTCGAAAAGGTATAACTCAAACTTACCAAGGTGGTGCTGTGACTGAATACCAATGGACAAATAGTTTTGTTTATTTTGTTTTTGTCTTTGCAAGTTCGCCCAAAACAAGGCTAAAAGCCACTCTAGGTAAAGGGCTACAAGGGAGAAAACATATAGAAATGCAGAAACTCAGTGGAGCTGAAGGTAGGAATTGATATTCCTCTTTAAAGATGGCAGATCATAGGATGAAGGGAAACATGCACCAGGCAAGAAGTTCCAAAGAGATGCAGTATGATAAGCTAGTGGAGTAGCTCTTTGCTCTACATCTCCGCACAGCCACAGTATAAGGATGAGAACAAGCAGAAAGCCTGGACTTACGCTCACACACACTGACAGGAGGAACAAGGTTGGATAGACTGGTGGAACATTTGCCATGGAAATATCTGTAAAACAGACAGGGGCTGGCTACAGACCTTCAGTGAGCAAGGGGTTGTAGTGTAGATCCTAGTTCTATTATTTCATAATAACAAATAGTAAGCCTTGGTGACTAGTGCCACTAGTGTCGAAGGCGCGACAATTGATTGCGCTGGGGCAAACAATATGCCCCAATGCATCTTGGGAATCAAAAATTAGTCACCACTAGTGTCTACAAATTAGAGAGAAGGACTGGTAGATAAATGTGCTCTCTTTGGCTAACAGCTAAAAAGGAAAAGAGAGTGAGGCTAAAGGTTGCAACCCCACACATATAAATATGTAAATCACAAAGTTGGATTGGACATTTCAACACTTGGGCTCCCTACATTTCTAAGCTTAGATAATCCAAAACAAAATATAGCAGGGAACTCACTTTGGAGCCTACCTGCAAATTGGAGTTGAGTACAGCCTGAAGTATCCGATTGGAGCTGGGCATGCGTGCTATCCTGAGCAGGTAGACTCTGATCGATGTGGCTTGCTTGGGGGACATCATGTGGACTAGGAGACGGTGAAGCTGGAGGCGGAGTGTCTCTCGGGATGACCAGACGATGGTCTCCCACTGCTTACGCTGACCGAGCTTCCTCTCCTGGGAAAAGGATTAATGACAATACTGAAATCTGAAATCAAGGTTGCCTCAAAACTTAAAGTAGCAGGATAATTAGCCAGTTAGAAACCATAGCTTATACATTGGTAGTATAAAACATTGTAAAACAGCTCCCTCTGAAATAACTTAGTTTTTGAGAAAGAAGTAACTTTCCACTAATTTGATTTTGAGACCTCAGATTTAGAATTTGAGGTCTCGAGATCAAGCATCTGAAAGCACACAACTTCGTTTGACAGGTGCGTTTTTTCATTCATTATTATCTCGCAAATTCGACGACCAAATGAGCTCAAATATTCACAGATTTGTTATTCTATGCATGTTGAGATACACCAAGTGAGAAGACTGGTCTTTAACAATTACCAATAGTGTCCATTGTCTTTAAATAGTATTTGCAACTTAGCATGGTGGGAGTACAATTAGTTTTGCAATAGCACCATGTGTTAATCTCTTTTAAGTAGTGTTGGTTCCTGAAGATCATCAGAGCATACTGATCAAAACTTTTTTTTTTCAGAACCACCACTATTCAAAAGAGATTTCTACCGCAAACATCACCAAATTTTAGATTCAATAAAAAGTTGTGGGGAAGTGTGTCCATTAAACATTGCACGATTCTACACTGTGAGGACAGTGTTTGATCTTGAGTGTACACTTTTTTTGTAATGCTTGCTCGCTCACCATGGTAGCAAGAAACGCATCAGTCAGGAGGTGGAAGAGATATTTGCATAGTTGCTTGTAGGTGGATTCTGGTGGCGGGAGATAACTCTCATCAGGAGTCACTGATGTAGCTGGTTTAGACTGGCAGGTCAGGCTGGGATCTGCAAGTAGTTTTTGGTTACGGGGTTATTATTAATACGAGACATTTACATAGTGCATAACGCAGGAGCCTCTATGGGAAAGACGTAACATAAAACAATGACATGAAAGATATAAAGTAATAGTTAGAAAAGTAAAGATTCTTATAAATGAGTCTTTAAATAAAAGTTCCTTGAAAATTTGAAGAGAGTCAGATTGGCAAAACTGAAGAGGTATACTGTCTATTACAAAGGTGCAATAAAGTGGAAGGCTCTTTGACAAAACAATTGAGTGGAAAAAGTAGTCTGTATCAGTAGAGATTTGCCAGCAGAACGATAAGGCCATATTATAGAACTTTGAAAGTGGTGAGATTTGATCAAGAGCCTGTTGAGTTCCTGTAAGATAGGTGTAATACGTTGGAACAAGAGGTTCGTGAGACGAGGATAGCGACAGTGTTCTGAACTTGTTGAACTTTTCTTGCTATTTATTCTCTGGCTGCGGAGTAGATTTCGCAATTCAGGAGACTACTTTTTTGCCCTGCTTATTACCTACTACCAAGGCAGGTCCAAATAAACTGCTGTTTGTTGAGAAAGTAATCGGTTAGAAATAACCCAACTGATAAAAAGATGTTCATGCCTACCTCTCTGAACCACTAAATTGACAGACAGAAGACAGATTCTCTGGAAGCGTTTGGCGAGTAGCTCCTCATCGGCCAGCTTCTTGTTCGGTACTTTCTTCTTGATGGAATGTGACCTCTGCATTCTCAGTAAGGTGTCCAGCTCCGTGGAGTATCGACGATCTGGGGCAAAAAGAGTTTAAATGTACATTCATTAAAATACCTCAGACAGTTTTGCTATTCATATTGGTGGAGAGCACATCACATGGGGGTGTTTAAACGGCTGATAATGACCAGCTGGAGCTCTGTTTATAACCAGTTGTTTTCGAATACTACGCGCTAGTCTTGGTGCAAGACGTTTCTCGTTACAGCAATGCAGGCACTGCAGGCGCTGTTGCAAGCAATGCAGGCGCTGTTGGTGAGTTGGCCGCGCTGTGTGTGAAAGGTTATTTACAGGTAGAAGATTGTCTCTTGTGCTGGCAAAGTGTTCCTTGTGCACACAGTACAGTTGGTGTCTCCAAGTTGCCTGTGTGACAAAGCATTTAGTCTTAACATCATGTGAAGCAATTGAATGTCAAATTCTGTACTAATATTTATCCTCCCAACAAATATCATTACCTGAAGAGTGCATATAGCTATTTTTTCAATGATGCTATAGATTACTTATAGTATAGTTATCAGAAGCAAGTTACCAGCCAAAATACAATGTTTGAGAACATGATCATTGGTTCCCAGCTGAATTTTTGCTCAGCGAACAAAAGTGTTTTCCTGACCAACAATTTAATGAAATGGGCTCCTGACATGTTAAGTTTGTCGCTGTGGATAATCTCATGGCTCTGCTTATCGCAAGCAAATAGTCGACGCTTACGGAAGCAGGAAGTTTCACGCTTACGTTAAGCATATTTCCTAGGTTAGCAGAGTTTTTGATGCGTAATCTACATTACTAGGCATTCTCCGCTTACACAGCTAGCGCAGAAATTCAGCGCTTGCGCAGTAACTGGAGAATGGTGATCACAAGCGCAGAATTCACTGGTAAGCAGAGCCATGAATTTGGGCCCAGGAGACAACTGGAGGTGCTGTTTTAGTTATTTATTTGCCAATCTCACCTTCTGCTAGAGGACCAAACTCTGTCATCTGATCTCCTGAGATGATAGACACAGAGTCCTCTAAGGTGGGGCTTAGTTCACTGGACAAGCTGCTGGTTGATGCAAACATCCTCCTTGAACTTGATACTGAACCTGTGGATGATTATTAGTATTAGTATTGTCGGGTAGTATTATTTATTTGACCTCAACAAACACAAGTACATCAAAGAGCACAGTAAACCAATCAAATAACAACAATAATGGGAGACTTTCCAACGCTAGGTGGCAGCAGACTTACCGGGTAAATTTCCATTGTTTATGTAGTTCTGACATGCACATAATTCTGAGAACAATGGATTTACCAGGCAAGTCTGCTGCCCTCTATCGTCCCAGAAAGTCTCCTATTATTCAAGAAAATGGCACACAATAATCATACGAAAACAACTAACAGAACATGATCAGGAGGGCAACTATTGGATGAGCAAAATAATGAATGAATAGCAGAGCATGCAGGCAAAGATGGGAACAAATCCACTGAGGGGAAACAACTGGACAAACCAACAAAGAGCAGTTTATGTGAGTCAGGAACAACAAAAGTAAACTCAATTATTGTTACTCAAAAGCATGTTGTCCAGCGCATGTAAGTAGCACTAATCCAGAGGATTAAAACATGTGCATACAAAATTTGTCTATTTTGATGTTTGTTTGTTCAGATGATCTTCCCGTCAAGGGAACTCGGCAACCTCCCACAAAGGGATATAAACACCAAGCTGGCACTAGCCAATCTCTCTCATATAAACATTGTTTCAACGTCTTTAACTATAAATTTCACCAATCAAGAAATTGTGTATCAGTACCTAGACGACAATAGCTTGGTAGGATTCACACCCACAACCTCGCAAGTCATGCAGTCTTACAACTGCACCACAGTGACCAATGCAAACAATAACAACATGACAAGTTGAATTTGAGAATTAAGTCAACATCCATTAAAATTAAAGATTAGGAAATCATCATGCTACTGTCAGAACAAGTAGCACCTCGTCCTCTACAAATAAAAAGCAATTTTCTTTGATTGCAAAAAAAAAACCCTTGACCCGAGTCTGGCACGGAACCAGTTATAAATATACTTAACCAATCACATTTATTAGAGAACGGTTACCAGACAAAATACCTTGTCATAACATTACATTTACACTGGTTTCCTGCTTCTTTTTTTGCTTTGCATAAAATAGTTTAGTACTTTTGTCTTCATGAACAGCTCTTAGAATTCGCCCAAAATCATAGAACTCCCACCACCACTTATCAAAGGCTATTCCTACTTCCAAATACATGCATAAAGTTCTACACGGTTAAGCAAGAAAAATTGCAAAAGGTAATATGATGAAATTTAGGAAGAAAAATAATCTGAGATATCGAAAGGATTTTCTTATTGAATTTGTTACAACAGATCTACATGTATACTTAAAAGTCACCTTTGGATCCAATGGAATAAGATGCATTTCTCTGCCATTTGTGCTCCTCGTACTTCCGTTCTGGGAAACGCAATAAAGTTAAAGAAATAAGGTGTCTTCAAATAAGACGTGCTCTAGCAAAACCCTAAACTTCTCAACACTTACCACAAATGCAGCAAATGCGTTAACAGCAGAGATTTAAAATTTGAGGTTTCGAAATGAAACATCTGAAAGCCAACACTTTGTGTGACAGGTTTTTTTTCTTTCTTTCATTGTTATCTCGCAACCTGGCAACCAATCAAGCTTAAATTTTCACAGGTTTGTAAGCTCATTCATATGTTGAGACACACCAAGTGACAAAGACTGGTCTTTGACAATTACTAATAGTGTCCAGTGTCTTTAGGTGCTAAACTTTTTCCCACTTTGCTTGACCAAAAGTTAGGGTTTTGCCAGAGTCGGTCATAAATCACTACAGTGCAAAATGATGCAGCAGCCAAGCTAATACCAGATTTAAAAGGAAAAAAAAAACATAGGAATGCAAAAATAAAGCCTACATAATGCTAAAAACTGTGCAAACTACTTGCTTAACATGCTCATATTTCTTCCATTCAGATGTGAAGAATAATGTTTTTTAAATGTGTTAATTTATTTTTGAGATACATTTATGACAACAACTTAAAATCAGGGCTAGTTAAACTTCCTGGGGGCTAGCTACACCCAGAGTTAACTATTAGCCCGGTTGGCTACTTAACAAAGAAGCTTAAGAGCAAGGCCTGAGTTGGTCAAGGACTATACAGCTTACCTGAGTAGGTTGCGCTTCGTTGGAAGCTCAAGGATTTCTTTCCTTTAGTGGCAGCGGCGTCGATGGCCATGGAGGTAGCCTTAAAGTGATCTAGAAGCTCCTTAATGATATAAGACTGGGTCTCGTACACTACATCCGTTACTGCAGAGGCTGGACCTGCGGAAATAAAACAATGCGTGGGATTGTTCAGTGTCAGGATTTCATATAGGGTTGGGGCTTGTGACAACCACTAAACCATCAAAACAACTTGTAACATCCACTTCCAAATGTCATAAATATTGAAACAAAAGGTTTTTCTTGACTAAACTTTAAAAAATGAAAGTTATGGTTTCACTTGTTCACATTGCAACCAAAATCTGACCACATGAACTGAGCCTAATTTCAAACTTTTTTTGCATTAATACCATAGACCTTTTCGCAAATACTGGGGCGCGCGTGTAAAGCTTGAAATTAGGTGCATTGTGGTCTAGCTGGTGTCCAAATTTGATCCATATCTATCCCACAATGCACCTCATTTAACAGTCTGCGCTTGCGCAATGGTATTTGCGATAAGGTCTATGGCTCATTTTGTTCAGTTTGCAACAGCTATATTAGATTTTTTTCACACCATGTAAACATCATCTATCCAAACAGCACATAACTGCCCTTTTAATAGATGTTAAATTTGCATCGAGATAAGGAATGATACTTTTGGTTTTACAGCGGTGCAAGGGTAAAACCAAAATTAATAAAACTGAGCATAGTCAGTTGTGCGTACAGCTTATTATATGCAGTTACATGGTCTTTAACGGTTGGCCAACTCACTGGAAAATGTTACAAAGAGAAGAAGGATAATAATTTCTTTTTAACTCACCATATTTTGCTCTGTGTCTCTCCTCCATATCTCCCAGTAAATGCAGCATGCTTTCAAAATAGTCAAACTGACTACTGGAACTGGACAAAAAGATAAAAACAATTGTGAGAGTATTGGTCAGGCTTGAAAAGTTACATGCAAACCTCAGAACCAGGTATAACAAAAATTATTAGGCTTATTGTTTCTTTTAAAACTAATTAACTTTAACCATTTGTTCTCATCTACCATTGATTTTGTACACAAAGGATGCTGGCAGAGTTTTGTCAATTTTGTCAATTGTCAATAGTCTGCTTTATTGTCACACACATACACATACATGTATACAGTGAAATTCAATTTGGTTTGCGAGTTTAAAAACATTAAAATTACAATAAATACAACATTGTCCTGCCCCTCCAAGTGTCACAAAGTGTCTAGTCAAGAAGGTCATGAATATGGATTAAACAACAGCCATCAACGGCCAATCATAGCGTGGGAATGTTGGTCAGAATGGACTGTTTTCAATGATTGTACGACAACGTGTATTCTGAAATGAACGATAGCAAAGATCAGACCCTGATCCTGATAAGTATAGCAAGTTTCTAGAAGTGTTAAACTCACTATTTTAAAAGTTTTATTTGGAATTCTGCCACTGTACCCTCATTTACATGTGAAAAGGAACAAATATTTGTCTCGCTCGGCAGGCTAGTGAGACTCGCCCGACGCTATTTTCACTCGCATTTGGGTTTTGACTCGCCCGACGCTATTTTCACTCGCATTTGGACCCGCTAATTTCAAACCCTGTAACACACTTAGAGCTTTAAATAGTAATCAAAGCTGTTTTATTTCATTTCAAAATCTTCAAAACTTATATTTTTTATTGTCAATTTAAATGTTGGAAAGTGAAAGGTTCAGAACTCAATTTGCCAAAGTCAGAGATTTTTAAAAAGTCGGAACTGGAAAAAAAACACGTCTTTTCAAAGGCGGAAAGTCAAAATTCCGTCGAAAGGCGGAATAATTTCATCCCTGGTTAACAATGGAAAAGAAAACTTTTATACCTGAAGACTCGATTGGCAATGCACGCCATAAAATGCTGGACATCTTTGATGAGTATAAGCATAGCAGCCGAGATCCGAGTATCTTCCCCTGGCAGGTGCAAAGAAGACCCAGGAGAACTCTTCTCTTGCGCCTCCTGTCTCTCAGACACACTCAAGTCTGTACTAACTGACGATTCCTCATCGTGAGTTTTGAGTCCTGCAGTTTGGTCTTCTGTCAATCCGTTGAGTTCGATGGAAGCTCTCAGGGGGTGTAACGAGTCTAATTTTGGTGAGTTTGAATTTATCTCATCCAGCGTTCTGACATTTTCAAGATTCTTCTCCTCCGAATCATCAGGCCTGCTGCTTCCCGAAGCGTCCTCACAAAGGGCTCCCTCTACTTCAGCTTCCAAATGTAAACTCCCGCCAGATGGAATATCCCTGGCGACCACTTCAGTTTTCTCATCGTCAATCTCAGTTCCACCAATCTTCGAATCATTATTCTGATCGTCTTTGAGTTCCTGGCTGGTGTTGGACGATGTGGATGAATGCCTACTCATGGTCCGAGCGTCGTCGTCGTCCTTGGGCAAGTTGCTGCAGATGGCTGAGAGGACGTTACACAGTGTCTCCACCAGGCCGTTGGCAAGCATCACGTCAGCAATCTGATCCACACCCTCAAATAACTGCCAAAATCAAAGATAAGATACATGGTTTGTGAGCACAACAACTTTTACCTTTAATCTGGAAGCTAACTGATTTTAAAGCTCAAACCAGTGCCAATCCTCCAGAGAAATATTTTCGTTAGAGATAAAGTCAAAACATTTAACGACCAACAGAAAGAAATAAACAATAAAAAAAACAGATAAAATAAAAGGGGACAGAACATGGACTGTTGTTTCACGGATCGCACTAAAAGTTATCACCTTGTTTCAATACTAAAAGCTAGCTGGGTTAGTCTGATAGATAAACCGAGGAAGGTAGTGTTAGCACTTAGAGACAAACTAACTACATAAAAAAACTGCATGAGCCTTCATAGCAACAACTACTTCATTCATCTACTTGCATCTTGATGAGGTAGTTGTTGCTACAAAAGCTTTTGTAGTTTTTGTATGTAATTAGTTAAATTTTAAATGCTACATGTACCATCACCTCCCGTTATTCACCTAAATTCATTAAATTTTACAAGGTTGGTTGTTTTCAAGTGTTAAGCATTTTTCTTTTTAGTACAGGGTTGGAACAAATTTACTCTTCCATAAACCCATAATGCATTATCCTTTGACAGTGAACTTTAAACCTACCTGATTGGCCATGCATATTCCATCATGACACAGACTGAAATCATGCACCGAGTTCTCAAGTAGAGACATCAGAAGTACTGAAGACATGTGCTGGAACTTGTCAGATTCCTGCAGCAGCATTAACTCCAACCTAAGAGAAACAACAACAAAACCAATGTTATTTATATACTTATTTGTTCTAGCCGTCAAGACCAGGATTCGCAGAAAAGTGAAATGAGTCAATAGTTTATCCAAGAACTACAAGCCTGTGACGGTTACAAAGTTTTATGATTAGCGAAGTGATCATCCGGTTCCAGTTTTACGGTTTGGATAAATGCAAACAAATTTAGTAGAAAGTGTTGCAAATGCTTACCAGACATTGCGATCACAGTACTACACAACGCAGTCTTCGTTATCTCATTACTTTGTATGCGTCAAAAAATGCAAGCAACATTGAAGGAGGGCGTTTTGCAACAATGCGATAGTACAACATGGGAGTAAACACCTTCTATTGACCCATTTCACCTGACGTCATCATCAGAAAAATCATGAATGCGCCATACTGGTGGGCAATTTCACTGTGCGTTTTCATATAGAACTCTATGCATAGAGTATGCTGTGCGTTATGCAGTGAAGTGCGCATTTTGGGCGACACGGCGTTAATACACGTAACCCTAACTGCCCACCAATATGGTGAGCGTGGCATCAGTCGCCGCGTGTGACGCGCGTGCAAGGGGTCAAATGGTGGAATTATGGGATAGCAAAGAAAACAAGTTTCAAAAACCTTGACTGAAGAACTTACCCGGTCTGTGCATGCTTGGGAAAAAGTGGTTATTCCCCCGAAATTGCAATAATAATAATAATAATTTTTATTTATTTATTTTGTAATTTTAATATAGCGTCTTACATAAAAAACACTGTACAGTATTTTTTACATATTATAAACACTAAGCTTAAAAGAGTAATAATCATCGTTGGTGCACTAGCTACAACTACAAAGAGCATTGTCATTGCTGGTCCGCACACACACATTTCTTTAGCTTTTTTTTATAAGACAGCAAAGACAGTAGTTACCCGAGAGTCATATCAACTGGCTTGCCCAGAGTGATGGTAAGACACGCTTCCATCAGGTCTCTGGTTGCTGGGTACTGATGAAGCTGATTGGCCAACAGGTGGAAACTTTTCCGCTTTAAGAACGCATCGACCTGGGACATTGAGGCTCGGTGGAAGAACACGTCCAAAAGCTGTTGGTAGAAAAAGAATCAGTTGTATGATTGAAGGGTACAGATATACCTTTCACATGATGATGTACTTACCAGTGAATCCAACAGAGGGAAAACCACACAAATGTTTAATTTATTTCTGACCGCAGTTATTAATAATGTGTACTACAATTTGTTCCTTCAATTTGTTCCTTCAAGTGGAGAAAATAAATTCCCAACACTACATTACATATTTTATTATGCAAGTTGCCAGACACACAAGGCATGAAAGCCACTTTAAGGTGTGGGCTACAAATCAACTATTTTGCCAGGGGCCATTGCCACCTACTCCTGGGGCTGAATCAGAGTAAAACCCCTATACAGTCCATATGGTAAAACGCTTGGGTATAATCCATCAGAAGCCTGGCTGGAAGTAGAGTAGAAAGCAATACCTCCCCAACTTTACAAAGTAATCATGGCTAAGTGCTTAAGGACACAAGTGTCATGACCGGGACTAGAACCCACACTCTGCTGATCAGAAACACCAGAGCTTGAATTTGGTGCTCTTAACCGCTCGGCCACGACACAACACTAAATATGACTTACTTGAATGACTCTCGTACGGATAAGTGGTGACTCATGGTGAGACAGCACAATTAGGGTATCAGGCTTTAGTACGATACCCAGAACTTTAGACAAGCTAGAGTCCGGGAGCACTACTAAAGCCTCTGCAAGGAGATTGAGAAGTCCAGAACATAGACCACTCATGTCTAACACCTTGGCTTCTTCAGTGTTTAAGGAAGCAGATGAGCTCTTAACGGGGTTAGCTGACTTTGAAAGGCTGGAGGAGTTATCAGTGTCCGAAGTATGGGTAGGGTCTGTAAGAAAATTACAACCATGTTAGTTTGAAATATCCCTTTATTGTACATGTTTGAAACTTTGCATCAGTATAATTAGGTGAGGATAGCAGTAACACTTTGTGAAAACCTCTTTTGAGTAGTGGTTCTGAAAAGAACCAGTGGTTGATAACTCAATGTTTCAATCAGTATGCTCTGATCGTCCTCACGAGAGTGATGGACTATGTTACTGGATGTTGCTTTAGTACTGCTGTGGTGGAAATTAACTGGTAGTTTGGCTGCGCTCGGTGGTGCGTTAAATTGGGAATTTGTTGCACACCTTATTCACAACTTTTAAATATATTAGTGCCTACAGAAAAATGATGTGCAAATGAATGAATTACGATTTTGTTAATATTATTTTGGTTAAAAACAACACAAACAAAAAATGCATCATTGCAAGAAAGAATAAATAAAGACAAAGGCAGGTTTGTCAAAATCCCACTTGGGGTAACTTCTGTCGGTCTACTAATACCTAAAACTCCAACCTTCATATTTGAGCTTGCCAATTTGGGCTTGCCATATGCAATGGGTCTAAAGATTCTTTTGGGTATGAACCTTACCTGTACTACACTCCTCATCTGATACGTAGAGTGCCGTCAATGCAGATTCAGCTCTCATTCTCTCCAATGATTCATCAGAGCTAACACTCCGGGATATTTTCCTTATTAATTCCTGCTTGTAGTCTTGCTGGACAACTGCATTTATAACAAAGAATGAATCATAACATACAACACAATAAAATAAAATAAAGAGATATCACCTAACACCACAAAGCCGGAGGTGAGTGCTAACTTAATTTATTTGGGCTGTCGACCAAATCAACAGTCACCAGAGGCGACTTGCCACCTACTGCAAGAATGTAGTCTGTAAGGATGTAGGTATGGGCAAGGGTATCCTCCACTAGGAGCCTGGCTGGTAGAGCAGAAGGCCCTACCTTCCCAACTTTTTATGAAGCAACTATGGTTAGAGTGCCTTGCTCAAGGGTACATGTGTCCTGAACGAGATTCAGACCCACAGTCGCTGACAACACCACAGCTTGGGTTCAGTGAAGTAAACCACATGGTCAGGACACGCCAAAAAGAGGGGGGGGGGGTGAGTTTAGGAGAGGAATGAAAGACCTCCCACTTACATGAATGGTGCGAGAAGTAGAAGCTGGACTGAGCATGACAGACAAAAGTGTTGACGGCCGGATGGATGGCCAGAAGAAAGTCACAGACTTCGGCTAAGAGGTTTACGTCCGGTGGCTGCCCCATCAGACCCTTAATGATGGACACAATGGAGCTGCAGGTATGGGGCGCCATACAGGGCAGGTCTTCATGGTGACGCTCCTAAGGAAAATAATGAATGAGCCAATCATATTAGCTGTCTAGGTCATATGATGATGTATGGGTAATCCGATTGGACACAATTGAAAATAAACAAATCTACATGTGCATGGTTTATTTAATATAACGATTCAGGTGAAGATCATGTCTTCTACATTTTATTGGATCTTACCTGTGGCTTCTTTAGTGCAGTAAAGTGACACCTTCACTGTACTTACTGCTTTGGTTTGTATTTTCTTTCCAAGTGTTCTTGATCTTGCCCAAATATTTTTAATGATAAATAACCCTTCTCCAATTTAGCAGTCTGTGTACACGGAAATTAGCAAGCAAAAACACTGTAGCGTATTAATTAGCCTCGTTTTGTGGCTACCACAAGTGTAAACCCCCGATACACACGGAGAAGCTAATCGAACACACCCTACATAGATTTGCCACGCAAACCCTTCAGCCAATAACAGGTCTTCCTTTGATTTGAGGTCAGTTCCGGAAAAGTTCAAGCTCACGTTTGCTTTTCCCGTGACAGAAGTTTTAAAGACACTGGACACTATTGGTAATTGTCAAAGACCAGTCTTCACAGTTGGTGTGTCTCAACATATCAATAAAACAACTAACCTGTGAAAATTTGAGCCCAATCAGTCGTCAAAATTGCGAGATAATAATGAAAGAAAAAACACCCTTGTCACACGAAGTTGTGTGCTTTCACATGCTTGATTTCAAGACCTCAAATTCTAAATCTCAGGTCACGAAATCAAGTTCGTGGAAAACTACTTCTTTCTCGAAAACTACATTACTTCAGAGAGAGGTGTTTTTCACAATGCTTTATAATATCAACTTCTCCCCATTACTCGTCACCAAGAAAGGTTGTACGCTCATAATTATTTTGAGTAATTACCAATAGTGTCCACTGCCATAATCTCTGTATGTATCTTTGGAAATGTTTAATGTTTGCATTTGAACTGATAAGCATGTTTACCTTGCAGATCATCAGCAGTCTATTCACACAGCGGATACTCAGCAGTTGGGTGATGTTAAAAGCCTGGAATGGATTCTCGGCCTCAATGAGCGTCTCAATGCACTGGAACAGCATCTGCAGGACACCAGGCTCAGCCTTTTCCCACACACGCCAATCTAGCAGGAGGCCAGATACCAGACGTGTGTCTTGTATGATGGCATGGGTGTCACTGTGGACTCGATAGAGCTTGGACAGACAGCAGTGGTAGATGATGGGTTTGCTTAGACAGGCGTCCAACATCACCTATTGAGGGAAAAAAATACTACCACTTAACGGGAATGAGATTGGAGTTTCCGTTTGTTGCATATTGCTTGTTACTGGCATTCAGCTGTTGTTTGCTTATCCTGAAAATCACGTGGAAATTTGGTTGGTATTCTGTTTTTATTAAGGAAGAAATTCCATGCTAAGCAAATTTTTGTGCTTACAGGCTTTATGAAATTGGGCCCTTGTGGTTGACACCTTATTGTTTTGTATGCTCTGTATGCTCTGATCGTCTTCAGAGTAAACTGATCGTAGCCTTGAGTTGTCAACCAAGGGTTCTTTTCGGAACTAACACTACTCAAAAGAGATCACTGATTCCAGAAGGATTTGTTACGCAGAAACTGCTGTACATTTTTATTTTATTTTATATTTTATATATATTTATAAAAAAAAAAAAAAAAAAAAAAAAAAAAAAAAAATGTACATACCTTGAGCATCTCAAAGCCAACGATACTTCTAGCAGTAACTAAGACCTTAGCGATCATGGAAGCTGCCATCATGTCGTTGAACTCTGCTGCTAGAGTCCTGCTGCAGCCCTGTAGGTTTGTCAGCAGTTTCAGTGCTTTGGCTTGCATTGCTTTGCTGTTGCAGTTCTCAAAGACCTAGTGGTGGGACGAAGGAATAAATGATTAAGAATCATTAAGCATACTTCACTTCGAAGTAAAGCCCGGTTCATACTTCATGCGAATGCGAAGTGAATTTGACGTGAATTTGACGCCATAACCATCCTTTCGCAGCGATATTCATAAGTGAGTTGAGCAGAGTTGAGCTGCTGCGAATTTTTCGTTGCGAATTTGTGACGTCAACATTCGTATCGCATTCGCATTCGCATTCGCAGGAAGTATGAACCAAGCTTAATGCGGTTATGTACAAATAGTTTTTATATTCAGATTGTGTATTCCTATTAGGGATTACTCATCCTGCATATTCGCTCCGGATTATCAGCGACATCTAAAAATGCATTTTTTCAGAAATTAGTTTTTTTGTATACATACAGCTACAGTGAATTGGGTCAATATAGAATGAAAAGCATTGCATAAGGATTGTAAATAAATTTGTCAGCTCAACAAATCTTCAGTCCAGCACTTACCTTTGCAAACAGGAAGACAAAAACCCCTATACCTCCACTCTCATAGATCGCATTCTGCAGCCCCCTGTGTGCTTGGGTTGTCACTGGGCAGAGTAGAATCGACTCCATGGAGGAAGGAGTCTGCAAGAGGGCATTACTGACACTCCGCAAGGAGCCTCCGAGCACCCGTCCGAGGGTACTACTGGACTGTGTTATTGCCTCGTAGTGACTGAAGATGTCCGTATTGCTTGGTGAGTAGCTAACTACCAACGACTCCTACGTGAAATTTTCAAACAAGCAAAAGAAACATATATTTAATTTGTTTGTTCAATTCAATTCAAGGCAACACTTATTTCATACTACTCTTTTTTAAAGATATATCGTGTACAAAATATTACATACATGTACATGTAGATAAGCAAAATAATAAGAACAGAGGATAGAGGGCAATAAGTTAGTCTTTGTAAACCAAATGAAGAGAGAACGGCTGTCAGATTAATCCCAAGGCCTGTAGAAGACAACCTAGACAGACAAACTACAAACAAGGAAACAAGACAGACGGGTAACAAGAAAACATTTACAGAAAACAGACTGGGTAGCTATTGGAGAAATATGTAAAAACTAGCAGGGCTAAAGCAAATGGCTGATGACATAGGAGCTGGACTGGCTTTAAAAGAGAGCCATGCCATATAATGGGAGAGAAGAAATCTTTTGTAAAAATACTTGAATAGCCCACAAACAGCAGTTTCCTAATTTGATTACACATCCAACATCACTGTAAACTTCATGTGATCTTGGCTGGTAACCTGTTTCTGTTTAATAATAATAATTGTGGCTTCTTATATCCGTCACTCAGTGACGCTCCTGGCGCTGTAACATACAGTATTTCCCGCAAGATGCGGGACTTCGTTTGAATTATGAGAAGTAATTCTGATAGCACCATGTAACGTTTTCAAGGTGCTGTGGTGCAATTTGCTGCCGATAGGACCAGGAACACCGGGGCAAACCCCTTCTCTTTTCGATAAGTGCACTGGGTTCTTGAACGCGCTACGTAACACATGGGACCAACGGCTTTACATCCCATCCGAAGGACGAAGCAATGGTGAAGTGTCTTGCTTAAGGACACAAGTGTCACGGCTGGGGATTCGAACCCACACTCTGCTGATCAGAAACACCAGAGTTTGAATTCGGTGCTCTTAACTGCTTAGCAACACTTCTCTGTACTTAGCAAGTTTTCATGCTTTATGAAATTGGGCCCTGATGCTGTTTGTCTAGTTTAGGGTAAAGTGTTTGTCAGATGAAAGGCAGGACCTGGCAAATTGTGATGCAAGAGTCTAGCTGTAGCCACTTACCCTTGCCGGTTTCAGGTCAACTTCTCTATTCCCCGTCAGGATCTCCACACTCAGCGCAGAGTTGAGAATGTCCTGCGAGATGTACTGGCTATACAGTGTACTCTGTTTGCTGCCCTCGCAGGAGCTTATCGTTACGCAGTCAGTGCCCATGGTGTACAGGTGGAACGCAACTTCCTGAGTCAAGACGTGCGCATCTGAAGAGTAAAATATCCCAATAAAAAGTTATTTCAAATGATTTGGGGTTGAATACAGAAAAGAATAGTAGGATTTGAAACTTTGCATGGTGGAAATACGATATGGAAATGTTTACTGTAACACCAAAGAAAAAATTACTAAGTTAAAGTTATTTCAGTTACATGAAGAAGTACAGACTTTTTCCTAAGGCCAAATGAATGCTGTGTTTCCTTTGTCAACACAATAATTAGGTCTTGACCAGAGATTATTTCATTTATATAATATTCAAACATTTTTTCAGGATTTTGTGAGAGTAAAATGATCAGGCTCTTCCCACAGGCAGCAGTCAGATCAATGCAACTTTAAAGCTCTTTTAGAGAAACAATTTCTCCATACACCAGTGGAACATTGAAGCAATCTGGATGAAAAAAAAATAGAAACATATTCCATATGGAATCTCTGGTAAAAGCCCTTCAATATTTAAAAAACCTAAAATTTAGATGGAAATTCGATGTTTTTATACAAACATGTAAACCCCCAAAAGAAAGACTAGCTCAAGACATTTCCTAATGGGCTTCTGGGAATCGTTGGAGCCATTTTGTGCGAAGTGTGCATGGCTTACAGTGGAAATGCGATTGGGCTCAATTTCATAGAGCTGCTTAGGCACAAAAAGTAGCTAAGCACAACAAACTTATGCTTACCAGAATAAGGTTACCAGCCAAAATACCATGTCACATGTACAATTTGTGACTGGCATCCTACTCATTTCCGCTGAGCAGAAATTTTTTAGCAATATTTTCTACTTAAGGAGATCTACGAAATTAGTTCATAGATTATGAATCAATAAGAACCTCTCACCATTGAACAGTAGTACGTTCCCGAGCTGCCACGACCCATTAGGTAAAGTATCCTCTGAGCCTTCTTGCACACAGTGTCCAAGCAGGCAGTGTGGCACTTGGGGCTGGGCAGTCTTGGGCTGACTGTTACTGCTTGGTGATGCGGTGTACTCTGTTACGATCTCTCTCTGGATATGACCGTTGATAATCAAAGAAATCTGGAATGGGGAAGATATGTATTCACAATATTTATAATCCAAGTCATTTAGAAAGTGCTTTTCTAGGAATACGCCTCGCCATAGAAACAAAATTATATAAAATGTAATAAACTGATCGCATGTGGTGAACAACCAGTCGAGGTCAACCCTACTAATAATAATAATAATAATAATAACCCGTTTTTATGTAGCGCTTTTCACACCCGGAGGGCGTCCCAAAGCGCTTCACATTATCACCCCTGGTCACTGGGCCTTAAACCACTCCTTAAACCATCTCAGCTCCCTGGTGGGGAGTATGCAGCCTGTGCAACATTAATATGCGCTACTCGGCTAAATCAATCACAAGAACCACCTCTGCCCTCTCAGGTACCCATTTACCCCTGGGTGGAGAGAAGCAAATATAGTTAAGTGTCTTGCTCAGAGACACAAGTCGGACTACTGTCGGACTGTTCAAACTCATCCACTGCACTGCTAAAAATTGTATTCTTGAAATGAGAAAAAAACTCTTATTTTGAGAAAATAGAGATGAGCTATGCCAGCCTGCAATTTGAGATCATGTATTGAGTATGTTTCAATCAGGCAATGATGTCTGATGAAGATCAGAGTCTCCATTGGTCTTCAGTGCAACCAGCTAAGGTTCTCTTTGAGGCATCTTGGATTGTAATGAATTCTTATGATGCCATACGAGACTACAACAATGAATTGCCCCATACATCATTTCAGTTTTCATTAACTATTTTCTTGACCTGTTCTTGCCTGTCTTTGACCAATAAATAATTGTACTTTATTTGTTTATTATGACCCTTTTTCCACCAACATGGAAATCAATAATGATTGAATTGAATTGATTTAAATTGAATGAAACTTACCGTTCCAGTGCGTGTCAGTCCTTCAGCTTTCTCTGCATAACCCAATGCAAGATGCTGCCATGTGCTCAGAGTCAGCAAGTTGGAGCATGACTTCTCTATAAGGACGACTTGGTCATCCCGCGATGTAAACCGCGATAGTCTGTCAATTCAAAACAAGATACTAACAGGTACTGAAGACAATGTATACCTTCGGTTTTTTAACCACTCGATTGTGTTAATCCTATATAAATTTATAAATGAAAACTAACATCATTTCAAAAGGTGCTCTCCTTTTTGAGATATCGCCAAAAACCAGGAGAAAAAATGTCCACACAGGAAGAATAATCCTAAAGAGGAATACATGATTTGTCTCAGATTAACATTTTGGGGCATAAAAACTGTTATCTTTTTACATAACCAAATTACTTCAAAGTGAAATGTTTCTCAAAATTCTTTATTTGATCAAAAACTGATGTAGGCTTCTAACCAAAGGTTGCTATTACCATTAATTTTAAGAGTGACAGCATGTCTGAAGAAAGGCCATTTTACATGAGGAAATTTACAGGCAACCATTCAAGCAATCTCCAATAGACCGTATTGAATATGACGTCACCGTTACTATATTTGCCCTAAAAGATGGCGTCTGCGAGCATGTGCGTGTGTGTGTGCGTGCTTGTGCTGTAGAAATCAAACCGGGAACGCTGCGTGCTGGGTGTTTCTTTGATGTATGCGTGTAGACGCGCATACGATTTGACCTACAAGATGGCGACTTTCATAGCAGCAAAGGGGTTATTCAACACGGTCTATAAGGAAATATAATCCAATATAAGTTTTTAGTGAATTAAAGTTACAAGAACGTCTCTTTCATAGGATTTGAGGCATTGCATGGTGAGGTATCAATGTATATTTGGTTTGCGGTAACACCATGTGTGTATCTACTTGCCAGGTAGAGTTTGTTCTTAGAGAACTGTCTTGCTATATTCTAGAGTAGATAATTACCATCCTATAAGCTAAAGTAGTAGTCCAGACTATTTTCTATACCATCCGCCCTGGTAAAAGTTAAAAAGCAGGACAGTTCTTTTCAGAACTGAGAAGTCTCCCGAACCTCCGATTATCTACTCCGCGGCAGTAGAATATAGCAAGACAGTTCTCTAAGAACAAACTCTACCTGGCAATTAGATACACACATGGTGTTACCGCAAACCAAATATACAACGTCTCTTTTCCTGCCAAAGTGTTCCTTGTTCATTCAGTGCATTTGGTTGCCTCCAAGTTGCCTGTCAAAGTTTCCTCATGTATGACATAGCATTAAGGGTAAAACTTACTAAAAAGTCTCTGTCCCATTACAATTATTATATCAATTTAAAATTGTACAGTGTACATACCTTATTGTCAGTCTGCACGTTCTAGCCTCAACCCAGACCTGTACCATCAAGTCTTGGTTCCCAACAGAGAAGAAATGAAGCCCATTGCGAAGGAGGGAGGGTGTTTTAGAGGATGATTCTTTACGTTGGACGGTTCTCTTCTCACTTGCTGGAAATAAGAAATTCAAAAACACAGTGGATGGCAATGCCTAGATCAATGTACGCCTAAGATTGTCTGTGTTGTTTCATCACAACCAAAAGTCAGTGCTTTGTCTTATGATTGCATCTCCTGATTTTGGATGAGCATAATTCTTTTCAAATGGTCTAAGACATCAGATAAGAGCCAATATACTCAAAACAAATTCCAACTTATCAAGCCATCTGAAAGCCATCTGGCAAAGGTATGGTTGATTAAAACCAGGAGTGGCTATTACATAAGCCCAATACTAAAAGATTTTCTACGATTTGTAAACAGGAGGTCATTCATGGAGTATTGAAGAAAAAAGGGATAAACTTTTTTATATGCTATTTGGCAGCCGTCGATTTCACAAAGAGTTAGGACTCGTCTTATCTCGAGTTAGGACGAGTAACTCATCTTAACTTAGGATTAATCTTAAGGTCTGCATGCTACAGTGTAGGGTTGGGACTCGTCCTAAGTCTTAAGATTAGTCTTAAGTTAGGAAGAGTTTTGTGAAATCGACGGGGTCTTTAAAAAAAAAACTTTGGGGTGAGGTAAACCAGATGTTTATACAAACAGACTGTTAAAAACAAAATCATGGCTTTACAGGGGGTTTAAAACTTACTTGGAGTCTCATTCAACTTCACTGATGTCTGCCGAAAAACCTTCACTTTCCGTCTCATCCCAGGCGAACCACCGAGCCGACCCAATATTCGCAGCTCATCCACTTTCACCCAAGCCGTTATGAAAAATCCCTTTCCAGTGGGTGGCCAGGGAAAGTTGCTACTTATCGGCAGCTGGACTGGTGCAATGTTCCATGGGGATTTATTCAAGCCCTGCTGGATTTGGATCGGCCCCGAGGATGTTTCCTCTGTGGTTGAATCATCAGGGGGGACGTTTATATCAACAAAGCCAGGAGAACCGCTTGAATTAGAACCACTTCTGAGAGGGGTTCCTGAGAATGGTTTCACGGCGGGAAATCTGAGAACGTGGGAAGGCTGAGAGGTTGTATTCTTAACGATGGTGAGTAACGTGGAAAGAAGGGCCTCATTCTGAAACAAAGTGATAAGTTTTCAGTTATTTACTTTAAATCTGATCTACTGTAGTGCTGGGCTTGAATTCCTTACTGATAGCCACTCACATCAAACTTGCTTTTTTTTACTGAACTTAGGAAAGTACTGAGTACACAGTGCTTAATACACACATTCTTTATCCCCGATGGAAAACTAAAATTTATACTGCCAACTCTGAAATACGTTTTTACAACGACCTTGTCACACACAATCTTCTTGTAAAATTTGTATGTATTTAACCAGTCATTTTCATCTGTGCGCATTTCTCAAAGATTAATGGATCATCGTATCTAACACAAAAATAAGTGAAATGCGGAAACACAAAATACATACCACAACCTGTGTGTCGGTCTGGAAAAGTTGCAGGAAGTCTCTGAGCTCTTCTGTTGACAAACTCTGCTGCACTAGCACAGCAAACAGCTCCAACAGCAAAACTTGTTCAGCTATGAACAAAATTAATAAACATTGAGATGAGAAATTATAAGAACACAATAACACTGATCACACACAGGGGCATGATTTGTCGATCGCAACCATTAATTCTGACATTGAAGGCAAAGTATACCTTTGGTTTTTGGAACTGTTTGATGGTTTTATCCTATTAAATGTAAATGTATACAAAAAAATAACATCTGAAAATGGTCGCGTTTTTCAGATATCGCCAAAAATCCAGAGCATGTCCACGCAGGAAGAATAATCCCTAAAAGGAATACCTGACCTGAAAGGGGTTAACATACAAAAAAACCAAAAACCACCACTTTAAATGACATTTGCGCATGTTACTTTCATAGTTCACATCTTATTTATATAAGTTGAAAACAATCAAACTGTTCTGAAAACCGAAGGTGTACTTTGCTTTTAAACAGTTTACCCGTTAAACATCTCATATAATATTTCCTGCCAATGCGAGTGCAAAGTGAATTTTTACGTCACAGGGCTGTTTTCGCAGTGAATGTTTCGCAGGAGATGAGCACTAGTCAACTGATGCGAATAAGTCATTGATAATTTGTGACGTCAAAATTCAAATTGCATTCTCAGAAGTATGAACCAGGCTTAATGCATACAAAACCAAACTTACTTAACGATGTTGTACTCCGATAGTTCCGTAAGACAGTCTTGGGCAGACCAGACTGGTACAGACTATCCTGGCTGGTCTGACAGCTCCTAGCGATGGCAGTAATCTGCTTGATCGTATAACAAGCTACCTCAGCAGGAAGGACGACACCTTCAGAGCTCTCCACGAGGTCTAGAAGGAGGAGGCACACCTGGGGATGTAGCAGGGTGCGCTGACTGAGAACAACCTCTACCTTGTCCATGTTCACTTCACCTCGACAGTCTCCTGCGAGAAATAAATTGATCATAATCATGTCATGTCATGGCCTAGCGGTTAAAAGCAAACTCTGGTGTTTCTGATCAGCAGAGTGGGGGGTTCGAGTCCCAGTCGTGTCCTTAAGCAAGCAATTAAACATGATGCTTCGTCCGTCGGATGGGACGTAAAGCCAGTGGTCCAATGTAAACCCAGTGCACTTATCAAAAAGAGAAGGGGGTTCAACCAGGTGTTCCTGGATTAATTGGCAGCATATTGTGCCACAGCACCTTGTAAACCATTACATGGTGCTAAAGGAGTAATACGCTAAGACCTCTGTATTTGACAAGATTGATCTCATACGTCTTTTTGGGTATTAAGTATCTTTTCTCCAATGAGACTCAAAGTCAACACTTGAACATGATTTGTTTTCTGGTCAAATTATATGTCAGTGAGAACCAACACTAAAACCAATGGACTCCAGCCGGTTGTAGAGTGTAAAATTTGAGCCCTATTTGCATGATTGTCCACAGAGGGGTATGAAACACAGAGTTGTATACATACAAGTGTGCGTTAGGGTTCTGGTTCAGGTTGTGTCCTTAACCTAAACTATAATAACACTCTTCTTTTGCTCAAGTTGAAACTGGAAGCACAAACTCTTAAAGACACTATTGGTAATTGTCAAAGACCAGTATTCTCACTCGGTGTATCTCAACATATATGCATAAAATAACAAACCTGTGAAAATTTGAGCTCAATCGGTCATCGAAGTAGCGAGATAATAATGAAAGAAAAAACACCCTTGTCACACGAAGTTGTGTGTTTAGATGGTTGATTTCGAGTTCTAAATCTGAGGTCTCGAAATCAAATTCGTGGAAAATTACTTCTTTCTCGAAAACTATGTCACTTCAGAGAGAGCCGTTTCTCACAATGTTTTTTAACTACCAACCTCTCCCCATTACTCAACACCAAGTAAGATTTTATGCTAATATTATTTTGAGAAATTACCAATAGTTTCCACTGCCTTTAAGTCAACCCACCTGAGATAGTTCCTTCTTTCTCCCTCTCACTATCAGCTTCATAGCCCTCCTCAGCACTCAATGATTCCCCGACGTCACTCTGACTGTCACTGGATATGGCCTCCTGTAATTCATCGAGATCCCAGTGTAGCATGCCATCCCCATTCACATCCTGCTTAGAAAAATGGAAATAAGGAATTAAAACAATGAACACAATTAAAGGCACTGGACACTATTGGTAATTACTCAAAAACAATTGTTAGTAAAAAAAACTTACTTGGTAATAAGCAATGGAGAGCGGTTGATAGTATGAAACATTGTGAGAATTGGCTCCCTCTGAAGTTTTGGGGAAAGAGGTAATTTCTCACTCAAATATAGCCTTGCTCAAGGCAGTCGAATTATTCACTCCGAAAAAAGACCGCCGCTGTATATAAACCCACCCGTATCCACAGTGCGTAAAACCCACCCGTATTCACTGTGCGTAACATCGCACGACACGATGCCCCCGTACACTATCCGCATGCGGAGGCCGTCAGGCCGACAGCCTTGTAGGATCTGTGTTGAAGCCACTGACCTCATTACTATAATAAGCGAAGAGTTCCCACGGTCAGCTCATTACCATAATGCCCGCGAAAGACGAGACATGTTTACCTCACACACCACCACCACAGACGCATGATAGGGTCCAAAGGTCGTGATAAGGGAAGTGCGTGATTGGACGTCAAAATGAATAATTCATTTGCCTCGCATCCTGTGTTGTCTGATAGGTCTGACGAACGATATACATATTCATGAGCTGCATACTAGCATATCCTCGAGCCCCCCCAATTTCGTCCACTATTGGAATTTTTTCAATACAACACATTAAAACGGGAAGATACAGATCCGACAAGGCTGTCGGCCTGACGGCCTCCGCATGCGGTTAGTGGTGTACGAGTGCGATGACTCGTGTGAACAGTATTCGTGCGATGTGACAGTGTGTATACGTGTTGGTCATTCGGTGTGATCGCACACACCATGCACAGGGTATACGGCGGGTGGGTTTACAGCTGCGTCTTTTCGGAGCGAATAATGCGACTGCCTTGAGCAAGGCTAACTCAAATGATAAATATTGTGCAACGCTTATAACTGGTACCCAACTAATTTAAGGCCAGAATTAAAACTTTCAGGCATTTTTTTTCTCCTTAAAAAGCTTCAACAGTTGGGCAGACCTTGAAAGGCAGTGGACACTTTTGGTAATTACTCCAAATAATTATTATCATAAAACCTTTCTTGATTACGAGTAATGGGGAGAGGTTGATAGTATAAACAGTGTAAAAATAGATCCTTCTGAATCGACGTAGATTTCGAGACCTTAGATTTAGAATTTGAGGTCTCAAAATCAAGCATCTGAAAGCACACAATTTTGTGTGACCATGGTGCGACAAGAAAGTTTTTTCTTTCAATAATATCTCGCAACTTTGACGACCGATTGAGCTCAAATTTTCACAGGTTTGTTATTTTATGCGTACGTTGAGATACACCAACTGTGATGACAAGTCTTTGAAAATTACCAATAATGCCATGTGTATTTAAACAGATTTATCAACTGGGCAGAGCTATTCAGCACGTTTTTTTAGGTTTTTTTTATGGCCAACTTACACATTCAGTTGTACTGCCACAGAAGGTTCCGGGATGGAGGTATATCTGCATTTGGGCAACTTTAAGGAGCATTTCAGCCACAAGTCTGCCAAGGGCTGAATGCAGTACCTTAGACTGCTTCAAGATTCCCTTGCAGTTTGAAAGTACCTGAAGGAGTGACCATTTCTAAAAGAAAATAATAATAATAATAATAATAATAACAATAACAACAACTAACAAGTGATGCTCACGGCGCAAGGAAGGACACAGGTGAATCTAGTGAACAGCGGGAGCAAAAAGTGGATATTTAGAGCATCTCTGAACTATGAAAACCAGTCACAATCAAAAGAAAAAGCAATCAGTTAACAATCAGTTTTCAGCAATGCAATAAACTGATAAACGCATTTGATTGAAAAAGTGCAAACTGAGTTTTGAATATATTTGAATACCCACCCATCAGACTTGCATGATAAGTTCAACATTTGAAAACATAAACAATAACTAAGGTTTATATTTATTTGAAAAAAAACATTCCATAAGTTTACATTCATGGGACTGGTGCCCCACTAATATTTTGCTTAGCCAATTTGCTTAACAGTATCTTCTGCAAAACAACTTTCGGATATTGGACCTTACTCAAAATTTAATAATAATAATAACATATATTTATACAGAGCTTGATACTATGTTTCTAAAACGCATTGGTGCTGGTGTCCTAGAAGACTGTAGTAAAACCGGAACAAAAACTCAAAAATTCAAAGATACAAAAATAGTGCAACAAGAAAAGCAAAAGAAAACATAAGAAAGGTAAACAAGTTAACAAAATTTAACAAGCTGCAGAATGGGGTTACTACATGGATTTTTATAAATAAGTCTGTAAGCTTACCTGTTCATTTTCTGCATGTCCTTGCAGCGTCAGGCAGATCCTGAGCAGTGATCCGACGATATCCAGTAAAATCTGGAAGAGGTTAAGCGGGACAGGTCTAAACTCCGATATCGTCCTCAGCCTTTCTTTATCAGCGACGTATGGTGACCAGGTCACCGGGAGGTCTTCGCACATCTTCCACATCCTGGTCATGCCCACCAGGGCCTCCAGGAAGAGGTCACTGGCCAAGACGTCAACTCCTTGGAGGACGAACTGGTCTTGGAAGCTGCTGCTGTGAAGGAGGATGTTCCCAGCGACTCGCCAAACATCGGCGGCTTTGGAGAGCGTCGCCTCGCTCATCTTACTCAGGTGATCTGGCTTCCCCAGCAACGCCTCAAAGGAGTCTTCCATCTCTTTGCCATCCTCAACTTCCTGCAGTGTGTTTAAACTTGCAGCAAAGGCAACTTTACCTTCTTCAAGAAGGGTGCTATTTTGTGTGGCTCTGTATACGTCTGGTTCAACAGGATCCTCAATTACTTCGCAGGATAAAAACCAATCTTCATGGGACTCTTTTTCATTTGGATGGCTTATGATCTTTTTTTGCGTTTGCGGTTTACACGGAAGCACATTGCAGAGAACCTCTAGGAAAGCTTGGACAACGCTGAATGTATCCCTGTTCTCGTCTTTGGAACCACCACTATCTGTAGTGTCTGATCGAGCATGATTCTTAATTAAGGCACCCTGGCTCTCCTCGGATAGGATAAGAACCTCGAACACCCTGAGGACATGCAATCGTGTCGATGGAAGATCCAAGAGTTTCACCAGCTGCGTCAATCCTCCTTCGACAAGGAACTGCATCTGTGCTGACAAAGTATTCAGAAGCAGAGGCAGCGAACAGAAGATATGTCCAAGCACTGTGGGTGAAGTAACACAAGGGAGCTTGGGGGGTCCGTCTATGGTATCGCAGCTTCCATATCTGAAGCACGATAAGAAGACATTGAAGTACAGTTCCTCCTTGATAACCTTGTTACTGTGTCTGACAAGGTTCAATAAGTGGACTGATATTTGTTGGCTTAGAACGTCATCCTCACTCATTAGTAGTGGAGTGTAGAGATCGATCACCTTCCATCTGCTAGAGCGTTCATCTTCCTCATGCTGGCTCCCGTCACTACAGATCGCACTATCGCTAGACATGTAATGGTCCATTTGTTTCATATCCTTTGCTGTAACATGTGGATGCTGGACTTCTAGGTTTGCACACTCCTCACAAATTCCACGGATGGCTCCTTCGGAGCGCTCACTGCCACCGAGCTGTTCAAGGATCAGCTTGCCGAGGACGCTGAGAAGGTAACTCCTCAAGGCTGCTGGTTGCCTCTGGAGGCTTCTCAAGAAGACAGAGACGATGAGTTTTGGCGGGAGGCAGCAGCAGATGCCTCCTTGCTCAAGGGCAAAGAGGATTCTTATTGTCAAACCTTTGTACTGTACCTTCATCAGAAGGCCCAACATCATCTCGATGATGACGGCAATGCAGCATTTGGATTGCCGTGCTCTGAACAGGGGGTTGTTGGTTCCTTCCAGTGGAAGGCTTTTCACACGTGTCTGTTTCAAGTCCTCATAGGTGCTGTACGCAATGCCAAACATGCTGTGGTGGTGATGTGTGTAATGAGTATAATCACAGGTGTTGTGAGTCCGCTTCAGACACTGAAACTTATGTACATACTCTAGCTTTGCTCTTTTGGTTGCGATGAGAAGTTTTGACATACTACTTAGAAGGTTCACGATACACTCCTTGAGAATCTGCGATTCGGGTGAGTCCTCCCCTAGACGTCTGATCTCCTGGTCCAAGAACTCCAGGAGAGACTCTGTGAAGGTGTAGCCGCCGTTCATTGCAAACTCGTTCAGTAGAGCCATGGCATGTGTGACCACAATCTGGTTGTCACAACAACTGTGCATCACGCCCATGAGTAATAGGATAACTCCATGGAGTATCTCGTTGATGTAATGCACATGGCAGTGTGGTACGTCCTTCCAAGAGTCACAAGCAAAGGATTCTTTAACCTCCTGTTGGAGCTTGGCCTCGCCACCTTCAGTTGGTTTGTTACTATTGTTCACCGCATCTGTGCTTAATGTGTCTTTGTGTCCTAAGGAAACTGTTTCTGGTTGTGTGTTGAGGTTCTGTCCAACACACTTGGCAATCTGTAACAATGTGAAGAGGATTCCACTGGAAGCTAGTTTGGGTGCTTCGTAATGCTGAGTGCAGCTGTACATACACAGGCTGACGACTATGCGTAATACAAGCTTCTGCAATGTTCCAATCAGATCCAGGGTCCAGCGGTTGCTGATGTGCGCTGAAGTGGATTCGTCACTCGACGTTGTGATTCCAGCGGTCCGATTGTTCAAATTGGTCAGTACATCGGTGAGTTTCGGGGCAAGGAAGAGAGCCAGAGCATTCCTCTTGATCGACTGCATGACCTCACTGCCGCAGAGTCTTTCCAACAAGGACAACAGAACCAGGCAAAGATCAAAGGCATCCACAACCTCTCCCTGGCCTTTACACTGATGGTAGTCGACGCTAGGTTTCCAGTCCACGATGGGGACCTCCCCTAGAATAGCTACTTTCGGCAGAGGGGCTTGTCTAGGATACACATGCTTGGATTCCTTCAGTGAACTCCTGGAGGATCTCTGTTCCCCGGTGTCGGAATCCGAGGAATGGTTAGACATGTGGTCTCTACTGCCACCGGTCTTGCGCCAGAAATGGGGACTGTTTCCCTTGGAGGGGAGCCGTGATGGTGAAGGTGGGTTAGAGGCAGGGTGACTCCTCAGAACGGGCCGGCGGGAATTGGCAAACCCTATCGACATCAGGGTCTTCTTGGAGAACTTCTTCTTCTGAAGGCAAGATTCCAGCTTGGGGATCTTGACAGTCCGATCTGTATCAAGAGGAGAGGGAAAATGAAAGTGAACTGAACAGAAAAGAACACTATTTGTTTTACAGATAACTGCTACTCATAATTGATAATTTCTTTTTATAAAATGCTCACATACAGGACAATACTTCTAATGCATCATTAAATATTTTATCTTTTTAATGTATTATTTATAGACAACTGAAATAGTTTATCTACTCTGATTGGTTGAGAGGAGATCATGTGGCTATGTTTAAACTTGCAATATACATATGGCGCAGTGAAGAGTATTTAAACATAGCCTAAGAAATTTAGTCAAAAGAGGGCGCTATCAGATGGTAGCACACAGCATTATAATTTCACAGCCTAATTAAATTTAGTAGGTCTTATATTTTGACCACCTTCAGTTTGAAGCTTGTGTGCAATTATTTTAAACTTAAGCGCTGAAGTTTACAGTTTTAGTAGCGCATTGTATACTGAGCTTCAAAACTGCTTATTACTCTTTCATTACTTGTTATCAAGTAAGGTTTAATGCTAATAATTATTTTGAGTAATTACCGATAGTGTCCACTGCCTTAAATGCGGTCAGTAGGCCTACATGTATAAGAAGGATGAATTTTAAAGCTTTGCGTAATGAGGTATCAATGTATTATTCAGCTTGTGGTAGCACGGTTTGTAATTTCTAAGCTAATTGTATTAACATCAGGAGTGCAGTCTGCTTAAAAAAAACACAAACAATTTTGCAAAAAAAATGAAAAGAGACCTTACCTTTATCCTTATCACCGATGGGCAAATTTAGAGCTTCCTCAATGAACTGGACAAGGAGGCACACAAAGTCAGGACTGAAGTCAAGGGCCTGTACAAGAAACAAAAAAAGTGTCGAAAGTTGTGTAAGGGAAGGTACACATTTGGTTATCACTCGCGAAATTAACGGCAAGAACAATTTTGGGTTAGAAGCCTACACTAGTTTTTGATAGTACTAAGTACAGGACATGTATATGAGAAAAACGTCACTTTAAGTGATGTGGTTAGTGGTTTTAAGTGTCTCGTTTAATAAGGACACAAGTGTCAGGACTTGGCCCGAACCTGCACTCTGCTCATCAGAAAAACCAATGTGCTTGACCACTGGTTTGTTTCTAGTTTGATGGGCAGCATACTGTAAATTATTACATGGTGCTATGTTAAGTCTCAAACTTCAAAAATCGTAGTTTCACAATACCTTAAAGGAAAATACTGAATGTTGAAGCACCTTGAGTGTCACTGAGTGACGTATATGAGCGAAAACAGTAATACTAATTCTTGTTCACTGGTGCAATTCAGTTTTTAACCGCCTGTCTTGTTTTTTTAACAAACCATTATCGAGTTTAATTAATCTGAATAAAGGATATACCTGGCTGGAGAGATTACACAAAGCATTAAGGATTAGCCAGCCCCGTCCATGCATCAGGAACTCCATCAAGGGGCTCTTGGCTAGGGGTGGCTCCTGGAGGGCAGGAGGGTTCTGGTGGCTTGGGGCCAGCTCTTGAACGTCCGACATAAATTGCCGCACAAGTATGTTGAAGACGCTGTGAATGTCATTGCTGGAATTATAAATGGAAAGGGAAGAAAAGAAAATGAAATAATGTTAACAAAAAACGGACAACAAATGTGAAAAACACAAAACTACATATGATTCATTGTGTCATCAAGTCTTGATTTAGCAAAAAGTTTCTTATTTTTCTTCAACAAACAATAATAATAATGAACATATCTAGTGCGCCATGTCTGCCAATGATGACACTCCTAGCACAAAAACCATGAACTCTGCAATACACGATACAAGACAACCAAAAGTTTGAGGGTTATTGTTTCCAAAAAAAAAAATGTTTTGAGAATCATGCAAATATGCGAAAGTGTTTTTTTTCCACCATGTTGACAATTAAAGAAAACATAAAACACAACCAATGAAATATTATCAATGAAGATCCAACTAAATGGTTAAGTGTCTTGCTTCGGCTGGGGATTCAAACCCACACTCTGCTGATCGGAAACACCAGAGTCTGAATTTGGTGCTGTACACCCCTCGGCAACGACACTACCACATGTCTCTTGGTGTGAATGAAAGTAGGTCAAATCTTGCGGTTGTTGCGATCGGTACAGGCATATCGGTAAAAGCCGCTTGTGACTTGGGCCTATACAGTCTGTAAACACTACATGTATTTATAAGCACTTTTAGAAGCAAGTAACAAAGCACTATTAATATTTTTTATTACAAATCATCTGCTTAGGACTATAAGGTCATGATTGTAATTTGCATGGATTTCAGAAAATTTTTTTTGCATCATGTCATTCATTTTCCGAATAAAACATTCTGCTGATTTTGATTTCTTTCTTTCAAAATTCTTTGAGCTGGCGTAAAATAGTAACCCTTTGGAAGCCAAGCCTATCAATGATGGAAAAAACACTTCCCCTGTCCTTCACACACCTGATTTGTCAATGAGAAAGGGATAGCCAACTTTCACACATTTCATGCTTATTAATACACCCTCCGCCTTCCAGCTTGATGGCCGCTTTAGGCATTTTGGTACCAACAGCTTGTGGCCGTTATGGTCTCTGAAGGATTTCAATAGGCAGCGTAATATTATTACAAATGTTGTAATATTTCGGAAGCCAAACCCATCAATGATGGAAAAAAAACATCCCTTGTCCTTCACAAACCTAATTGGTCAACAGGAAAGGGATAGTTCAACTCATGCTTATTTCCTGCCCATTTCCAGGTTTGATTTCTGCTTAATTTCTCTACATGGATTTCATAAAAATGCTTAATGCATATTTTGGAGCTCCTGCTTAATAGATACAGAGCATTTATTTTGCCAAAAGAAACATTAATTTTCCAAGTAAAACATCTGTTGATTTCTTTGCATCCTTTTATATCTTTGCGATACCTCTCAAATGAGTGAAAAATTACATGACCTCTTTCCGAAAAACTACAATGTATGTTACCTCAGAGGGAGCTGTTTCTCACAAAACATTTTATATTACAATGTATCAATGGCTCTCCATTGCTCGTTACCAAGTAAGTTAATTTTACAAATTTTTTCAGCATTTACCAATAGTGTCCCGTGCCTTTGACCAACCTAATTTGTCAACAGGAAAGGGACAGTTCAAGTTTACACAACTCATGCTTTAGTAACCTCCACTTTCCATGTTTGATTTCCGCTTGGTTTCACTCCATGGTAACATACATGTATTTCCATAACATTTCCTGATTCATGAAAACAAAACAAACCCAGACTCACCAGAAGTTCACCAGATCTTCTTTGTCGATGGCAGGATTTGCTGACATGACTAGAAAGGCGCGAAGAAAATCCTCCAGCAGCAAATGTTTTTCCTGTATCGGAAAAAAAGGAGTAAACTTTACAGAGATATTCTCTTCTTTAAAGTATTTGCATACCTTTTGTACGACACAAAACACAAACCTCCACAGCTTTACATTTTAACTTCCATGGCGTAAAGATAATGACAGTAGAAAGTTTCCCTGGAAACATTAGTTACTGAGGTACTTTAGTTTTTGAAAGACGAGTTAAAGAATTTCCCCAAAATTATTTTACCAAGTACAACAGCTCACCGATTATCATACATCATACATGTAGTAACATTTCTTAATGTATGCCTCTAAATTTAATAAAGTCAAGGAAACAGCATCTGAAAAACCCATTAATACATAGATTGCCTCAACCAATTAAATATGATATGACTGTGCTGCACATAATCCAGTTAACCGCTTTTCAATGTTTTCACCAGCGACAAACGAAGTGAATCCAATATTGTAGCTGGCAGGAATGGTGACGTTATTGAAAGCCACTGGATGCGTGTTAATTTACACTTTCAAATCCAAACACTTTCCCTTTAAAGGGATGGTTTATGTTTAATCACCTCTTAAAATTAATGCAAATAAAAGCATTGGTAAGAAGCCTACGGCAGCTTTTCGATGGTACAAAGGATTTTGAAAAAACATTTTACTTAGAAGTTATGTGGTCATGTAAGCAGATCTCACTTGCTATGCCCAACAGTAACGCTTCTCTGATTCTGTGATTCTATTACGAGTATTAGTTTGATTGTATGACATCTAAATTGGTATTTAAGATTTTTTTTTCAACAAAAAGTTCCAATAACCAATAGTTAACTTTGCCTCTAAGCACTATGTCAAGGTGGCTATACATTATGTAAAATGTCTGCATCAGTAATGAACGAATGTACGTATGTATCATCTGTTTTTGCAATTAGTTTCAGGGTAATACAAAACTGACTTGTCCTGTGATTTTCAATTTAATATGTAATGTAAACCACCCATTCAATGCATTCAACTTGGTGACAGGTTGGTTTGTGTCTGACTGGGTCAATGGTTCTAAAGGTGTATTTACTATAACATATATAAAATACATTTACATATAGGCCCCTAATATGCAACAAAAAACATAAAAAAATGACAATAATGAAACAATTTGTAATAGTTAAAGGAACACGTTGCCTTGGATCGGTCAAGTTGGTCTTTGAAAAGCGTTTGTAACCGTTTTGTATAAAATGCATATGGGTAGAAAGATGATGTAAAAGTAGAATACAATGATTCACACAAACATGCCTCGAAATTGCACGGTTTTCCTTTCACCTCGTCGACTAACACGGTCGGCCATTTATGGGAGCCAAATTTTTGACTCCCATAAATGGCCGACCGTGTTAGTTCGCACAGTAAAAGGAAAACCATGCAATTTCGAGGCAAACTTGTGTGGATCGTTGTATTCTACTTTTAAAACATCTTTCCAACCATATGCATTTTATAAAAAAGGGTTACAAATGCATTATTTAGACCAACTCGTCCGATCCAAGGCAACGTGTTCCTTTAACAGCCTGATTTTTCGACCCAAGCAATTTGTAAAGCAATGTAGATTTTAATCAAGTGAGTCTTTAGAAGTCCACAGAAAATCAGAACAGAGTCAGCTTGGCTATATAAGCTTGTAGCTTACATGCATGTCACGAAAAGAATCAAATGTAATATTGCTTTTGAGGAACCATCAACTCCTCTTTATTAAAAGTCAATTAGATCCTGGGAGTGTCTGCTGGCATGTCTGTCTACTGCTCATTATTACCCTTCACTTCAGGGTCACATGCCAGGTGGCCAGAAGGACACTTATTAAACTATGTGCTGTACATGTAGTGTCAATTTCTTGAACATTGCTTTGCAAGCTTTTTGGTTTCATTAGTTAGTGTTTCTTTAAAGGCAGTGGACACTATTGGTAATTACTCAAAATAATTATTAGCATACAACCTTTCTTGGTGACGAGTAACGGGGAGAGGTTGATGGTATAAAACATTGTGAGAAACGGCTCCCACTGAGTGCCATACGTAGTTTTCGAGAAAGAAGAAATTTTCCACGAATTTGATTTCGAGACCTCAGATATAGAAATTAAGGTTTCGAAATCAACCATCTACATGTAAACGCACACAACTGCATGTTACAAGGGTGTTTTTTTCTTTCGTTATTATCTCGCAACTTCGATGCCCGATTGAGTTCAAATTTTCACAGGTTAATTATTTTATGCATAAGTTGAGATACACCAACAGTAAAGGCTAGTCTTTAACAATTACCAATAGTGTCCACTGTCTTTAAAGGTGCAAATGAAGATGAAGGCTCGTTGACCATACAATTTAGTGGAAACTGTAGTTTGCGTCAGTAAGGCCAGAAGAACAACGAGATGCAGAAGATAAGATACAATAGACGATGTGACCTCTGACATCAATCGAAAACAATAATATGGTTTGCGCGCATACCGCCGGTAAAAACTTTGTGTTTTGGCAGCCAGCTAGAAAGTACACACAATCTTACCATGACTACACGTATTTTTGCCCGACGAACAAGACGTATACAGTGTTTTGTCAACAGAGAGTGGTTTGAATGTAAACATAGGTCACATCGTCTATAGTCTGGATAAAGTCTTGAAACGAAGTGAGAAGATTTAAACTATGTATCTGCGATACAGATTTTACTGGTCGACCAGCCAGTGAGAACCCTGGTATGAACACAAACACTTAATTAAACACAAGTCTATTCCTCCCATAAGAAATCAAATTTTTGTTTTCCAACATGTAACTTTTCTAATTAGGCATTATGTGAAAATGACTTGTGAATCCTTTCATACAAAAACTGGCAATGCATTTTTAATCTGCCATGGTATGCTTAAATCTCTGAATGCATGACCCCTCTATAATGACTCAAACCAACAAGATTAACAAAGGCACAGAGTAGTGCATTGCATGATTAAGTTTTCCATGCATGCCAAAATAAAAAAAAGCTGTGAGTTGCTAATCTACAGAAACTTCTATGAGGAAAGTCTTTTTCTGCCAGAATTGCTGGTTGGACCAATGCATCGTGTGACCTGAGCCAAATTTCACCATCCTCTTAAAGCAGAGAACTTTGCAAAGAAATATGATAGGCAGACAATTTTCTGCTAAGCAGACATGAGCAGAGTACAAGTCACATATTGTACTTGTGACATGGTAGTTTTGCCAGTAACCTTATTCTGGTACACATTATTCTGTTTGTGCTGAGCTACTTTCTGCGCTTTAAGAAGCAGCTCTATGAAATTAGGCCCTGCGCATAACATGTAAATTCACTTTGAGTATTTATGGCCCTTTTTGAAACCACGGCTTTGGATTCGGCTTCAGGCTCCGTTCTCTCGTCTGAAGCCCCAGAGCGTAAACGCAAAGCACGCTCAGTTGTCAAAACAACCGCTAGCCTGAGCCAAATCCAAAGCCTTGTTTTTTGAAAGGTCCATAGTCTTACTCTTCCTGAATTGCTGGTTGGACAAATGCATCACGTGACCTGCTCTCAGCATCGAAAATCAAAACTATGCAGGCCTTAAACTTATTGAAGGGGGCACAGCAATTTTCCTATGGTGAGGTACCTCTACATGTTCTATGAGGAAAATGTAAATTTGCATTGAAACCTTGCACTTAGGGCACCATAGCAAAAGCATAGGGCACCACGGCAATTGCTGGCGGTGCCGTGGGTTAATTTGAGGACATACTACATGTATGCATTATGAGGTGTTACGACTGGATAAAATTTCTTACCCTTTGAAGTGCCTCTGTCATCTCTCCTTGAGGGAGGCAGATAAACGCCTCCCACCTGCCCCGCAGATTCCGCCCCATCTGGCTACACTCCTCCATTACTGCTCCAATACACGCAGGGCGTTTCATACAATACTAGTGATGCAACATCTTCCACTCAACAGTTCGATCACATCTGAATCCAACGACCTTCACAAAAACCATGAAAAATATCAAACATGACTTCCATGCACATTTATATTTATAACAAATTGACTTTTGTTACATACACCTATGACACACCTTCATGAACTACACTTGGTGCCAGTTTTATTTATGTAAACCTGTTTTGTTAGGTAGAGACACAGTAGGGGGATTTTCCTGAAAGAGGCAGAGGTGTAAAGAAAATACTAACAATGTACATGTAGTGTCTGTGAATACAACTTCCGTGACTACAGGATTGGAAGGTAAGGGAAATGGTTCATGCAGTTTGAAGTAGACAGCTTTGGAATGTACAGGAAAAGACTCAAGTCATAAAATAGTTACTTTTGTCTCACTCGCACAAATGCCAAAAAGTTATCTTTTTGGTCAACTATCTTTTTTGTCAACTAGTAATAAATTGCCCTAGTACAAATTCTTCAATCAACAACTTCCCACACACTTCCAAACGCTTCTTTAAATTTAAAATCACAACATTTATGACTGTTAAACTAGAACTGTAATAAAAATTAATCTACCTAAACATTATATCAGGGGTGGATTTCACAAAGAGTTAAGAGTAGTCTAACCCTGAGCTTAGGACTAGCCTTAAGTTTTTACTATCTCATAGGACTGGTCCCAACTCTTGTGAAATCCACCCCCCCCGGACACATACACACAATCCCAGTGCTTTGGTGCAGTCAACTGGAACAAGCTTCAAAGTTAAATACCATGTGTATTTTAACAAAATTTAGAGTGGCAAAGAAAAGAGCTGCGACCCTGCAAAGTTTAAACTAATCAGGTGAACAGTTGCATGCCTGATATTAAATTACAAATGAAATAGAGAAGGAAATAAAAAGGAAAAGAAATATCTGTAACAAACTGCTTACCAGCCCAAATATCTTGTGGTTAGAAATACTTTGCTACATTTGATGAAATATACACCAGAAACACTATACACACAAACCATGCAGGTTTTCATCTGAACTGTGTACCACACCTTGTAATACAGGAGCCCAAACTTTTAATGAATGACCCATTATCGCAATTTAACCGACATTGAAAATAAACCTTGACTTTTGATCATCACCAAATCATGTTTGTTTGCCTTTTTGTCATGACCTCTTGTACTAGTTGTAGATTTTGTAATAGATAGAGTTCATAGTACAGCATGTACAACGTACACAAGATATGAACAAATGCTGCTGTAGGCCTATCGTTTTAAAAGTATTTACTGTATTATCAGTCCACCAGCAAAGTGTGGACACTGTGGGATTAAATATACGTGTGTACGTGATGTGTCAGATTAATTTCACTGTGCTCCACACATTATTGATACAAAGCATCGGATGTCAGTAACAAAAGAAGAACAAAATCAAACCAAAGGAAAGCTGTATGTTAAAAGCCATCATGGGTACAAAATGGTGAACAAACATTAGGAATAATTGTTTGCGTTTTCATTCTAAGGGTATGATACTGAATTGGTTATGATCATCAGCATTAAAGTGACATTTTTTACTGTGAAATGAAGGGGGGCAATTAATGAATATTTTTGTCAAAAAAAAAAAAAAAAAAAATGGAAATGCAAGAACATAAACACTTAGGCCTGGTACTTTGAGACCACAAAAGACCTGGTCATTACCTCCATGGTCCTTTAAAAGTGCCTTTGGAAAATTAAGTTTTTATCAAAGAGGTACTCCTTTAAAGATCCAATAGGGTGATACTTTCGCAATGTCCATGAAGAGAAACTGTGATAATTTTTATTTTAAAGCTTGTTGTTTTTAAAGCATAATGAAAAGATGGTATGGTAAAATGATGTAGTAAACATTAAAAAAATTTCAACAATTTTTTTTTCTTTTCAACAAGTACATTGTAAATGGTTGAAAAAATTGTATTCAAATGAAACTTTCACATGTGACTTTTATTGTCTTTCTTGATAATTTTGCTTAATATTATAAATATTTTGTTGACAAACACCATTCGATAACCCAGAGCATTATAACCTTGATCAAGAACAAATCTGCCTCCCACTCGACAGATTAGTAGATCATTCGAAAGCCTAAAACTCAGACCAGATGTTTTTATTAGTGATGGCTACATAAAGTTAGTTTATTTATAAAATGAACAACATGCGTACAAGGCCGAACCTGACATTGTTATCAAGCACAATATTGACCGCTGGCGCCTTTCACCTAAATCAACGTAGAATACATGTATTTGGAGTGTCGAATGCCAGCAATTTTGACAGACTCCAAGTACCTGATTAGATTTCAATAATGATTAAAAGTTCATACTTGCAGGGGTAACTTTTAACAGCCCCTACTAGCTGCGCATGCCATGTGCAGCTACATGTAGCCTAAGTAGGGGTTGTTGTGGAAAAGAAAACCGGTGGAAAAAAAAACAAATTTGTTAAGTCATAAATGACCTTTTTTGCCCTAAAAATGTAAACTTAAATATTAACCAAAGTTTGAAACATTCAACTGATTCAAGAAAATAAAAATGATATGAACACATTTGTTTTTTAAATAAGGATTTTGGATTACCTTAATTTGGAAACTAACCTTTCAAGTTTGGGCAAGGTATAGTACGGAGCAGTCGAATTAAAACCAAGTTTAAATTGGAGACGGCCTTCCTGTCTATGTACATGTACATGTAATAATAATAATTACTGATTTCGTTTGAGACTGTTGTTGACTTTGGTGGAAAATTGGTTAGTTTTTGAAAACTACATGTATTTCCTTCAAACCAAATTGCAATATTTAGCATCTTAAAGATGCTCCCTCCTCCCAACAAACTTTGTATGATGATTGTGCCATTTAAAGTGTGAAACCATTAATTGAGTTCATCCCTGCTCTTTTAACTTTGATTGGAAGAAAATTGGATTGTTGAATTTCCTAAATCCTTCAATTTTGGCACAAACCAGTAGTTTTGTTTGGGAACTTCTTAAAAAAAAAACTTTATGTAGGACTATCTCTCATTTTGGATTTTGATAAGCTTTTTGTTTTGAAACAACTGTGCTGTCTTGACCCAACAGACAGCAGAACAGAGATATATTTGTAGCGATTTAAGATTCTAGGCATTTAATTACCGACTACCAAAAAAGGATAAATTTCCGTATGGCACCACCACTTTTTCACTCATTTTTACAAAAAGGGACGTCTCATTGAGGTAAATTAAATACTATATTATTTCATATAGAATGAAAAAGTGGTGGCTCCATATGGAAACCTTTCCCCAAAAAATTTTAAGACACTAAAACTGCACTCCATTTTAGTTTGAAAGTATGCCTGCATTGGCAATAAGTTTTATTTAAAAGTCATAGTGTATCAAACAATATTGAAGGCGCCCTTTACATAATCATAAAAAAAAAATAATAAAGATTATTGGGAGAATCCCTTAAACTCTTAAATTTGTGCAAGCCCCCCACCCCCCCCAAAAAAAAAATTGACTGGAGTCTGCCCACACAATATAAAATTGCGCAGCCGAGGCACAAAGTTTACACAAACTATGCAGATTGCATGCATAACTTTCTTAGACAAACAGAGGCGGTTTAAGATTGTTGGCAAGTTGGTGTCATCGCCAGACTGGAGAAAAAAGAGGATGTATTTTCAAAAGATTTGGCAAACTTGTTTTTCTATTTTAATAGAAAGCTGATTAACAAGTTGTAGCGCAGTTTATTTGACACAAAGGAAACTGCCAGCTCGATTGTCCCAGGCTTTGAACTAAAAACACAAACAGTTCGTGAGCAGACCTATTTCTTCTTCCAAAGCTTTTAAACAAAATTATCACTTCCAAGACAGAATGTTAAGATCCAGCAAAACACCACCCTTTTTAACCTAGGATGTTAAACTCCTTTAGAGTATAATTGATAAGTAAGTGAATTGATGGTTGAATTTAATGACAAAAATTGTACAGAGTTCAAGGTTTGCGCCTAAGCTGCCCTGCGCAAATTTAAAATCAGGCAAAGGAACAAAGTTTGTGTCGTAAAAAAAAACCACCCAAAAATTGAAAGATTGCGCCCACCTTCATCATACAATTTCATTGTCATGGTAGTTTTCATTAAGTAGTGAATAATTAAAACAATTTTTATGTGGTTTGAACTTTCGTTTAATAGTTAAGTTTATTCATTCATTCAAGTTTACTTTCAAGTTACAATTTTACTTGAAATGTTTTTATTTAACTGCTGTTAGTGTTACTGTTAGTGTTTCTTTAAAACAATAGCTAAAAAACAAAATACAATAATTGAATTATTAATTAAAAACTGTTAATCATATTTTGAGGTATCCAACTTCCAAGCAGCGGGACAGTGTTTAGTGTGTAGGAACGCGCTGTACTACCCTCTACACAGAAAACTAGAAAAAAGGGTGAACAGTTTTTGTGGTCACTTTTTGGCACACAAACACGTGTGTCATCAGTGTTCAGACCTCAATAACAACTACAAATGAAACATTAAGTGTGTTGTACCATTAAAAAGAAATAATGTGAACATTACCCTTAATTTGACTGGACTTTTCGCTCCACAAATGAAGACCTAAAATCTGTCGACCGTTCCCACCACCACGATCATGCAATAATGAACCCGTCATAGCTAGCTCCGCAATAGCTACCAGACCAGGAACAAGAAAACATTAGTTTTAATGGGAAGAAACTGGGAACCAGATTGTATCTGAAAACCAGACTTCACGCACATTTTACAGACTACCCTAATACAGAGCACCAGGCTATGCCCCCTTTGTTTGCGTTTTCCGCTTGAGTGGCCAAGGTAATTCCCCTGCCCGTGCCGTGGGGTCCGTTTCTCCTCCTCCGGGGTTTCTCAGGAAACGTTCAAAAAATACTTTCACATTCACGAAATGATCAAAACAAAAGGATTGTAAATTTCCTTGTCTACGTTATGGAGGTTTTTAAAAAGCTCAAAGTTGATGACCATCAAAGTTGTAAGTATTATTAATAATATGGGGCTTCTTCCTTTGGCGATGTTGTTTGCTATTTTTTCATCATGAAATTCATGCTTTGGTGCAAAACTGCAGTGGCTTAGGGCGCTAGATTCAATTTTTCGAAATTTTGTGATGACCGATAATGTCAAAATTTCGAAAAAAGGACTCTAGCGCCCCAGTCACTGGGTCTAGTGCACCACCAGACATGACAGCGAGCTCTGATCAGCTGACCCGAAAAGTTGCTTGATTGACATTGAAATTTATCGATTGCATAACCCTTAACTTTTACAGTTCATGGACAACTGTATGTTGTGATATCGCACATTGATTTCCATGCTGTTAATAATTAAATCATTATTGTAAACATTATAAAAATAATAAATCAAAGGGTCAAACCATGGAGGAAGAAAATTATAAACTGTGGTCTGTGCCTATGTCAACTCATTACTCGTGTGTCACAAGATTTCAATTTTGTTTTATTACAATTTATTGTTATTAATTGTTTGTTTGATTTTGGCCTCCAAATCTGTTTAACCTGACATTGACAATTATCCTTTAATCTCTCAGTCAGATATATTAGTCATATATTTTTGTTGTGAAACAAGACAAATATTGATAAAGCCTTGTATTGTTTTAATACTAATTAGGTGTGATTTGAATTATGGCAGTGTAGCACATATTGATAATCAGAACTGTAATCCAATATGTGAAATTCGTATCTGCTACAGATCCTACAGCTACGAGTGGTTCTTCGAGCTTTGATGATCCTCTGATGATGTGCTCTCCGGTACCAGTTTTATCAAGGGACCTCAAAGAAGTCAAATTGGGTATGAAGAAAACAATGGGTTTTCAGTAGGATAACAGGCAAAATGATTTTTTTTAAAGCATCTATCCAACTTTTTTACAATGACACTTGCACTTCATCTATGTTGCGAGAGATAGTCCGCCATTTAAAGAGCTAATGCATGCACAACATTTGAGCAATGTCATATGTTTTCAACACTATCATTGGTTGGTATCTTATTGAATATTCAGAAGCTAGTATGGCGTGCAAAATAAATACAAAATCTCATTCAATTAATATTAAACAAATTTTATTACATTTTTGTTCTAAGACATTACATGAATCTGGAGATATTTATGAAACAGTTACTGAACAGAACAATACCTTATTTTCTTGCATGAGCACTTCATCCACAGCAGCAATTATAAAGTTGTCATGTCCCTTGACAAATTAAGAATCCATAAATTGGCAGTGTGAAAGAGTCTTGCATCATGCTAGGAGGGCCTGGTCTTACTAGCCCAATATAGAGTCATCAGCTAATCAGAGCAGATGCAATCAACCTCATCCATGACACTGATGTTCAGAATGAGTGTGTGAAGATCAATGGTGCAAACCAAACTCGGCCTTACACTCCAACCACTTCTTACTAACTATACACAGTACCCCTCATTCCCATTTAAATAACTTTGCTAAACATGTAAATGTCACAGTGACAGTATAAAGACACTGCATACTTTCTGGTGCTCCATATGCATATAGCTTGAATGTTCTTTTGATAAAATAGCAAGTGTGCTTTTTGTAAGGAATGGAGCAGCGCCCCCCCCCCCCCTATTCAACTCCTCTAAAGTGAACAACAATAAGAATGTGTGAGCCCATGAGGGCAGTGAGACCCATTATGTATGCATTCTACATTGTATGTCATCTGTTGACAAATAGGGAACAAAAACTGACCCATTGGTTTTGTTGGATGAAGTATTTATTTCTGGGAACCAATTAGGCATATAGAGGTGAGCAAACCAGAGATAGTTAATTGCAGTACACACTTCATGTTTGTTTGCTTGGTAAATCAATTTTGTCATCAGTACATAATTCTACCTCCATGATTAGGCCCTAATTGACATTTATATTGGTTTGCTCATTTATGCTGGGATCGTATACAGGCCTGAAATCCTGCAGACACCCATAAATAAATCAATAAAAAGAAATAAATATAACAATTATAATTCAATTACAACAAATTTTAACAATTTCTTTTGTTATTGTTCTGAAATCAAAAGTAACATCAATGTATGTATTGTTTGTTTTTATTTTGGGTTTCCAGTGCAGGTTTATGCAGCACCAATACTAAATGCAAAGACTACCTCTAAAGTCATCAAGTAAGTACAGGGGCCAATTTCATAGAGCTGCTTAAGCAAAAATCTTGGATAAGCACGAAAATAGCTTGCTAATTTTACACAGGTCATTGGCCAAAATGTCATGCCATATACATTGCTTGTGACTGGTATTGAGCTATTGTTTACTTAGCATAACAATTGAGTGGAGTCTTGGCCGGTATTCTGATTTTACTAAGCATTGATTATTTTGCTTAAGCAGAATTTTTTGCTTAAGCAGCTTTATGAAATTGGGCCCAGGTTGGCATCTAAAATTTTAAGTTATTTTAGATTTTTTTTTTTTTTTTTAAATTGAAATTAATATTTTCTTGTTTCTTTTATTCATGTTTTTTACAAAGAGAACTTCAGAATGCTCTTCCATTGACAACCTTGTCACATGTCAAACGTGTTCGGAGAAACACCAAAAACATCGACGACAAAGAAAGAGGTAACAACAGCTTAATCTTAGAAAAAAATATGTAAAACTGGCAATTCCTTTTTTTGGGGGGGGGGGAACAAAGATGGCACAATGAGCACCTGAGAAAGATAATTTTTAATATGAGATATTTTGAATCGGCAAATTTAAGCATATTTTACTTAACCCCATTACTTCTAAGTGAAATGAATCTCAAAATGCTTTATACTATCACAAGCTGCTGTAGGCTTCCAACCGCAGACACTGCCGTCGATTTCACAAAGAGTTAGGACTCGTCTTATCTCGAGTTAGGACGAGTCTCGTCCTAACTTAGGATTAATCTTAAGGTCTGCATGCTACAGCGCAGGGTTGGGACTCGTCCTAAGTCCTAAGAATAGTCTTAAGTTAGGAACAATTTTGTGAAATCGACGGCTAGACACTTTTGGTAATTGTCAAAGACCAGTTTTCTTACTTGGTGTATCCCAACATTTTATATGCATAAAATAAAAATTGGTGAAAACTTGGACTCAATTGGTCATCAAAGTTGCAAGAGAAAAATGAAAGAAAAAACAACCTTGTTGCATAAATTTGTGTGCATTCAGATGCCTAATAAAAGGCTTCAGGTCTGAAGTCTTTTAATATTTGAGTGAGAATAACCAGTGCCTTTAACAGTGATTAACAAATGTATGCCTTGCCTTAAAAGTTTCATTGATTGTATCATGTTTTTCAGGATGTGGCCTTGATATTATCTTGTGCCTAGTTGATGAGGAGGTAAATTCAGTGTCCTCGTCTCCATCGTTGTTGGAAATCTTCAAGGACAAACCCAACCTCTGCCATGGGATGTTGGGGGCGCCCTTTGTTGCTATGGTATCCAAGATGGCTCCCATCACCAGACAACAGTTTGAGAAAGCCATGGAGCACTGGCCGGTGATATTTCATCAAAATATACAGTAAGGAAGCGATATCAGTTTTTTTTTTAGTGTTCAGGGAAGGAATGTTGGGTATTTTTGGCTCGTTTGTTTGTTAAGATGATCTTTCTGTTGAAGGCAGTGGACACTATTGGTAACTACTCAAAATAATTATTGGCATAAAACCTTACCTGGTAACGAGTAATGAGGAGAGGTTGATAGGATAAAACATTGTAAGAAACGGCTTCCTCTGAAGTAACATAGTTTTTGAGAAAGAAGTAATTTTCCACGAATTTGATTTCAGGGCCTCAGATTGAGAATTTGAGGTCTCGAAATCAAGCATCTGGAAGCACACAACTTTGTGTGACAAGGGTATTTTTTCTTTTATTATTATCTTGCAACTTCGATGCCCAATTGAGCTCAAATTTTTACAGGTTTGTTATTTTATGCATACATGTATGATGAGATACACTAAGTGAGAAGACTGGTGTTTGAAAATTACCAATAGTGTTCAGAGTCTTTAAAACAATTCCAAAAAACTAAAGGTATACTTTGCCTTTAAAGGCAGTGGACACTATTGGTAATTGTCAAAGACAAGTCTTCTCACTTGGTGTATCTCAACGTATGCATAAAATAACAAACCTGTGAAAATTTGAGCTCAATCGGTCATCGAAGTTGCGAGATAATAATGAAAGAAAAAAACACCCTTGTCACACGTAGTTGTGTGCGTTTAGATGGTTGATTTCTGAGGTCTGAGGTCTCAAAATCAAATTCATGGAAAATTACTTCTTTCTGGAAAACTGTGGCACTTCAGAGGGAGTCGTTTCTCACAATGTTTTATACCATCAACCTCTCCCCATTACTCGTCACCAAAAAGGTTTTATGCTAAGAATTATTTTGAGTAATTACCAATAGTGTCCACTGCCTTTAAAAACCAAATCATCTTGTTACTCTAACTCCAGAATGAACCAGGTTGCTAGTGGTCAACTCTTTACTGACAGAGACCGAGAGAGAATCGCCAGCTACATGATGCTTGCTGTACAGGCAGCGAGAGCTGGACATCGGAAAGGAATGGTAAGCTAATCTATTGGAAGCATAGAAATAGAACCCGCAGAACGCTGAGTGTCTCATTGTGCGTGCGGTTTCGTTGTGAGACCATTTTTATGGACGCACGTATGCCATTTTTACAGTGACGTCATCATTGACCAATGAACACACTAGAAACGGTCTATGTGTGCTGACATCTTGCCAAACACGCTTGTCACATGATGCTCATTTTGCCATACACGCGTGTCACGCGATGATCATTTGGCCATACACGCCTATCACGTGGTAACAATACGCCGCGTCCACAGACGACATAGAGGGCGGCCGAGCTCAGCGTTCTCCAGATTCTATTTCTATGATTGGAAGTTATATTTAAAGGGAGTCACACCTCCACCTGGTAAAGGGCAGATCTATGACTCAGCTGGTAAAAGGCACATCTATGAAGGAATTGCAACTTAAGTTTGCTCTAGTCATCGTCAGGAGACATAACAGACTCATTTGATCTGAGCATGCCCACCCGAAGTGGCCTCCACTCGGCGAGTTACTGAATAATTCATAGTTGGACCCAGATTCTACCTTTCAACATTCACACTTGCAGCTCTATTCATCAATTCAAACATAAACTCAAATTGTATCTTACTGGTCAAATTGTTTCCTCTGTGCAATTACTGCCTCATTGCACTGTAACCATTGGAAAAACGCACATTATAAATGCTTGTATTATAATAATAATTATTACTTTCATTATTATGTACCCTCAGGTACCAATTGGCGCAGTGATAATCGATCCTGCAAATGAGAAGGTGTTGGCATCATGTCATGACCTTCGTAATCTTGGAATCAACCCTCTGCAGCATGCTGTCATGGTGTGTATTGACCTTGTAGCCAAAGGTCAAGGTGGAGGAGCATGGCAGGTCAAAGGTCAGAAGATTGATAAATTGCATGGCTAAAATTTCAAAACGAAAGTGCTTAAACATTTTTTTTAAATGACCTGACAAAGCTCCTAGCTTTGGTGTAAAGCGTAAATAAAAGCCATCGGGAACTGGAATTTTTAATGATTTGGGATTGAACCAAGACAGATTTGCTAGAGCGGGATTTAAACAAACAACCTCCGGATTATCGTGCCGGTGCTCTACCATGTGAGCCATCTACTAGCCCTATGTTGGCGATATCCCTATTTTTTTATTATCTTGTTTAATATCTTTGGTTAAGATATCATTGGTCGTATCGTTATATAAGAATTTTCATCCTATGTCATTAATCAACTTTAGGGAGTGATCTTGAGCATGCATGGACACAACCCAAGACAAATAATGAGGATCAACACAGCGTCTTACAGACATCTTCCGAGTTGTGTAAGGACAGCAATGATTTATGTACTCACCCTCTCAGGACCGAGGGGTTAGCCGCAACAAGTCCATTGCCAACAAACACTTCAGATAAAGATTCAGAATCTCTAAAAGCTGCAAGGACCAATTGTGATAGATGTCTGGAGTGCAAACAATCGGACTATCAATGCTCTGATAAGTGTCATCAGTCAAGTGTGTGTGACGTTGTTGCATCACACGATAGTGACATTGTTACATCGAAGGATAGTGACATTGTTACATCAGAGGATAGTAACGTCACACTCGGCGCTACAACATCAAAGTCATTGGAGACTGGCGATCAGGATGGAGGGTCGGCGAAGCCACAGGGGCCTTATCTATGCACAGGGTATGATCTCTACGTCACCCAGGAACCCTGTGTTATGTAAGTGAATAACCATAATTGCTCCCCTGCTCATTGTTAGCAAATCAGGAAGGCTGTATGCAAGGGTGCCATTAAACAACAAATGTCCCAGGGCCTGGAATTTCAACTTTAAATGGGCGAGGCCATTTTCATTTTGCAAAGGGCACTTCCATAGGAAAGTCTTTAAGTCTATGGGAAACTTTTGAAGGGGCACCAAGGCCAAGACCAGGGCAATAGAAGCAGGTAACTCCATGCCTGATGTCCTGCAGATTGGTTGTGAAATTGGGTGTCCCTTTGACCTAGATTTTGCCCCACTTAACATTTACATAATGCCTCCATAACAAAATGCAAACTGATGAAGTTGACAATCCATAGGGTCTCTCACCTTGGTTGTAACTGCACCTCTTTCATGGAAATTAAGAGGCGGAGAGGGAAGGCTTGAAATTTGGAAAAAATCCTGACTACATACATGAACACTGTGTGTACTTTTATAAAAGTCTAATCACAGTTTTATTTTACATTTTGTTTTGAAAACCTACATTCAAATTAGAGCACAGTGTAAAAACTACATTATTTGATACCTACACAAATGTATAACCATTTAAATTTCTGTGTGTACTCCGTTGTTTGAAACGCAAAAATTTCTCTTTCAACTAGTTTTTTTCCTCTCAAACATTTTTTTTACAGGTGCGCTATGGCCTTGGTGCATAGTAGGATCCGGCGTGTATTCTACGGTACCGCATACCCAGATGGAGCGTTGGGTTCCAAGTATATGATCCACGAACAAAAGGGTCTTAATCATCATTTTGACGTATTCAAAGGCGTTCTTCAGCAGGAATGCCAAACTTTAATGAACGACGACCGAAGCTGACACCAAATCATTCCCATTTAATCTACAAATTGACCAATCCAGTAGTAGTGTATTTGCAGGGCTCAAGTGATTTTAGTGTTGGGCCAGTAAACTTAGGACCGTTCAAGTCCAGTAGTCTTGTGTTGTTGAATAAACTGATAAATACAAAATATCTTTCAATTCCATTGAGTAAGTTATACCCATAAGAGATTATGAGATAAGTTTTCAGTTAGTGCTTGTTCCAAAAACAGCTTAAATGTGAAACTGTGTAGATAAAATAATAATAATAATATCGAAGTCTTATATAGCGCATGTATCTACCAAACAAGGTACTCAAGGCACTGAGTATATACAAATTTTCAGAAAGATAGGTTGATGCAGTGATGGATTCTGAGACCCAATTATGTAGCACCTTATAAGGGTTTACAAGGTGCTACGGCGCATACAGCAGCCACAGCCAGGAACACCGGGGCGAACCCCTTCTCTTTTCGATAAGTGCACTGGGTTCTTTAACATGCGTTACACAACACATGGGACCATGTTCTCCTCATTTTCATTCAGTGTTGTAACAAATTCTTTGGTCCACTGTGTTCCTCGCTGCATATTAGACCACAGCTCCTTGTAAACCATTACATGGTGGTATGTAAAAGGAGTTGGTCTCGTAATCCAAACCTGTAGTCCCTCATACCTTGCAGGAAAATACTGAATACCGAAGCGCGTTGAGCGTCACCGAGTGCTTGATGGCTTGATGAATAACCACCTAGATAACTGCTTGTCCAAGGTGTGGTATAGGGGTGCTCGTGTTGTGTGGTCGTGAAAGTGCAGTATTTTACAAGGTGCGAGTAAAAACATCCTCATCATCTTAAAGGCAGTGGACACTATTGGTAATTGTCAAAGAGTATCCTTCACAGTTGGTGTATCTCAACATATGCATAAAATAACTAACCTGTGAAAATTTGAGCTCAATCGGTCATCGAACTTGAGAGATAATAATGAAAGAAAAAAAAACACCCTTGTCACACGAAGTTGTGTGCGTTTAGATGGTTGATTTCGAGACCTCAAGTTCTAAACCTGAGGGCTCGAAATCAAATCAGTGGAAAATTACTTCTTTCTCGAAAACTATGGCACTTCAGAGGGAGCCGTTTTTCACAATGTTTTATATTATCAACCTCTCCCCATTACTCTTCACAAAGAAAGGTTTTATGCTAATAAATATTTTGAGTAATTACCAATAGTGTCCACTGCCTTTAAAGCTGTTGATGGGTGGTGGTGGGGCGCATGTCTCTCACTTCCGGAAGGGGACACTGTCTGAAAAACCTTGACTAATGGTGCCGTCACTGCTTCCAATGGGAGCCTGGATATGAGTGCCATATTTAAGAAGCCACTATAAACTTCCCATCCTAGAACACTGAGAGGAACTGTTATCAAATTTCAGGAGTTATGCAATCATACAGTCTGATCCCTGGAGACAGTTTTGGAGAAAGTAAACAAGTTCACAAGCATTACTCAAGTGACTATTGTTATTATTATTATTTTTAATATTGATGCCTTTAAACTGTATGCTGGCCTAGGGCAGCGCTAGTGCCTTACAATTTAAAATAAAACAAAAGTCACAAATAAATATTTGAGTTTAAGGCACTGGACAGCTGTTGATAGTATAAATTATTGTGAGAAACGGCTCCCTCTGAAGTAACGTAGTTTTTGACAAAGAAGTAATTTTCCACTAAAATATTTGAACTTGATTTCGAGACCTCAGAATTAGATTTAGAGGTCCCCCGAATTCAAGCATCTGAATTTTAATGATATTAAATGTAATTGACATTGGTTTTAATCTTTTGGCTCACTAAAAATTCCTGTGTGTAATTGACTTTGACTAAAGAGCCCCTCTTTTAGGTTCTAAAAAAACTTTAAAGGCACTGAACACATTTGGTAATCACTCACAATACATAAGCATAAAAACCTACATGTAACTTGGTAACAAGCCATGGAGAGCAAAGCTGTTGATAGTGTATAAAACATTGTGAGAAACAACTTCCTCTGAAGTAACATAGTTTTTGCAAAAGGGATAATTTCTCACTGATATATTTGAGTATGAGAAAGCTTTTCTCAGGCATCTGAAAGCAAACAATTTTTTTTTATTCTTTCACTATTTTCTTGAAACTTCGATGACCACAATTGGGTCCAAATTTTCACAGATTTGTTGTTTGGGATACACCAAGTCAGTGAGAATAATGGTCTTTGACGATGATCAAACGTGTCCAATGAATTTAAAGGTATTAAGGTAATCTTGAAACTTACTTCAATTGCTGATCAGTTTGTCATTTATTTACATTAAAAAAAGTTAAGTGCAAATTGGATGCTCTAATTTCAATCCACAACAAGTCTGGACCTCCTTAAGTACAAATTCTGGTAGAAAAAAAACCTTGCGTGTAACCTGGAGTCAATTTCATGGAGCAAAAAAATACTTTAGATGAGCAGGATACTAGTCACAATTTGTTCGTGACATGGAATTTTGAATTTTGGATGGTAACCCTATACGTTGAGACCAATTTAAGCACTGACTCCGCGGTAATACAGTTAACTATGATCCTATAAGCTTAAGTAGTAGTCCCAGCCTATTTTCTGTACCATCTGCCCGGTTAAGTCTCCCGAGCACTTGAACAATCTACTCCCCGGTAGTAGAATAAAGAAAGAAAGTTCTCTAAGAACAAACTCTACCTGGGAAGTAGATACACACATAGTGTTACCGCAAACCAAATATATATTAACCCTATTCTGGTAAGCCTAATTTTGTTGTACTTCGGTACCTTTGTGCTTTTATAAGCAGCTCTATGACATTGGGACCAGTGATGCTTGGCAAGCTATGTCAGGTCTTTCATCCAAGCACATGTTGAAGAAGGGGTGAGGTCCTGCCAGAGCAGTGATATGAGCTTCTTATGAGTTTCATTCCTCCATTATAATACACACGTCGGCACTCATTCTGCATCCAACTGTTCCAGTGCCTGTATGCTTTGTGATGAGATATCCTGAGGAAAAAGATTAAACATGATAAGTAAAATGGATACCTTGCACTTTCTGATCCTGTTTCCAGGCATGCAGTTGCAGTTTGTCATAAATAGAGGAAAGTGCCAAGCACACAGCACGACAGTGAACTCGGGTCTGTATGCTTCGTTTTTGAAAGGGCACCAAGGTATTTTCTCCTTGGTAAAGGGCGCCCTATGAGGATATTGTAAATTTTTACTGGAGCATTTCTCAAGGGCACCAAGATAATGACCAGGGGGCATACATGTATGTGAAGATTCAGGCCTGGTGTACCGGGCAACCTCGGTAGTCTAGTTGGTAAGACACTGCTCTAGAATTGCAAGGGTCCTGGGTTCGGATCCCACCCGAGTAACATGCCTGTGATATTTTTTCACAGGGCTCGGGAAAGTACTGAGTATACAGTGCTAACACACATCGGTGTATGGGTAAAAACCAAAATTAATAGCCTGGTGAACTGTTATGGGTAAATCTTTAATGGCAGTTGAGAAACCCAATATGAGGAAATCAGCTGGGCCCTGCTAAACTGCCGAATTCTGCACTTACGATCACCATTCTGCGCTTACTTTGCAAGTGCCGAATTTCTGTGCTAGCTGTGTAAGCAAAGAATGCCTTGTAATATAACATGGACACAAGCAAAAGTTCCCTGCTAACCCATGAAATAGGCTTGACGTTAATGCAGAATTCCCTGCTTCAGCAACCACCAATTCCTTGTTTACAGTAGAGCCATGAAATTGGGCCCTGCTGGAAAATTCCAAGCGTGCCTGCTTTTTACAAGTGAAAAATGCCTTGGAAACTTGCTTGATTTGCCTTATTTTAATCAATTTCAATTTCAACAATTACTGGGTGGCTGGCGGTGAATGATCAACTCTTGTGTGTTGGAAATCCGCAAGCAATCATCTCCAGCACTTTAAGTTCTATTTGCGTACTTTTCATATTCCACTATTCAATTCACACACTGTGATACAATCACAGGGGCCACTTCTTGTTTTCTATTCATCCTGTTGTTGGCACTTATTGTGCTGTTGAATGTGCAGGCCTGAAATTCTATCTTTGAGAGGGCAAGGCCATTTTAATTTTGCAAAGGGCACTTCCATCATGTCCATAGGAAAATCTTAAAGTCTATTGAACACTTGTAAAGGGGCACCAGGGCCATGACCAGTGCAACTTGTGTAGTTCCAGGCCTGGATATGTCAAAGTATAAATGAAAACTCACTTTGATTCTATTTAGGAACTCCTGATTTGTTGTAATATTCTCTGTTAACCTCTCCTGCAGAATCTCTACTCTGGCCTAAAGAAAGACAAAGACAGACAATAAAACAACATGATTACAATTGGAATACCAATCCGCAATTTTTTATATATATTTTTTTTATGCAAGTCGCCAGACACACGAGGCCTGAAGGCCACTTCAAGGTGTGGGCTACAATTATTTTTGTCCAGAGGCCGTTGTCACCTACTCCTAGGGCTGAAACAGGGTTACGCCCTTAACAGTCCATACGGATGTAGGCTTGGGTATCATCAATCCGAAGCCTGGCCGGTAGAGCAGAAAGCACTACCTCCCCAATTTCATGTAGCAAGTGTCACGACCGGGATTCGAACCCACACTCTGCTGATTAAACAGCAGAGCTTGAATCCGGTGCTCTTAACCGCTCGGCCGTGATATGAGAAAAGCAAGATTCGAATTAGGGTCTTGTTGCCAGGCCAGCTTGGTGGTCTAGTGTGTCAAGGTAAGATTATAGATTTGTTTTTGTCAAAGAAATGCTGATTTATTGGCAGAATTATCAAACAGGCTTGTTACTTCATAGAGGCAATGAAGGCAATGCTTGCATGCCCCCTAGTCTTTGCCTTCGTGCCCTTGAAATGCTCCAGTAGAATTTTACATTTTCCCTATTGACCCCTTGCACGCGGTCACACGCGGCGACTGATGCCACGCTCACCATGTTGGTGGGCAAGTTAGGTTTACGTGTATTAACGCCGCGTCGCCTAAAATGCGCACTTCACTGCATAACGCACAGCATAGAGTTATATATAAAAACACACAGTGAAATTGCCCACAAGTATGGCGCATTCAAGATTTTTCTGACGATGACGTCAGGTGAAATGGGTCAATAGGGTGCCCTTTACCAAGGAGAAAATGCCTTAGTGCCATTGCCCTTTCAAATACAAAGCATACAAGGCTGATCAACGATATACATTAACAGTCACATGGTGTAAAGTTTCAGCTGATTACAGTGTCTACTTGTTGATAAATAGCAAACAACTGTTGAATCCAACCACGTTTAGCGAGGTGACCGAGGGTACAACCGCATCTCTGGCCAGCTAGCCGCATCATTCGCAAAGGAACTAAATTCTCAGAAAACCATTACACCACACTTAAAGGAACACGTTGCCTTGGATCGGTTGAGTTGGTCTATAAAAAGCGTTTGTAACCGTTTTTTATAAAATGCATATGGTTGGAAAGATGTTTTAAAAATAGAATACAATGATCCACACAAGTTTGCCTTAAAATGGCGTGGTTTTCCTTTTACTGTGCGAACTAACACAATCGGCCATTTATGGGAGTCAAAAGTTTGACTCCCATAAATGGCCGATTGTGTTAGTCGACGAGGTAAAAGGAAAACCGTGCAATTTCGAGGCATGTTTGTGTGGATCATTGTAATCTACTTTTACAACATCTTTCTACCCATGCATTTTATAAAAAAAACGGCTACAAGCGCTTTTCAAAGACCAACTCGGCCGATCCAAGGCAACGTGTTCCTTTAAGACTGGGTAACTAAAGGTTTATCTTCATCGCTATTATACATTCTCCGTTGTCTAATTGTTTGAACATTCTCCGTTGTCTAATTGTTTGAATTGAGTCCTTAGTGTGACACCACCCACAGTGCTATTTAAATTCCTCAGAAGCTTGGGGACTCTGTGTGAAACTTTTAAGTTTTTTCCTAGCGTGACACCAATCAAAAAGTTGTTTTTTTTGCTAGTTTTGTACTCACAATTTTTAGAACATTCCTCAAACTTGTTCAGATCCTTATAGGTAGCATAAAGCCTCATGCAGTTATTAAATGGATAAAAACAAACTTAGCTACTCACCAATGTCTCTCGCCGTGTTGCATCATCATAATCAGTAATGGGGAAGTCATTCAATGCCACTGAATAATAAATATACAATGATTCATAATGAAGATTATTCTAATACTTTTTAGTAGTATAATAATAAATAATATTGAAATCTTATGTAGCGCACGTACCTACCAACAAGGCACTTAAGTCACTGAGTGTCACGGCTGGGGATTAGAACCCACACTCTGCTGATAAGAAACACCAGAGTTTGAATTCGGTGCTCTTAACCGCTCGGCCACAACACTTCCACATTAATTTGTTAGGTGCATACCGTACACAGCGCATTAAAACCACTGGGCTCTAATTTTACACTGGCCCATTGGCTCGAGGCCAGTGATTTCAGTGTAGGGCAAGTAAACTCAAGACAGGAAAAGTCTGGTGGAACAAAAAAAGATAGACCCCTTGTACCCCCTAAAATTATCCTTTAGTTTGGGCATTGACCACAACATGATTGTATGTATTTAATCAATCAACTTTGCTTACCTGGGTCTACCCCTAGATCTTCAAGCTTAACTTCACATCGTGATCTATGAAAACAAAAAGAATAGCAATTGGCAACACATTTTATGAATATAGACGATGTGACCTGTGACATTACATGTTTACAAAAGAGCCACTGGCAGAAAACAATTTTTGTTTTGTGTATTTTAATGAGATTGCATTGTCCAATTCTTATCAACTTTTGATATGATGAAAGGTCTCAAAACTTGTCCAGCTTTTACTTTCATAACTCTTGGATTTATGTGGAAATTATGACACAAAATGTAAATTTTCACAATATATGACCGGTGCAGTATCTTGCCTGCCAGACTGGCCAAAGAATGTTCAGGGTCACACTTATTGTAAACAAAGTTCACATGGTCTATAAAATAAGGCTGGACTTATTTAATGATACAGAGCATTTATATGGTGCTCTAGAAAGTTCAACAGCGCCTCGCAATCAACAACAAAATTGAACAAAAAAATAAAAGAAGAACCATGCAAATGTTTTGTCCGTTACCATTTTTATAAGATGAGACTTGAGCTGTGAGTTTAATTTGGCCATGCTGTTCAAAGTCCCGAGGTACCTCTCACTGCCTTCTTAAATCCACAAAACTGACCATCTGAACCCTTTCAACAAGGTGGAAGCCTCCGCAGCACCTACATGTCACAGGTTATAGACGACCTTACGTCATCAGCCTACAATATGATCAGGCTGTCCGTGCTGCCCAGGATCGGCCTGGATGGCGCAAACATTTTCTAACATTGCAAAAACCCGTGGTCACAACGTCTCGAGCCACATTCAGACCGAGTAGCGCCAACTATGAGTGTAGTCGTGAAAACTGTTCATGAGCTGCTGGTGGCAAATTGATTGAACTTATAATTATAAACTTACAGCTTGTCATTTAGCATCTGTTTCTCGGAGGTCCACTCTCTGGTCACACTGTCTACATAATCTGTAACAATAGAATGAAATATTGACACAAGTTTCATGGGGCAGTAAGTTACAAACTTTGGAATATAGGCCTAACTGTACAACAGCGCAATTTTGTTCCAAAGTTCTGTTCCACTGCTCTGTTGTACAGTGTGTTGTGCAGTTCTGTTCAACAGTTCTGTTGTTCGGTTCTGTTGTAGTACATACAGGTCTAGTTCTGTTTTACAGTTTAGTGTACAGTTCTTTTGTACAGTTATTTACAGTTCCATTTACAGTTCTGTTTACAGTTCGGTTGTACACTTCTGTTCCACATATCTGTTGTACACTTCGGTTCCACATTTCTCTTCCACAGTGCTGTCAGTGTCTGTGTAGTGAAATTCTCTTGTATGGTTTAGTAATTCAGTTCTGTTATACTGTTTGGTTTACAGTTCTTTTGCACAGTTCTGTTAGGCATTTCTGTTGGGTTCTGTTCCACAGTTATGTTGTACTGTTTGGTTTAAAGTGGTGCTGTACATTTCCGTTGTACATTTCTTTTGTACATTTCTGTTGTACATTTCTGTTGTACATTTCTGTTGTACATTTCTGTTGCACATTTCTATCGTATACGTCAGTTTAAAAGTTTACAGATCTGTTGTACAGTTCGGTTTCATACTGTTAACAGATCTGTTTACAATTATCTGTTTACAGATCTGTTTACAGTTCTATTGTACAGTTCTGTCATAATAGTTTATTTTGTACAGTTATTTTGTAGAATTTGTTTACCAGCTCTGTTTACAGCTGTTTTACAGTTCTGCAAGTAGGCTAAAGTTCTATTGTACAGTTCCACTTAAAGGCAGTGGATACTATTGGTAATTACTCAAAATAATTATTAGCATATAACCTTACTTGGTGACGAGTAATGGGGAGAGGTTGGTAGTATAAAACATTGTGAGAAACGGCTTCCTCTGAAGTAACGTAGTTTTCGAGAAAGAAGTAATTTTCCACAAATTTGGTTTCGATTATTTCCATTATTATCTTGTAACCTCGACCACCAGTTGAGTTCAAATTTTCACAGATTTGTTATTTTATGCATATGTTGAGATACACCAAGTGAGAAGACTGGTCTTTGACAATTACCAATAGTGTCTTGTGTCTTTAAGAGTCGAGCAGCTGATTTCACGAAACGCTAGAGTAAATCCTTTCTCCAGTTAGGACGAGCAACTCGTCCTAACTCGTCCTAACTTAGGATGGATTCAACACGTTATAACATCTATGGATAAGGAACTCAACACGTCCTAAAGTCTTAAGATTGTTTCCTAAGTTAGGAAGAGTTTGGTTGAAGTCGACGGCTGTGTACAGTTCTATCTAGTGTACAGTTCCATTACTGTGTTCAAAGTACACACTCACCTGTATGCTTCTCTTGTTCATCTTTAAGCTCTTCTTTAAGGGATTTATTCTCCTTGTCAAACTCCTTAGCATTCCTCTGTTGAAATAGATGAAAAAAAAACCTACATGTCCGATTTTGAACTTTAAATGATAATAAAACACAGTTTGTAAAGTGCGTCATCACATTCGACAGGCTTCTGTGAGTTCTAAAAACACTAAATATTTTTAAGACAAGTATGCAGAACTTAAACTGTTAATGGTGGTGTTGTCCGATCTGCAGTCAAACAACATGGCAGAAACATTGGGGCAAATTCCTTCTAGCTGTTGTTATCACATCTACATGTAAATAAATAAATAAATAACTTATTCATTTATATTGCGCCCATCCCATAAAATGTACATAAGTGCATAACAAAATAATTACCCCAAAAAATAAAAAATTACAACAGGAAAATTAAACAGGAGTCCAAACAAATGAACAAACGACATGTACAAAACAATCTGAAGAGTAAAAATCTATTGATCTACTGATCAGAGGGTAAGAACTTCAAGGTAGGTCAACAAGATTATTAATGATGTCACGTTAATTTCCTTGCAGAAAATTAAGGTAAATCATAGCAGTATGTGGGAAAGAGGCTGGATATCTGAATTACCTGTGATACATTCAACGCATTGTTCAACTTGGAGAATTTATGCTCCAGCTCAGAATTTCGTTTTTGAAGTGAGGAGTTTTCTTCTTTCAGCTGTGTGTAACTATAGGGGAAAAAATAAAAGAATTATAAGATGATGAAAGGAAATGAGAATTTAGTTCTTGTTCAGTGTCTGGCATGGTCATGATAAACTAATTAAAGCCATTGGACACTTTCGGTAAACAGTATTGTCCAAAGGCCCACACTTCGTGTATCACAACTTCTATATAAAATAACAAACCTGTGAAAATTTAGGCTCAATCGGTCATCGGAGTCGGGAGAAAATAACGGTTTCTTTTTCTGTGCCGAAAGTGTATAATGGCTTTAAAGGTAGTGGACTGGACACTATTGGTATTACTCAAAAGTAATGGGGAGAGGTTGTGAGAAACGACTCCCTCTGAAGAAATGTAGTTTTTGAGAAAGAAGTAACTTTCCAAGAAGTTTATTTCAAGACCTCAGATTTAGAATTTGAGGTCTTGAAATCAAGCATCTGAAAGCACACAACTTTAAGTGACAAGGGTGTTTTTTCTTTCATAGTTATCTCGCAACTTTGATGACCAATTGAGCTTGAATTTTCACAAGTTTTTTTATTTTATGCATATGTTGAGATAAACCAAGTGAGAAGACTGGTTTTTGACAATTACCAATAGTGTCCACTGCCTTTAATGAAAGGCTTCAATCTTGAAAGCATTTCACAAATAGCTGCAGGAAAACCCTTACGATTTGTGCAACTGAAAATAATAATGATATATACATTGTACATCCCTACTAAAGTTGGGACTGGTCCCAACTTGATTGAATGTTTAAGTTGGTTCCCCATAGAGGTGTATCACGTAGATGATAGAGCTTAAGACATAAGACATAAGAAAACCTTATTGATCTTCAAAAGAAGAAATTGCATTGCTCACACAAGTTTTATGAACCAAATATGAAAATGTAACAACAAGCAGATTCAAAAATAGCACAAGATACACGCACAAGGCTTCGTTACTGGCTCCATGGCAGCGCGCTGGTACCCTGCCTTACTGTCATGACTGTCTCAATTATGTAGTTGGGACACCCCAACTTTAAATTTGTTTGGGACTGGTCCCACACCTGAGACTCCTCAATAAGCTAAAGGCGTACAGTAGCCTTGATCAAGGCTGTGTAATAGTTTGCTGACTTTAAGACAAAAAAAATCTGCATAACCACAGCTGCACGAATGCAACGCCCGAATGCAATGCAACTCCTGTTCCGTGAGCCTAACGGCATGTACAGGCGCTGTGTGTGTGCGTGAGAGTGCAGTATGCTATTCTTTCAGTCGGGGGACTGGTTGTATCGCATTTGGGCGACTGAGGTTTATCCTTGCTCTATGGTTTTAGCTAGAGTAATTGTCTACACAGCCTTGATCAAGGCTATACGAACGGTAGTGAAGAGAAAGTTCTAGCCTGGATAAAGGGGTTCTTTATAGGAAGAACACAGACAGTTTTGGTCAGAAATTCATCCTCCGCTAAGGCAGATGTTGTGAGCGATGTCCCCCAGGGATCGGTCTTGGGGCCTCTGATATAAATCCTATCAACAACCTACATACACATTTGTACCCAATCATGTCAAACCTAGTATACAGATGTTTGCACGGGGGAGCTTGACTAAGTTTTAGTTCAAGGAATTAAGCTTTCATATGGAAGACTCAGGGTTATGTTTATGGTTAATTTCAAAAGCAGGACAGAACAATTTTATTCTTTATTCTTAATCTCATGATCTCACTAGAAAGTAGAATATAATTAATAGATAGGATTAGGATAGGAGAATGAGTTTTATCATGGAGGTATTTACCTCAAAGTTTTCGGTTTATCAAAATTTCTGCCTGGAAGAGTTTTAGTTCGGCACACTGTGCTTGGTCCTTTCGCCAATCGACTCATTTTCTCGATCTTCTGCCTAACCCTACCCAGGTGGTTCACACAGTTCTACAACGATGAGTTTTAATAACAAACAACGAAACCACCATCACGAATTTCAAACAACACCACCGATTTTGAAGAGCCGTATGTACCGCCCTCAAGAGTTGATAACCCACATAAATAATGTGGGTGGGCGGGGCTTAGCCTATGGGTGGGGCCTGTGAATGTATTACGCTGCTGAAGGCTACTTGTCAGAATATTCTGACGAAATTGCACATAATTTGTGCAAACCTATTTAGGATAGCTCACATGAGTGGCCTTGTTTTCAATGAATTCTCACTATTTTTGTATAGCATTGTTACAAATTCAGTGGCAATCTGTTATTGGGCATTTTTGGCTTTCCACACTGCTGGTGTTTGCAAACAAAACTAGGGCTGTGAAGTTGCGGTAGAAGGTCTATTCATAAATGTTGTTATAAATCCCTTTGGTTGGGAGAAAATGTTTGGCAGTAAGCGCATAAATATTCGCCTGTCAATATTATCACAATTCGTTTGTTGACTTATTCATGATCTATAGGCATAATCTGTGTGCAACGGAGAGCAAAACGACCGTTTTACAAGACTGAATGAGAGGTGATCTTATTAAGTGATGATCGGTGAAGTTTCATGTCAGAATTCAATTAAACTTTAATACAAAGAAGGAAATTATATACTTCAATTACTGCCGAGTGCCCCAAGTTCCAAAATTATTTCGTTTTGCTGTAGTGAAGCACCAAAGGAAAAAAAAAGCGTTTATGCATTATGCTTTTTCTGTGTTATTATGAAGGCGGGCGTCTTGACAAGCAAAAGAGACAACGTTTCCAGAGTAACATCATGTTGTTATCAGAGTTGTTCACCTGTCTTTAGCTTTTGTACAGACCCACTTTATGTTTCATGGCTCCCCGGGGCTGATATATTTTCAGCAATTTCTTATCAGTGTGTCTTTCTCTGGGCCGTTGGTCACAATATTATTTTGTTGTAAAATTATTGACATTTACCGAAAATTGGCTAGGTGGTATTTCGGGTACGTAGTTAGGTGTGCAGGTAGTTTGCAGAAATCAAGGGTAAAGTAAATTTATTCAAATTTAATTATAGTTTTCCCTTCTATAAAATAAAAGGGTTTGACGATGACGAAATTGTTGTTCTAAGATCCCTCGCATGTTGCACATGTTAAGGTGTGTACAAACACCCGTCTGATTTCGATGAGGTTATTTCTTCGGTAATTTGTTTTGATGTAAAGGTTTTACGCATCATGATAGATTTGTTATTACATGCAATTAAGTATACCCGATAGTCTATGGAGAACAAATAAATTGGCCCACAAAGGTTATTAAATAACAACTAAATACAAAAAAATTAAAATAAAAATACTCGAAGTTATGTACTTTCAGATGCTTGATTTCGTGATCGCTCTCGCAAGACGCACTCTAGACGTGGTTTTTTATTTGATGTACACACTTCTCTTCCCACTAATTAGTTGTGAAATTGTTTTATCAAGATGGGTTTTAATCAACACTTGGAAACGTTGTTTATTTATGTGAGATTACATGAGTGATTCTAGTTGACCTTTCACCACTACTATTCTAAGCTCAACAGTGCCAAAAAATGCTTTAAAACATTTTTACCTTACACTATTTGCTCCCCGCGAGATTTTTACATGAAAATGTGCGGTTAGACATGTTGTTCATGAATCGGTAGGGTGGTCTTAATACACTTTTATTAGAACGCACTTGTGATTATTCTTTTTGTGTGGACATTATTCGCTCCATTAAAGGCAGTGGACACTATTGGTAATTGTCAAAGACTAGCCTTCACAGTTTATGTATCTCAACATGTGCATAAAATAACAAACCTTTGAAAATTTGAGCTCAATCGGTCATCGAACTTGCGAGATAATAATGAAAGAAAAAAACCCTTGTCACACGAAGTTGTGTGCGTTTAGATGGTTGATTTCGAGACCTCAAGTTCTAAACCTGAGGTCTCGAAATCAAATTCGTGGAAAATTACTTCTTTCTCGAAAACTATGGCACTTCAGAGGGAGCCGTTTCTCACAATGTTTTATACTATCAACCTCTCCCCATTACTCGTCACCAAGAAAGGTTTTATGTTAACAAATATTTTGAGTAATTACCAATAGTGTCCACTGCCTTTAAGGGGTTTAATTTAAATTTTTGTTAATTAGCGAAGAGAAAAAAGTCCTTGGGGTTTCCTGTTCAACTGGTTTGGCCATGGCAACGCTTCTTCATAAATTGCTCTCTCGCATCAAGTGAATGTTTGTATGACGTCATTACTCAATATGTTCGGATTTACGCAATTGAATTTTGAAATATTTAAAAGATTAAATGGTCAAACCTAATACTTTCAGCTAAATTTCGGCTGAATCGGACCCATAAATTTGTAGTTCATGACAATATTGGAGCTTTAAATAAACTCAGGGGCAAAATGGCGGCCATTTTGTTTTTTGACCCAAACATGCACTTTCGCCTAGTCAAAGTTTTCTACACCATCTTGATTCATGTCTTACCACACATTTTTATGAACAAATATTAGGAAGAGTATTTTTCACAACATTATTTTGTTCAACCAAAACTATATTTAATTTTGATCCTGACCAAATTTACCTTAAAATTTCCCCCCCCCCCCAAAAAAAAAATGTCTTTTTTTTCCAAATTTGTTTAAGCAAAATGGCGGCCATATTGAATTTTTAAATATTAAAATGTAAAATGTACAAACCTTTAACTTTCAGCCAGATTTGGGCTTAATCGGTCTCTTAATCTTCTAGTTATGTCAATGGGAGTTTTGTTATATGGTTCCAGGGGAAAAACGGCGGCCATTTTCCAGTTTGACCAAAAAATGTTTGAAAGCATTTTTGGCACTGTGGAGCTTAGACTATAAATAAATAAATAAAAAAATAAATATAAAGAGCAAATTTATTTTGTTTTTTACCCATACACCGATGTGTGTTAGCACTGTATACTCAGTACTTTCCCGAGTCCTCTGAAAAAAAAAAACCCACATGCACGTTACTCGGGTTGGATTCGAACCCACGACCCTTGCAATTCTAGAGCAAAGTCTTACCAACTAGACTACCGAGGTTGCCCGGTAGCTAGAGGCAGTTCGAATCCTATCTTTTGGCAGCGGGTACCGCGAGATATAAGAGAAGTTTGAACACAAACAAATTGACAAATGAAGCCATTTATTAAAACAATTTTAAATTTAAACTGGTGGAAAATCACAAAAGGTTACGCTCCGGAAGTGTCAGGCATTCAGGCGCCGGTTCAGTTAATGGCACACACTGGCCCCTCCCCATTGCCATATAGAACCCTTCAGGACTTGCATCCGACCCAGAGCACATCCCCCCCTGCCTCGAACCCTAGCCACCACGCGGGCCCTGTCCCTTTAGGGGAGAAAGCAAGGCAGATCCCAATCACACTGTCCCATCAGGGGCAGCAAAAAGCCTTGAATCTATATTAGAGACAGACGGTATTCGAACCCGGACCGGATGATCTGAGTTACTGAGACAGTCCCAGCACCCTTAACGCACTGCGCTAATGTGTTGGTGCTTAAAAACTGGTGTTTTCATTGTCATAATCAATAGACCGATTGCACTCCGTGCCTCACGTGACCTATAGTGGGTAAAATGTAAACAAACACGGCGTACTGCATATAAACGTGCGTTAAGAAGACATGGTTACTGTTATAAGATGATTAAGCTGCGGTTGCTTTGTGTTTCTGTTAACTATTTACTCTAATTTATGGAAGACGAAAAGTGGACATCTGCTTTTCTGGTATCAGAATTACAGAAAAGCAGATTTTATGTTTTTTTTTATATCAATTTTTCTCCTTTTCTTCTTTTCTGCCACATGCAAAGCAGATTGAACAATTTGTGAAAATGCCTTTTCTACTTTTCTGTTACCAGAAAAGCAGGTTTTACTTTTTCTCCATATGCTGACGGACGAAAGGTGGCCGTTTGCTTTTCTGCTATTAGAATAGTAGAAAAACAAATTTAACGTTTTGTGAATATGCAATTTTCTATTTCTCTGCTTTTCCGCCACCTAAAAAGCAGATTTTAACTTGGGCGGCCGAAAAGTGGCCATCTCCTTTTCTCCTTCCGGATACCGGAAAATCATACTTTACCTAGGTGGCCGAAAAGTGGCCATTTGCCTTTTTTGCGTTTTTCTGAAGAAGTGTTTTTGTGATGACCTATGGAGGACGACAAGTGGACATCTGCAATTTTCTATTTCTCTGCTTTTCCGCCACCTGAAAAGCAGATGTTACTCGGGCTTTCAGATACCGGAAAATCATATTAATTACCTAGGTGGCTGAAAAGTGACCCTTTGCCTTTTTTTGCGTTCAAAGGACCGCCCCGCAACGTTTCGATTTATTGAACAAGTCCAAACGTGTCACCGGTTTTTGAAACCTCCACTGGCGTATTTCCTTTGAGATGCCGCGCCGCATGTGCGGTCATCACAAAAACACTTCTTCAGAAAAACGCAAAAAAGGCAAATGGCCACTTTTCGGCCACCTAGGTAAAGTATGATTTTCCGGTATCCGGAAGGAGAAAAGGAGATGGCCACTTTTCGGCCGCCCAAGTTAAAATCTGCTTTTTAGGTGGCGGAAAAGCAGAGAAATAGAAAATTGCATATTCACAAAACGTTAAACCTGCTTTTCTACTATTCTGATAGCAGAAAAGCAAATGACCACTTTTCGTCCGCCAGCATATGGAGAGTAAAACCTGCTTTTCTGGTAACAGAGAAGTAGGAAAGTAGAAAATGCATTTTCACAAAACGTTCAATCTGCTTTTCAGGTACCAGAAAAGAAGAAAGGAGAAAAGTTGATATAAAAAACCCATAAAATCTGCTTTTCTGTGATTGTGATACCCGAAAAGCAGATGTCCACTTTTCGTCCTCCATAAAAACCAACAGTCCACCAACTAGGAAATTCCACGAGAATGTTCACAGGATGTCATGTGTTTGTGCACGGAAAGTGTGGTTTTAAATAGCACTCAATGTGACGATATTTTTGCCATATTAAAAAATAAAACTCCTGAAGAAGCTGCAAATTTGATTTATTTTCACCCTGAAATTGTTTGATTAGAAGGGGTATAGCTGTCAGCTAGAGTGCGGTCTCACTAGGCCCAGCCCGACTTCACTCCGTGCACACAGCGTAAAATCCACGGCGCGTGAGCTCGCTCAAACCTCATTTACGTAGTCTAACGATACTCTCAAAATAAATCTTTTGTTTGTAGTACAATACTTAAAATATCAAACAGCAAAATGGGATTTAAATCAATATAACAACATTCAACTTTAGAAAAGGGCTTCGTTTTTAGTACAAGTTTTCTCATGTCTTTATTTTGTAGCTGTGATTTTCAATACCCACTATATAGGTCACTTGAACACATGTGAACATTGATAGCGCAATCGGTCTATCCCACATATTGAGGTTTATAACACCCCTTGCAAGTTTTCTGCCTGCTCATTGGTTTAGAGCGCGTCACATGACATGTCTTAGTTTTGCCAGACGACGGCCGTGTGATAGAGCATCGGTTTGCCATGCGCTAGTCCAACAGACCCAGACGTCCGTGCAGTACCCAGACGTCCGTTGCGTATACTGGGATGATAATTTAATAGTCTGTAACCACTTCGGATTGCACGACACTACATGCAACACAGTAAGTAAAAGTGTTTGCAATCTGTATTCGCGTCGTCCGTGGATTGTAGCATTCAGGTCTGTAACTTAACAATAACAGTACAGTATTTAGAAATGTTTGGGATGTTATAAAACAAATGTTGACTGCTTTTACTCGTGCAATGGTTACAAACTATGACTCCCTTGGTGATCCCCGGAGCGTTCTATTTTCCCTCGGCTTCGCCTCGGGAAATTAGAACGCTCCGTTGATCACCTCGGGAGTCATAGTTTTAACCATAGCACTCGAAGCAGTCAATATTTGTATAGAAGCGCCCAAGTAAATGGGGAGAAAACGTTAAAAGGCACTGGACGCTATTGGTAATTACTCAAAATATTTGTTAGCACAAAAACTTACTTGGTAACGAACACTGGAGAGCTGTTGATAGTTTAACAAAATGAACAAAAAACAACGAAAAAGCAGTCAATATTTGTTGTATAACACCCCAAACATTTCTAAATACTGTACTATTAGTATTAAGTTACAGACCTGAATACTACAATCCACGGACGACGCGAATACAGATTGCAAACACTTTTACTTACTGTGTTGCATGTAGTGTAGCGCAATCCGAAATGGTTACAGACTATTAATTTATCATCCTCGTACACGCAACGGACGTCTGGGTACTGCACGCCGTGTGCTAGTCTGTCGGACTAGCGCACGGCGCCATGTGCTAGTCTTCGGACTAGCGCATGGCAAACCGACGCACTATCACACGGCCGTCGTCTAGCAAAACTAAGACATGTCATGTGACGCGCTCTAAACCAATGAGTAGGCAGAATACTTGCAAGGGATGTTATAAAAACACATAACTGTTGACCTATATACGTTTTGCCAGGAATCGAATGTGTTCGTTGAAGGTTATGAAGGTTAAATATTGTATGGCGTCATGAGCGCTTAATTTGAACGATATATAATAGGTGCTGCTTTTCATATCACAATAGCGTAATGATATCAAGGCTGTGATTTTTCTTTTAAAGTATTTCAGACGAAACGATCTCTTTGGAGGTTGGTAATGGTAAAACTTCAGATTATTGCCAATTGTAGGTCTTACTGCTAATTTTAGGGCAAATAGTCGACCAGGTTTACCAAGTAAGGTTTTGTGCTAATAATTATTTTGAGTGATTACCAATAGTGTCCACTGCCTTTACGGCAAATTTGCTCAGAAACACAGTTTAGAGTAAACTTTAATGAACAAAATATATGGGAAAAATTCACATCCGGATAGTTTTACATGAACAGGTGCGGTTAGACATGTTGATCATGGATCAAGATGGTGTATCAAATTTTGACCCGGAGAAAGTGCATTTTTTGTCCAAAAACTAAATGGCCGCTGTTTTTACCTGGATGCATGTTCCAACATTTGTTGTGTTTCAATTTTGAATGTTTTTTATTAATGAAGACGGGAATAAAACTCAGATTGGGAAAATCTGCAAGAGTCTCTACAATTCTCGATGTGGTTTTTACGTGTGAGGTCTCGAAATAAAGTCAAATATTTTACTGAGAAATTACTTCTTTCTAAAAAACACACGAAAAAAACACGTTACTTTAGAGGGAGCCGTTTCTCACAATGTTTTATACTATCATCAGCTCTCCATTGTTCATTACCAAGTAATTTTTTGTACTGACAACTATTTTGAGTGATTACCAATAGTGTCCAGTGCCTTTGAACGTTTTCTCCCCATTTAGTTGGGTGCGCCCCCTTGGTATGTGGAATAGACCGATTGCGCTACCAATGTTTACATGTGATCACGTGACCTATAGTGGTACAGAAATACACAGCTACACAGTATTAAGACATCTTATACTCGTAGCGATGGACCAGAATCGGCTGTATTTTCGATAAATAACACTTTTAACTAAAAACGGAGCCCTTTTTATAAAGTTGAATATTGTGACATTGATTTATATTACATTTGCTGTTTGATGTCCCCAGTATTCTACTACAAAGGAGGTTTCTTTTGAATATATGGTTAGATTACGTAATATTACTGAGGTTTGAACGAGCTCACGTGCCGTGAATTTTGCGTTGTGCACGGTGTGAAGTGTGGGTTGCGATAAGGGAGACTGGGAAGTTGTCCGACTCATAGCTGACAGACCCCTTCTAATCAAATATGTTGAGGGTGAAAATAAAGGGATTTGCAGCTTCAAATGAGATTTTCTTTTGAAAATATTGGCAGCAAAATCATTGCAATGAGGGCAATGTAAAACCACACGCTAGAGGCCAGGGAGTAGACCCGACACACCCCATGAATTTGGGACATTCAATGCATGATAAACACGGCATGTGGTGATTATTGGAGAAAACAAATGTATGCGTTGAAAAAAAAAGCCCGGACTTATAAAAACTTTCAGCTATGCTTTTGAATAATTCTGGAACTAAAAACGATAGAGAGACGCAGTTTGTATCTGCGTCATCCTGACATGTCCCTAAACTCAAATTTCAGAGTTTTAGAGCGGCTTCCAGACTTCTTGATACCAAAAATTAAAAGTAGGCGGCTGTGCTCCGAAACGAATTCAACAAGCCTCCCTACGGGATTTTTGTGCACAGAGAAAATCAAAAGTACAACGGGTCACTTGGACCCCGCATCATTGCTCAATCTAGACAGGTTTAGCACCATTGGATGGACAATTTCAAGAGCTTTCCTCTAGTACAAAAATTAGCGCTATGGGGATTTTCAAAGCGACGCTAGAGGCCAGGGAGTAGACACGACACACCCCATAAACTTGGGACATTTAATGCATGATATACACGGCATGTGGTGATTATTGGAGAAAACAAATACTATGCGTTGAAAAAAAGCCCGGACTTATAAAAACTTTCAGCTATGCTTTTGAATAATTCTGGAACTAAAAACGATAGAGAGACGCAGTTTGTATCTGTGTCATCCTGACATGTCCCTTAATTCAAATTGCAAAGTTTTAGAGCGGCTTCCAGACTTCTTGATACCGAAAATTAAAAGTAGGCGGCTGTGCTCCGAAACGAATTCAACAAGCCTCCCTACGGGATTTTTGTGCACAGAGAAAATCAAAAGTACAACGGGTCACTTTGACCCAAAATCATTGCTCAATCTAGACAAGTTTAGCACCATTGGATGGACACTTTCAAGGGCTTTCCTCTCGTACAAAAATTAGCGCTATGGGGATTTTCAAAGCGACGCTAGAGGCCAGGGAGTAGACGCGACACACCCCATAAACTTGGGACATTTAATGCATGATATACACGGCATAGGTGATTATTGGAGAAAACAAACACTATGCGTTGAAAAAATGCCCGGACTTATAAAAACTTTCAGATATGCTTTTGAATAATTCTGGAACTAAAAACGATAGAGAGACGCAGTTTGTATCTGTGTCATCCTGACATGTCCCTAAATTCAAATTTCAAAGTTTTAGAGCGGCTTCCAGACTGCTTGATACCGAAAATTAAAAGTAGGCGGCTATGCTCCGAAACGAACTCAACAAGCCTCCCTACGGGATTTTTGTGCACAGAGAAAATCAAAAGTACAACGGGTCACTTTGACCCCAAATCATTGCTCAATCTAAACAAGTTTAGCACCATTGGATGAACAATTTCAAGGGCTTTCCTCTCGTACAAAAATTAGCGCTATGGTGATTTTCAAAGCGACGCTAGACGCCAGGGAGTAGACACGACACACCCCATAAACTTGGGACATTTAATGCATGATATACACGGCATAGGTGATTATTGGAGAAAACAAATACTATGCGTTGAAAAAAAGCCCGGACTTATAAAAACTTTCAGATATGCTTTTGAATAATTCTGGAACTAAAAACGATAGAGAGACGCAGTTTGTATCTGTGTCATCCTGACATGTCCCTAAATTCAAATTTCAAAGTTTTAGAGCGGCTTCCAGACTGCTTGATACCGAAAATTAAAAGTAGGCGGCTATGCTCCGAAACGAACTCAACAAGCCTCCCTACGGGATTTTTGTGCACAGAGAAAATCAAAAGTACAACGGGTCACTTTGACCCCAAATCATTGCTCAATCTAAACAAGTTTAGCACCATTGGATGAACAATTTCAAGGGCTTTCCTCTCGTACAAAAATTAGCGCTATGGTGATTTTCAAAGCGACGCTAAACGCCAGGGAGTAGACACGACACACCCCATAAACTTGGGACATTTAATGCATGATATACACGGCATAGGTGATTATTGGAGAAAACAAATACTATGCGTTGAAAAAAAGCCCGGACTTATAAAAACTTTCAGCTATGCTTTTGAATAATTCTGGAACTAAAAAGGATAGAGAGACGCAGTTTGTATCTGTGTCATCCTGACATGTCCCTTAAGTCAAATTTCAAAGTTTTAGAGCGGCTTCCAGACTTCTTGATACCGAAAATTAAAAGTAGGCGGCTGTGCTCCGAAACGAATTCAACAAGCCTCCATATGGGATTTTTGTGCACAGAGAAAATCAAAAGTACAACGGGTCACTTTGACCCCAAATTATTGCTCAATCTAAACAAGTTTAGCACCATTGTAGGGACAATTTCAAGGGCTTTCCTCTCGTACAAAAATTAGCGCTATGGGGATTTTCAAAGCGACGCTAGACGCCAGGGAGCAGATACGACACACCCCATAAACTTGGGACATTTAATGCATGATATACACGGCATGTGGTGATTATTGGAGAAAACAAATACTATGCGTTGAAAAAAAGCCCGGACTTATAAAAACTTTCAGCTATGCTTTTGAATAATTCTGGAACTAAAAACGATAGAGAGACGCAGTTTGTATCTGCGTCATCCTGACATGTCCCTTAATTCAAATTTTAAAGTTTTAGAGCGGCTATCAGACTTCTTGATACCGAAAATTAAAAGTAGGCGGCTATGCTCCGAAACGAACTCAGCGAGCCTCCCTACGGGATTTTTGTGCACAGAGAAAATCAATAGAACAACGGGTCAATTTTACCCAAAACCATTGCTCAATTTAAACAAGTTTAGCACCATTGGATGGACAATTTCAAGGGCTTTCCTCTCGTACAAAAATTAGCGCTATGGGGATTTTCAAAGCGACGCTAGAGGCCAGGGAGTAGACGCGACACACCCCATAAACTTGGGACATTTAATGCATGATATACACAGCATAGGTGATTATTGGAGAAAACAAATACTATGCGTTGAAAAAAAGCCCGGACTTATAAAAACTTTCAGATATGCTTTTGAATAATTCTGGAACTAAAAACGATAGAGAGACGCAGTTTGTATCTGTGTCATCCTGACATGTCCCTTAATTCAAATTTCAAAGTTTTAGAGCGGCTTCCAGACTTCTTGATACCGAAAATTAAAAGTAGGCGGCTGTGCTCCGAAACGAATTCAACAAGCCTCCATACGGGATTTTTGTGCACAGAGAAAATCAAAAGTACAACGGGTCACTTTGACCCCAAATTATTGCTCAATCTAAACAAGTTTAGCACCATTGTAGGGACAATTTCAAGGGCTTTCCTCTCGTACAAAAATTAGCGCTATGGGGATTTTCAAAGCGACGCTAGAGGCCAGGGAGTAGACGCGACACACCCCATAAACTTGGGACATTTAATGCATGATATACACGGCATAGGTGATTATTGGAGAAAACAAATACTATGCGTTGAAAAAAAGCCCGGACTTATAAAAACTTTCAGATATGCTTTTGAATAATTCTGGAACTAAAAACGATAGAGAGACGCAGTTTGTATCTGTGTCATCCTGACATGTCCCTTAATTCAAATTTCAAAGTTTTAGAGCGGCTTCCAGACTTCTTGATACCGAAAATTAAAAGTAGGCGGCTGTGCTCCGAAACGAATTCAACAAGCCTCCATACGGGATTTTTGTGCACAGAGAAAATCAAAAGTACAACGGGTCACTTTGACCCCAAATTATTGCTCAATCTAAACAAGTTTAGCACCATTGTAGGGACAATTTCAAGGGCTTTCCTCTCGTACAAAAATTAGCGCTATGGGGATTTTCAAAGCGACGCTAGACGCCAGGGAGCAGACACGACACACCCCATAAACTTGGGACATTTAATGCATGATATACACGGCATGTGGTGATTATTGGAGAAAACAAATACTATGCGTTGAAAAAAAGCCCGGACTTATAAAAACTTTCAGCTATGCTTTTGAATAATTCTGGAACTAAAAACGATAGAGAGACGCAGTTTGTATCTGCGTCATCCTGACATGTCCCTTAATTCAAATTTCAAAGTTTTAGAGCGGCTTCCAGACTTCTTGATACCGAAAATTAAAAGTAGGCGGCTATGCTCCGAAACTAACTCAACGAGCCTCCCTACGGGATTTTTGTGCACAGAGAAAATCAATAGAACAACGGGTCAATTTTACCCCAAATCATTGCTCAATTTAAACAAGTTTAGCACCATTGGATGGACAATTTCAAGGGCTTTCCTCTCGTACAAAAATTAGCGCTATGGGGATTTTCAAAGCGACGCTAGACGCCAGGGAGTAGACACGACACACCCCATAAACTTGGGACATTTAATGCATGATATACACGGCATGTGGTGATTATTGGAGAAAACAAATACTATGCGTTGAAAAAAAGCCCGGACTTATAAAAACTTTCAGCTATGCTTTTGAATAATTCTGGAACTAAAAAGGATAGAGAGACGCAGTTTGTATCTGTGTCATCCTGACATGTCCCTTAATTCAAATTTCAAAGTTTTAGAGCGGCTTCCAGACTTCTTGATACCGAAAATTAAAAGTAGGCGGCTGTGCTCCGAAACGAATTCAACAAGCCTCCATACGGGATTTTTGTGCACAGAGAAAATCAAAAGTACAACGGGTCACTTTGACCCCAAATTATTGCTCAATCTAAACAAGTTTAGCACCATTGTAGGGACAATTTCAAGGGCTTTCCTCTCGTACAAAAATTAGCGCTATGGGGATTTTCAAAGCGACGCTAGACGCCAGGGAGCAGACACGACACACCCCATAAACTTGGGACATTTAATGCATGATATACACGGCATGTGGTGATTATTGGAGAAAACAAATACTATGCGTTAAAAAAGCCCGGACTTATAAAAACTTTCAGCTATGCTTTTGAATAATTCTGGAACTAAAAACGATAGAGAGACGCAGTTTGTATCTGCGTCATCCTGACATGTCCCTTAATTCAAATTTCAAAGTTTTAGAGCGGCTTCCAGACTTCTTGATACCGAAAATTAAAAGTAGGCGGCTATGCTCCGAAACGAACTCAACAAGCCTCCCTACGGGATTTTTGTGCACAGAGAAAATCAATAGAACAACGGGTCAATTTTACCCCAAATCATTGCTCAATTTAAACAAGTTTAGCACCATTGGATGGACAATTTCAAGGGCTTTCCTCTCGTACAAAAATTAGCGCTATGGGGATTTTCAAAGCGACGCTAGACGCCAGGGAGTAGACGCGACACACCCCATAAACTTGAGACATTTAATGCATGATATACACGGCATGTGGTGATTATTGGAGAAAACAAATACTATGCGTTGAAAAAAAGCCCGGACTTATAAAAACTTTCAGCTATGCTTTTGAATAATTCTGGAACTAAAAACGATAGAGAGACGCAGTTTGTATCTGCGTCATCCTGACATGTCCCTTAATTCAAATTTTAAAGTTTTAGAGCGGCTATCAGACTTCTTGATACCGAAAATTAAAAGTAGGCGGCTATGCTCCGAAACGAACTCAGCGAGCCTCCCTACGGGATTTTTGTGCACAGAGAAAATCAATAGAACAACGGGTCAATTTTACCCAAAATCATTGCTCAATTTAAACAAGTTTAGCACCATTGGATGGACAATTTCAAGGGCTTTCCTCTCGTACAAAAATTAGCGCTATGGGGATTTTCAAAGCGACGCTAGACGCCAGGGAGTAGACACGACACACCCCATAAACTTGGGACATTTAATGCATGATATACACGGCATAGGTGATTATTGGAGAAAACAAATACTATGCGTTGAAAAAAAGCCCGGACTTATAAAAACTTTCAGATATGCTTTTGAATAATTCTGGAACTAAAAACGATAGAGAGACGCAGTTTGTATCTGTGTCATCCTGACATGTCCCTTAATTCAAATTTCAAAGTTTTAGAGCGGCTTCCAGACTTCTTGATACCGAAAATTAAAAGTAGGCGGCTGTGCTCCGAAACGAATTCAACAAGCCTCCATACGAGATTTTAGTAGACACGACACACCCCATAAACTTGGGACATTTAATGCATGATATACACGGCATAGGTGATTATTGGAGAAAACAAATACTATGCGTTGAAAAAAGCCCGGACTTATACAAACTTTCAGATATGCTTTTGAATAATTCTGGAACTAAAAACGATAGAGAGACGCAGTTTGTATCTGCGTCATCCTGACATGTCCCTAAATTCAAATTTCAAAGTTTTAGAGCGGCTTCCAGACTGCTTGATACCGAAAATTAAAAGTAGGCGGCTATGCTCCTAAACGAACTCAACAAGCCTCCCTACGGGATTTTTGTGCACAGAGAAAATCAAAAGTACAACGGGTCACTTTGACCCCAAATCATTGCTCAATCTAAACAAGTTTAGCACCATTGGATGAACAATTTCAAGGGCTTTCCTCTCGTACAAAAATTAGCGCTATGGGGATTTTCAAAGCGACACTAGACGCCAGGGAGTAGACGCGACACACCCCATAAACTTGAGACATTTACTGCATGATATACACGGCATGTGGTGATTATTGGAGAAAACAAATACTATGCGTTGAAAAAAAGCCCGGACTTATAAAAACTTTCAGCTATGCTTTTGAATAATTCTGGAACTAAAAACGATAGAGAGACGCAGTTTGTATCTGCGTCATCCTGACATGTCCCTTAATTCAAATTTCAAAGTTTAAGAGCGTCTTCCAGACTTCTTGATACCGAAAATTAAAAGTAGGCGGCTATGCTCAGAAACGAACTCAACAAGCCTCCCTACGGGATTTTTGTGCACAGAGAAAATCAATAGAACAACGGGTCAATTTTACCCAAAATCATTGCTCAATTTGAACAAGTTTAGCACCATTGGATGGACAATTTCAAGGGCTTTCCTCTCGTACAAAAATTAGCGCTATGGGGATTTTCAAAGCGACGCTAGACGCCAGGGAGTAGACGCGACACACCCCATAAACTTGAGACATTTACTGCATGATATACACGGCATGTGGTGATTATTGGAGAAAACAAATACTATGCGTTGAAAAAAAGCCCGGACTTATAAAAACTTTCAGCTATGCTTTTGAATAATTCTGGAACTAAAAAGGATAGAGAGACGCAGTTTGTATCTATGTCATCCTGACATGTCCCTTAATTCAAATTTCAAAGTTTTAGAGCGGCTTCCAGACTTCTTGATACCGAAAATTAAAAGTAGGCGGCTGTGCTCCGAAACGAATTCAACAAGCCTCCCTACGAGATTTTAGTAGACACGACACACCCCATAAACTTGGGACATTTAATGCATGATATACACGGCATAGGTGATTATTGGAGAAAACAAATACTATGCGTTGAAAAAAAGCCCGGACTTATACAAACTTTCAGATATGCTTTTGAATAATTCTGAAACTAAAAACGATAGAGAGACGCAGTTTGTATCTGCGTCATCCTGACATGTCCCTAAATTCAAATTTCAAAGTTTTAGAGCGGCTTCCAGACTGCTTGATACCGAAAATTAAAAGTAGGCGGCTATGCTCCGAAACGATCTCAACAAGCCTCCCTACGGGATTTTTGTGCACAGAGAAAATCAAAAGTACAACGGGTCACTTTGACCCCAAATCATTGCTCAATCTAAACAAGTTTAGCACCATTGGATGAACAATTTCAAGGGCTTTCCTCTCGTACAAAAATTAGCGCTATGGGGATTTTCAAAGCGACGCTAGACGCCAGGGAGTAGACACAACACACCCCATAAACTTGGGACATTTAATGCATGATATACACGGCATGTGGTGATTATTGGAGAAAACAAATACTATGCGTTGAAAAAAAGCCCGGACTTATAAAAACTTTCAACTATGCTTTTGAATAATTCTGGAACTAAAAAGGATAGAGAGACGCAGTTTGTATCTGTGTCATCCTGACATGTCCCTTAATTCAAATTTCAAAGTTTTAGAGCGGCTTCCAGACTTCTTGATACCGAAAATTAAAAGTAGGCGGCTATGCTCCGAAACGAATTCAACAAGCCTCCCTACGGGATTTTTGTGCACAGAGAAAATCAAAAGTACAACGGGTCACTTTGACCCCAAATCATTGCTCAATCTAGACAAGTTTAGCACCATTGGATGGACACTTTCAAGGGCTTTCCTCTCGTACATAAATTAGCGCTATGGGGATTTTCAAAGCGACGCTAGAGGTCAGGGAGTACAACGGGTCACTTTGACCCCAAATCATTGCTCAATCTAAACAAGTTTAGCACCATTGGATGGACAATTTCAAGGGCTTTCCTCTCGTACTAAAATTAGCGCTATGGGGATTTTCAAAGCGACGCTAGACGCCAGGGAGTAGACACGACACACCCCATAAACTTGGGACATTTAATGCATGATATACACGGCATGTGGTGATTATTTGAGAAAACAAATACTATGCGTTGAAAAAAAGCCCGGACTTATAAAAACTTTCAGCTATGCTTTTGAATAATTCTGGAACTAAAAACGATAGAGAGACGCAGTTTGTATCTGCGTCATCCTGACATGTCCCTTAATTCAAATTTCAAAGTTTTAGAGCGGCTTCCAGACTTCTTGATACCGAAAATTAAAAGTAGGCGGCTATGCTCCGAAACGAACTCAACAAGTCTCCCTACGGGATTTTTGTGCACAGAGAAAATCAATAGAACAACGGGTCAATTTTACCCCAAATCATTGCTCAATTTAAACAAGTTTAGCACCATTGGATGGACAATTTCAAGGGCTTTCCTCTCGTACAAAAATTAGCGCTATGGGGATTTTCAAAGCGACGCTAGACGCCAGGGAGTAGACGCGACACACCCCATAAACTTGAGACATTTACTGCATGATATACACGGCATGTGGTGATTATTGGAGAAAACAAATACTATGCGTTGAAAAAAAGCCCGGACTTATAAAAACTTTCAGCTATGCTTTTGAATAATTCTGGAACTAAAAACGATAGAGAAACGCAGTTTGTAACTGCGTCATCCTGACATGTCCCTAAATTCAAATTTCAAAAATTTAGAGCGGCTTCCAGACTTCTTGATACCGAAAATTAAAAGTAGGCGGCTATGCTCCGAAACGAATTCAACAAGCCTCCCTACGGGATTTTTGTGCACAGAGAAAATCAAAAGTACAACGGGTCACTTTGACCCCAAATCATTGCTCAATCTAAACAAGTTTAGCACCATTGGATGAACAATTTCAAGGGCTTTCCTCTCTTACAAAAATTAGCGCTATGGGGATTTTCAAAGCGACGCTAGACGCCAGGGAGTAGACGCGACACACCCCATAAACTTGAGACATTTAATGCATGATATACACGGCATGTGGTGATTATTGGAGAAAACAAATACTATGCGTTGAAAAAAAGCCCGGACTTATAAAAACTTTCAGCTATGCTTTTGAATAATTCTGGAACTAAAAACGATAGAGAAACGCAGTTTGTATCTGCGTCATCCTGACATGTCCCTAAATTCAAATTTCAAAGATTTAGAGCGGCTTCCAGACTTCTTGATACCGAAAATTAAAAGTAGGCGGCTGTGCTCCGAAACGAATTCAACAAGCCTCCCTACGGGATTTTTGTGCACAGAGAAAATCAAAAGTACAACGGGTCACTTTGACCCCAAATCATTGCTCAATCTAAACAAGTTTAGCACCATTGGATGAACAATTTCAAGGGCTTTCCTCTCGTACAAAAATTAGCGCTATGGGGATTTTCAAAGCGACGCTAGACGCCAGGGAGTAGACGCGACACACCCCATAAACTTGGGACATTTAATGCATGATATACACGGCATAGGTGATTATTGGAGAAAACAAATACCATGCGTTGAAAAAAAGCCCGGACTTATAAAAACTTTCAGATATGCTTTTGAATAATTCTGGAACTAAAAACGATAGAGAGACGCAGTTTGTATCTGCGTCATCCTGACATGTCCCTAAATTCAAATTTCAAAGTTTTAGAGCGGCTTCCAGACTGCTTGATACCGAAAATTAAAAGTAGGCGGCTATGCTCCGAAACGATCTCAACAAGCCTCCCCTACGGGATTTTTGTGCACAGAGAAAATCAAAAGTACAACGGGTCACTTTGACCCCAAATCATTGCTCAATCTAAACAAGTTTAGCACCATTGGATGAACAATTTCAAGGGCTTTCCTCTCGTACAAAAATTAGCGCTATGGGGATTTTCAAAGCGACGCTAGACGCCAGGGAGTAGACACGACACACCCCATAAACTTGGGACATTTAATGCATGATATACACGGCATGTGGTGATTATTGGAGAAAACAAATACTATGCGTTGAAAAAAAGCCCGGACTTATAAAAACTTTCAGCTATGCTTTTGAATAATTCTGGAACTAAAAACGATAGAGAGACGCAGTTTGTATCTGCGTCATCCTGACATGTCCCTTAATTCAAATTTCAAAGTTTTAAAGCGTCTTCCAGACTTCTTGATACCGAAAATTAAAAGTAGGCGGCTATGCTCCGAAACGAACTCAACAAGCCTCCCTACGGGATTTTTGTGCACAGAGAAAATCAATAGAACAACGGGTCAATTTTACCCAAAATCATTGCTCAATTTGAACAAGTTTAGCACCATTGGATGGACAATTTCAAGGGCTTTCCTCTCGTACAAAAATTAGCGCTATGGGGATTTTCAAAGCGACGCTAGAGGCCAGGGAGTAGACACGACACACCCCATAAACTTGGGACATTTAATGCATGATATACACGGCATGTGGTGATTAATGGAGAAAACAAATACTATGCGTTGAAAAAAAGCCCGGACTTATAAAAACTTTCAGCTATGCTTTTGAATAATTCTGGAACTAAAAACGATAGAGAGACGCAGTTTGTATCTGCGTCATCCTGACATGTCCCTTAATTCAAATTTCAAAGTTTTAAAGCGTCTTCCAGACTTCTTGATACCGAAAATTAAAAGTAGGCGGCTATGCTCCGAAACGAACTCAACAAGCCTCCCTACGGGATTTTTGTGCACAGAGAAAATCAATAGAACAACGGGTCAATTTTACCCAAAATCATTGCTCAATTTGAACAAGTTTAGCACCATTGGATGGACAATTTCAAGGGCTTTCCTCTCGTACAAAAATTAGCGCTATGGGGATTTTCAAAGCGACGCTAGAGGCCAGGGAGTAGACGCGACACACCCCATAAACTTGAGACATTTACTGCATGATATACACGGCATGTGGTGATTATTGGAGAAAACAAATACTATGCGTTGAAAAAAAGCCCGGACTTATAAAAACTTTCAGCTATGCTTTTGAATAATTCTGGAACTAAAAACGATAGAGAGACGCAGTTTGTTTCTGCGTCATCCTGACATGTCCCTAAATTCAAATTTCAAAGTCTTAGAGCGGCTTCCAGACTTCTTGATACCGAAAATTAAAAGTAGGCGGCTATGCTCCGAAACGAATTCAACAAGCCTCCCTACGGGATTTTTGTGCACAGAGAAAATCAAAAGTACAACGGGTCACTTTGACCCCAAATCATTGCTCAATCTAGACAAGTTTAGCACCATTGGATGGACACTTTCAAGGGCTTTCCTCTCGTACAAAAATTAGCGCTATGGGGATTTTCAAAGCGACGCTAGAGGCCAGGGAGTAGACACGACACACCCCATAAACTTGGGACATTTAATGCATGATATACACGGCATGTGGTGATTATTGGAGAAAACAAATACTATGCGTTGAAAAAAAGCCCGGACTTATAAAAACTTTCAGCTATGCTTTTGAATAATTCTGGAACTAAAAACGATAGAGAGACGCAGTTTGTATCTGCGTCATCCTGACATGTCCCTTAATTCAAATTTCAAAGTTTTAGAGCGTCTTCCAGACTTCTTGATACCGAAAATTAAAAGTAGGCGGCTATGCTCCGAAACGAACTCAACAAGCCTCCCTACGGGATTTTTGTGCACAGAGAAAATCAATAGAACAACGGGTCAATTTTACCCAAAATCATTGCTCAATTTGAACAAGTTTAGCACCATTGGATGGACAATTTCAAGGGCTTTCCTCTCGTACAGAAATTAGCGCTATGGGGATTTTCAAAGCGACGCTAGACGCCAGGGAGTAGACGCGACACACCCCATAAACTTGAGACATTTACTGCATGATATACACGGCATGTGGTGATTATTGGAGAAAACAAATACTATGCGTTGAAAAAAAGCCCGGACTTATAAAAACTTTCAGCTATGCTTTTGAATAATTCTGGAACTAAAAACGATAGAGAGACGCAGTTTGTTTCTGCGTCATCCTGACATGTCCCTAAATTCAAATTTCAAAGTCTTAGAGCGGCTTCCAGACTTCTTGATACCGAAAATTAAAAGTAGGCGGCCGTGCTCCGAAACGAATTCAACAAGCCTCCCTACGGGATTTTTGTGCACAGAGAAAATCAAAAGTACAACGGGTCAATTTTACCCAAAATCATTGCTCAATTTGAACAAGTTTAGCACCATTGGATGGACAATTTCAAGGGCTTTCCTCTCGTACAAAAATTAGCGCTATGGGGATTTTCAAAGCGACGCTAGAGGCCAGGGAGTAGACACGACACACCCCATAAACTTGGGACATTTAATGCATGATATACACGGCATGTGGTGATTATTGGAGAAAACAAATACTATGCGTTGAAAAAAAGCCTGGACTTATAAAAACTTTCAGCTATGCTTTTGAATAATTCTGGAACTAAAAACGATAGAGAGACGCAGTTTGTATCTGCGTCATCCTGACATGTCCCTTAATTCAAATTTCAAAGTTTTAGAGCGGCTTCCAGACTGCTTGATACCGAAAATTAAAAGTAGGCGGCTATGCTCCGAAACGATCTCAACAAGCCTCCCTACGGGATTTTTGTGCACAGAGAAAATCAATAGAACAACGGGTCAATTTTACCCAAAATCATTGCTCAATTTGAACAAGTTTAGCACCATTGGATGGACAATTTCAAGGGCTTTCCTCTCGTACAAAAATTAGCGCTATGGGGATTTTCAAAGCGACGCTAGACGCCAGGGAGTAGACACGACACACCCCATAAACTTGGGACATTTAATGCATGATATACACGGCATGTGGTGATTATTGGAGAAAACAAATACTATGCGTTGAAAAAAAGCCCGGACTTATAAAAACTTTCAGCTATGCTTTTGAATAATTCTGGAACTAAAAACGATAGAGAGACGCAGTTTGTATCTGCGTCATCCTGACATGTCCCTAAATTCAAATTTCAAAGTCTTAGAGCGGCTTCCAGACTTCTTGATACCGAAAATTAAAAGTAGGCGGCCGTGCTCCGAAACGAATTCAACAAGCCTCCCTACGGGATTTTTGTGCACAGAGAAAATCAAAAGTACAACGGGTCACTTTGACCCCAAATCATTGCTCAATCTAAACAAGTTTAGCACCATTGGATGAACAATTTCAAGGGCTTTCCTCTCGTACTAAAATTAGCGCTATGGGGATTTTCAAAGCGACGCTAGACGCCAGGGAGTAGACGCGACACACCCCATAAACTTGGGACATTTAATGCATGATATACACGGCATAGGTGATTATTGGAGAAAACAAATACTATGCGTTGAAAAAAAGCCCGGACTTATAAAAACTTTCAGCTATGCTTTTGAATAATTCTGGAACTAAAAACGATAGAGAGACGCAGTTTGTATCTGCGTCATCCTGACATGTCCCTAAATTCAAATTTCAAAGTCTTAGAGCGGCTTCCAGACTGCTTGATACCGAAAATTAAAAGTAGGCGGCTATGCTCCGAAACGATCTCAACAAGCCTCCCTACGGGATTTTTGTGCACAGAGAAAATCAATAGAACAACGGGTCAATTTTACCCAAAATCATTGCTCAATTTGAACAAGTTTAGCACCATTGGATGGACAATTTCAAGGGCTTTCCTCTCGTACAAAAATTAGCGCTATGGGGATTTTCAAAGCGACGCTAGACGCCAGGGAGTAGACACGACACACCCCATAAACTTGGGACATTTAATGCATGATATACACGGCATGTGGTGATTATTGGAGAAAACAAATACTATGCGTTGAAAAAAAGCCCGGACTTATAAAAACTTTCAGCTATGCTTTTGAATAATTCTGGAACTAAAAACGATAGAGAGACGCAGTTTGTATCTGCGTCATCCTGACATGTCCCTAAATTCAAATTTCAAAGTCTTAGAGCGGCTTCCAGACTTCTTGATACCGAAAATTAAAAGTAGGCGGCCGTGCTCCGAAACGAATTCAACAAGCCTCCCTACAGGATTTTTGTGCACAGAGAAAATCAAAAGTACAACGGGTCACTTTGACCCCAAATCATTGCTCAATCTAAACAAGTTTAGCACCATTGGATGAACAATTTCAAGGGCTTTCCTCTCGTACTAAAATTAGCGCTATGGGGATTTTCAAAGCGACGCTAGACGCCAGGGAGTAGACGCGACACACCCCATAAACTTGGGACATTTAATGCATGATATACACGGCATAGGTGATTATTGGAGAAAACAAATACTATGCGTTGAAAAAAAGCCCGGACTTATAAAAACTTTCAGCTATGCTTTTGAATAATTCTGGAACTAAAAACGATAGAGAGACGCAGTTTGTATCTGCGTCATCCTGACATGTCCCTAAATTCAAATTTCAAAGTCTTAGAGCGGCTTCCAGACTGCTTGATACCGAAAATTAAAAGTAGGCGGCTATGCTCCGAAACGATCTCAACAAGCCTCCCTACGGGATTTTTGTGCACAGAGAAAATCAATAGAACAACGGGTCAATTTTACCCAAAATCATTGCTCAATTTGAACAAGTTTAGCACCATTGGATGGACAATTTCAAGGGCTTTCCTCTTGTACAAAAATTAGCGCTATGGGGATTTTCAAAGCGACGCTAGAGGCCAGGGAGTAGACACGACACACCCCATAAACTTGGGACATTTAATGCATGATATACACGGCATGTGGTGATTATTGGAGAAAACAAATACTATGCGTTGAAAAAAAGCCCGGACTTATAAAAACTTTCAGCTATGCTTTTGAATAATTCTGGAACTAAAAACGATAGAGAGACGCAGTTTGTATCTGCGTCGTCCTGACATGTCCCTTAATTCAAATTTCAAAGTTTTAGAGCGGCTTCCAGACTGCTTGATACCGAAAATTAAAAGTAGGCGGCTATGCTCCGAAACGATCTCAACAAGCCTCCATACGGGATTTTTGTGCACAGAGAAAATCAATAGAACAACGGGTCAATTTTACCCAAAATCATTGCTCAATTTGAACAAGTTTAGCACCATTGGATGGACAATTTCAAGGGCTTTCCTCTTGTACAAAAATTAGCGCTATGGGGATTTTCAAAGCGACGCTAGAGGCCAGGGAGTAGACACGACACACCCCATAAACTTGGGACATTTAATGCATGATATACACGGCATGTGGTGATTATTGGAGAAAACAAATACTAGGCGTTGAAAAAAAGCCCGGACTTATAAAAACTTTCAGCTATGCTTTTGAATAATTCTGGAACTAAAAAGGATAGAGAGACGCAGTTTGTATCTGTGTCATCCTGACATGTCCCTTAATTCAAATTTCAAAGTTTTAGAGCGGCTTCCAGACTGCTTGATACCGAAAATTAAAAGTAGGCGGCTATGCTCCGAAACGATCTCAACAAGCCTCCATACGGGATTTTTGTGCACAGAGAAAATCAATAGAACAACGGGTCAATTTTACCCAAAATCATTGCTCAATTTGAACAAGTTTAGCACCATTGGATGGACAATTTCAAGGGCTTTCCTCTCGTACAAAAATTAGCGCTATGGGGATTTTCAAAGCGACGCTAGACGCCAGGGAGTAGACACGACACACCCCATAAACTTGGGACATTTAATGCATGATATACACGGCATGTGGTGATTATTGGAGAAAACAAATACTAGGCGTTGAAAAAAAGCCCGGACTTATAAAAACTTTCAGCTATGCTTTTGAATAATTCTGGAACTAAAAAGGATAGAGAGACGCAGTTTGTATCTGTGTCATCCTGACATGTCCCTTAATTCAAATTTCAAAGTTTTAGAGCGGCTTCCAGACTTCTTGATACCGAAAATTAAAAGTAGGCGGCTATGCTCCGAAACGAATTCAACAAGCCTCCCTACGGGATTTTTGTGCACAGAGAAAATCAAAAGTACAACGGGTCACTTTGACCCCAAATCATTGCTCAATCTAGACAAGTTTAGCACCATTGGATGGACACTTTCAAGGGCTTTCCTCTCGTACAAAAATTAGCGCTATGGGGATTTTCAAAGCGACGCTAGAGGTCAGGGAGTACAACGGGTCACTTTGACCCCAAATCATTGCTCAATTTGAACAAGTTTAGCACCATTGGATGGACAATTTCAAGGGCTTTCCTCTCGTACAAAAATTAGCGCTATGGGGATTTTCAAAGCGACGCTAGACGCCAGGGAGTAGACGCGACACACCCCATAAACTTGAGACATTTACTGCATGATATACACGGCATGTGGTGATTATTGGAGAAAACAAATACTATGCGTTGAAAAAAAGCCCGGACTTATAAAAACTTTCAGCTATGCTTTTGAATAATTCTGGAACTAAAAACGATAGAGAGACGCAGTTTGTTTCTGCGTCATCCTGACATGTCCCTAAATTCAAATTTCAAAGTCTTAGAGCGGCTTCCAGACTGCTTGATACCGAAAATTAAAAGTAGGCGGCTATGCTCCGAAACGATCTCAACAAGCCTCCCTACGGGATTTTTGTGCACAGAGAAAATCAATAGAACAACGGGTCAATTTTACCCAAAATCATTGCTCAATTTGAACAAGTTTAGCACCATTGGATGGACAATTTCAAGGGCTTTCCTCTTGTACAAAAATTAGCGCTATGGGGATTTTCAAAGCGACGCTAGAGGCCAGGGAGTAGACACGACACACCCCATAAACTTGGGACATTTAATGCATGATATACACGGCATGTGGTGATTATTGGAGAAAACAAATACTATGCGTTGAAAAAAAGCCCGGACTTATAAAAACTTTCAGCTATGCTTTTGAATAATTCTGGAACTAAAAACGATAGAGAGACGCAGTTTGTATCTGCGTCGTCCTGACATGTCCCTTAATTCAAATTTCAAAGTTTTAGAGCGGCTTCCAGACTGCTTGATACCGAAAATTAAAAGTAGGCGGCTATGCTCCGAAACGATCTCAACAAGCCTCCATACGGGATTTTTGTGCACAGAGAAAATCAATAGAACAACGGGTCAATTTTACCCAAAATCATTGCTCAATTTGAACAAGTTTAGCACCATTGGATGGACAATTTCAAGGGCTTTCCTCTTGTACAAAAATTAGCGCTATGGGGATTTTCAAAGCGACGCTAGAGGCCAGGGAGTAGACACGACACACCCCATAAACTTGGGACATTTAATGCATGATATACACGGCATGTGGTGATTATTGGAGAAAACAAATACTAGGCGTTGAAAAAAAGCCCGGACTTATAAAAACTTTCAGCTATGCTTTTGAATAATTCTGGAACTAAAAAGGATAGAGAGACGCAGTTTGTATCTGTGTCATCCTGACATGTCCCTTAATTCAAATTTCAAAGTTTTAGAGCGGCTTCCAGACTGCTTGATACCGAAAATTAAAAGTAGGCGGCTATGCTCCGAAACGATCTCAACAAGCCTCCATACGGGATTTTTGTGCACAGAGAAAATCAATAGAACAACGGGTCAATTTTACCCAAAATCATTGCTCAATTTGAACAAGTTTAGCACCATTGGATGGACAATTTCAAGGGCTTTCCTCTCGTACAAAAATTAGCGCTATGGGGATTTTCAAAGCGACGCTAGACGCCAGGGAGTAGACACGACACACCCCATAAACTTGGGACATTTAATGCATGATATACACGGCATGTGGTGATTATTGGAGAAAACAAATACTAGGCGTTGAAAAAAAGCCCGGACTTATAAAAACTTTCAGCTATGCTTTTGAATAATTCTGGAACTAAAAAGGATAGAGAGACGCAGTTTGTATCTGTGTCATCCTGACATGTCCCTTAATTCAAATTTCAAAGTTTTAGAGCGGCTTCCAGACTTCTTGATACCGAAAATTAAAAGTAGGCGGCTATGCTCCGAAACGAATTCAACAAGCCTCCCTACGGGATTTTTGTGCACAGAGAAAATCAAAAGTACAACGGGTCACTTTGACCCCAAATCATTGCTCAATCTAGACAAGTTTAGCACCATTGGATGGACACTTTCAAGGGCTTTCCTCTCGTACAAAAATTAGCGCTATGGGGATTTTCAAAGCGACGCTAGAGGTCAGGGAGTACAACGGGTCACTTTGACCCCAAATCATTGCTCAATTTGAACAAGTTTAGCACCATTGGATGGACAATTTCAAGGGCTTTCCTCTCGTACAAAAATTAGCGCTATGGGGATTTTCAAAGCGACGCTAGACGCCAGGGAGTAGACGCGACACACCCCATAAACTTGAGACATTTACTGCATGATATACACGGCATGTGGTGATTATTGGAGAAAACAAATACTATGCGTTGAAAAAAAGCCCGGACTTATAAAAACTTTCAGCTATGCTTTTGAATAATTCTGGAACTAAAAACGATAGAGAGACGCAGTTTGTTTCTGCGTCATCCTGACATGTCCCTAAATTCAAATTTCAAAGTCTTAGAGCGGCTTCCAGACTTCTTGATACCGAAAATTAAAAGTAGGCGGCTATGCTCCGAAACGAATTCAACAAGCCTCCCTACGGGATTTTTGTGCACAGAGAAAATCAAAAGTACAACGGGTCACTTTGACCCCAAATCATTGCTCAATCTAAACAAGTTTAGCACCATTGGATGAACAATTTCAAGGGCGTTCCTCTCGTACAAAAATTAGCGCTAT